>NC_137894.1:118623834-118990961 GCF_963455335.1 Martes martes | reverse complement strand
CACTGAGATCATGACCCGAGCCGAAGGCAGTGGCTTAACCCACTGAGCCACCCAGGTGTCCCTAATTCTGATTTCTTTAGATGACACAACTTGGTATGATTGGAAAAAAAAAAAAGAAAGAAAGAAAACCACTGATAAGGACTCACTGAAATTATAATTGGTATTTGTAATGCCTGCAGGATTCATAGAAGGAAAATATTCCAAAAACTCTGAAATTTTCATTTTAATTCTTCGATTTCCTTATAAATACACCTTAGCGCTGAGAAAAAGATGATGTTCCCAAGCTTGGGGGTTGCAAAACTTTCTTTTTTCAATAGGAAATGCAGTTATAAATCATTCATTAAACTTGAATAAATCTCTTTTCCAGAGGTACACTCTGCTCCACAGGGTATCAAAATCTTGTTAGCAGCTAATTATGGAATGTGAAGGTTACATATTTTTCAGCCCAATAACTGTAAGATGCTAAACAAAAGATCAAAAGATTAGTTTTAATAAAACTCAATAAACCAAAAAGTGTAAATAACACGGATGAAGAAGCTTTGAAATGTCAATATGGTTTCTATATGAGATTTTACTTCTTTTGTAAGTAAACCAGAAAAAGAATTTAGGCAAAGCCAATTTTTACTATCATTCACTGAAGATTTCTCTTAAATGGTGGCACACATTATATGTTACTAACACAGTTTAAAAAATAGAACCTACTTAATGTTACCAAATTTTGTAGGATCTTAAATTATGTTCCTTATTTAAAAGTAAAATGTCTCAAATATGTAATGTTAAATATGTAAAACCTCTATTTCCCCCATAATAACTGAAGGAAAAAATAGAAAGTAAATTAGAATATTTTTAAAAATAAGTAATTGTTAGAAGAAGGTAAAAATCTGGCTGAAGTTTGCTTTCTAATTACAGATCCAGAATTTAAAGAGAAAATGTTTTGAATTTGGACTTAAGTAGACTAACCACAAATAACCATAATTCTCTATAAATGGACTGACGTGCTGAGAACAGCTTTATGCCATGCTGATCCCAGCTCCCAGCGAGAGAGCTAAGCTACACTTACTCAGTAGCAGGTCACCCTTCAGAGCCTACTGGATTCTTACTGACACAATACTGACGCCTACTGCTGGGGCCAAGAACAATCTGGAGTCAGGCAGAGTAGGAATTACAGGAAGAGCCACCGCTCCCTTTACTATAGACCATCAGTGGAAAATAAACACGGGCAGAAGGAATGAACTCCTTCCTATTACAACCTGAATTTCCCACTTTGTTTTTTGGTCCTGTGGAGGAAATCATCACTCCAAAGCCTTCAGCATTGTCTCATGACCTCAACCCTTGGAACATGGCAGTGCACAAAGTCAACCTACTGGAGAAAGGATGCTGAGCCTAACCTGTGGAAGAGGCGCGGACGCAGGTCAGTTGTGTGTGGTAGAGGCAGAAACCCAATCATACGTTTAAGATGGTCTCACGCCTTTAAACTGTCCCTCGTGCTGTTCCTTAAATAAACCTTCTGTATTATCCAACACCAAAATGGCAAGATAGCTGAGAAAACACTTGAGCCACTGAGATCAGTGTTAAAAATTAGTTTAAAATAGATCTGATATCTTAAATGGATGTGGTATTATGGGATCATATTGAAATTATATTTTTGATTGTCCAAAACTGTAAAGTGGCTTACCAGAGGTTAATATACTTTTCCTTTCTTAACAAAATTGTGTTGACAAGTTTTAAAAAGTTTTTGCTTTTTGGGGTGCCCAGTGGCTCAGTCAGTTAAAGCATCTGACTCTTGGTTTCCACGCAGGTCATTATGTTAGGGTCCCTGGATCCAGCCATGCTTGGCTCTGAGCTCAGTGGGAAGTCTGCATGCGTCTCCCTTTCCCCCTGCTCTTCCCTCTGCTGCTCTCTCTCTATCTCTCTCTCAAATAAATAATAAATAAAATCTTTAAAAAAGAAAAAGGGGCACCTGGGTGGCTCAGTGGGTTAAGCCTCTGCCATCGGCTCAGGTCATGATCTCAGGGTCCTGGGATTGAGCCCCGCATGGAGCTCTCCAGGAAGCAGGCTCAGCGGGGAGCCTACTTCCCCCCTCTCTCTCCCTGCCTGCTGCTCTGCTTACTTGTGATCTCTCTCTCTCTCTCTGTCAAATAAATAAAATCTTTGAAAAAAAGTGTTTGCTTATTCTTTATTTGTCTTCTTGTAGATTCCATAGAAATGAATGATAAAAACAATCATTTTGAATTCAACTAAAACTTTTTTCCTAATTAAAATATGTATCATCTGGGACGCCTGGACGGTTCAGTCTGCTAAATCTCTGTCTTTGGCTCAGGTCATGATCCCCAGGTCCTAGGATCAAGTCGCACACTGAGCTTCTTGCTTATCAGGGAGCCTGCTTCTCCCCCTGCCTGTGCACTCTGTCTCTCTCTCTCTGACAAATAAGTAAATAAAATCTTTTTAAAAAAATAGAAAAATATATATAATTTAAGGCTTTGTGAAATGCAGCCCTCTTAAAGCTGAAAAGAAAAAGATCTAACATATAAAATACTATTATGTAATATACATTATATAATTATACAAATATATTATGTAACTAATTTACTGTAAAACATACTTATAAAAATATGCATAGTTATTTTATATCATTATATTATAATTATATATTATTTATAACTATTTACATATGATATATATCATATATTATATAAATATGCAAAATGTACGTAATTTACATAATTTTGAATTCTGTAAAATACAATACTGTATTGCATACTTAAAATTTGATAAGTGAGTAGATCTTAAGTGTTTTCTTCACAATATAATAATAATAATAATAGTAATAACAGGAGTGGGAGAAAACTTGGGGAGGTGATGAATATGTTTATGGCCTTCATGGCGGTGATGGTTTCACTGGTATATACTCATCCCTCACCTCATCGACTTTCATATTTTAAATATGTACAGCTTTTTACATGTCATTCATACTACAATAAAGTGGGGTTTTGTTTTGTTCTGTTTTTTTTTTTTTTTTAAATGGACAGAGCCCAGAAGCAATGTCCTCTTCAACCCCTCCACCCCCAGGCCCCGGCCTTGGGGCTCAAATTTTAGTTCTCCTGGTCCCGGAGGCTCAATAAAGTGTTTTTTAAAATCTATTATTATTTAAACTTGTATTATTCTTTTCTTATTGGTGTTACAAACTGAAAACCCCCTTTCAAAATAAATAACTTGAGGTTAACCACTGATACATATAGATGTGTAATGTATCACAATAGGAATAGGAGTGCTAAGTAATTCCAAATTCAGTAAGGAAAGACCAGGGAGTCTCAGAGTGACATGACATCAATCTTCCCACAGCAGTATGTATTTGGGGGTGAAATGCCTTGAGAAGGCATTGTCTCATAGCTACATGGATTAAGCAGGGAGTTCAAGCAAATCCTGAGAGACCTTCTGGAGACACTGAACTCAGAAAAGGATGAGAGGCTTACAAAGTTGGCTGACTTAGAATGATAGGGCTCAGAGCAAAACTCACTACAGGAGTCGGAGAAGCACCCAAACCTGATTTTCTTTCTCAACTCTTCCCTTCATCTTAGATCAGCTCCTGACCCACAATTTTATTCTCTGCCCATCCTTGATGACCCCAAACAAATTCTCTCTTTTTCATGAAGACTTCCACTGTATTGCCAGATAAGGGCAACTGTTTTCCTCAGAGCACCTTCCTCACACTATGCTTTAACCAATGTTATTTGTGCTCAGGAGAAAGTTGGTGTTATACTAGCCTTTCTATGACCTGTGGTCCCATTTCACAATCTCCTGTGCATGGTATAGGCTAAAATGGTAAATTTGGGGCACCCATGAATTTAAAATGTGTTATTTCATTTATCCATGAATTATCCCAAGAGACTATGGCCCCTAATAATATGCTATTTTGATGGGGTCTTAAAGATTACATGTTAGTGGTTCACTCAGCCAGTGAATGATCCCGCACAACTTAATGGTGGCCATGCTCAATATCATTGTGTCCTATCCACCCTTCATAACGAACTAGCTGATAGCATTTAGGTCTACTACCATGGAGTTTATAGGAAATTATAAAAGTCAGCAAATTATTCAAGGTCCCCAGAATGTACCTGCTACAAAAATCCAGAGCCCTCCGCAGAGAGAGTGTTGAATTGATTGGGTGTTGAGTAAGTGGATTAGAAATACAATACTGAAAATCTCAACTGATTCCAAATGAAATTGAAGGTGCATGTTTGTAGCTATCATAAATTAGGCTTTCTTTTGCCAATATTTCCCTTGACATTGAAAAAGAAATCTTTATTAGAACTGGCGAGACGTCTACATTCTCAGCATATCTAGTTAAGTCTGCTCAGATTGTTCGGGTATCATTTTTTGATAAATCATCAAACCAGGATTCAAAGCCACCTATTTCAATGTATAACTGACTCTTAATAATGATCAAAGACTTCTTAAAATTTTCTCAATGCATTCAGGAAATCTAGTACGTTTGCTTCAACAGGAAGAGCCAATTAAATGCAATAAAATTTGAGAGCCTGTTGAAGGAAGTACACAGAACTACATATTATGTCAGATTCAAAAAAATTAATGAACAAATGAGGCATAATCCTTTCCCAGGGCTATGACAATCTAACCAGGAAAAATAAAACAATCACACTAAGAAATGACTAAAATAAAATACCTTAAGAGGTAAGTATCCTAAGAAATGTAAAAAAAAAAAAAAATTAAAAAATAAAAAAGCTAGTTTTCAAGGAAAGCTTGAAGAGAAATTTGTGAGGGAGAAGGTGGATTTGAAAGATGAGTAAAAATTTAGGAAAAGCCATAAGGAAAGGCAGGAGGCAGGGAGAGCAAACCACACCAGAGGAAGAAGGTACTGTTTCATTTGGCCCAACGTATGCTATGCAGTGGGGCAGGTCCATGTACTCCCATCATGCCTCTCCCCGGGGACAATGGGACCACATCAAGTCTCATTCAGTGTTGCTCTAAAGCACCTAAAGATCCAACTCCTTCCTAAACTCCCGTCAGAACTTGTGCCAGAGATCTGATACCAGCCCTGTACGTCTTACGGACATACAAGTCCGTATCTTTCTCTCTCATTGGATACTTCTGTTTTATTGCCCATTGTGGAGAGAGAGACTTAGTTACCTGTTAAAGACCTTTGGATATTACCAGTAGGTGAAGCTGCAGAGAGGTTCCGGGCAAAAGCAGTTTCCTCTGAGGATATCTGGAATTACAAAATTACCTCTCATTGGAAGGTGTCTGTTCCATTTGTTTCTAATTAAGCACACAAAGGCTGAAAAGGGAAAGCTTCATACACAAAGGCCTAAAAAATAAAAACAAAACAAAACTGGGGCACCTGGGCGGCTCTGTCCATTAAGCATCTGATTTCCACTCAGACCCTGATGTCAGGGTCAGGGGATCAAGCTCCTTGTCAGGCTCTGTGCTCAGTGCAGCGTCTGCTTGAGATTCCCTCTCTACCTCTGCTCCTCCCTCCCTCTCAAATAAATAAATAAAATCTTAAGGAAAAAAAAAAAAGACAAACTTACTGTGTATGTGAAAAGAAATTATGGCACTACATTTTTCTTCTCTTTGACTGACCTTGAGGGAAAAAAAAGCCCCCAAACAGTATGTTTTCCAAGAAAGAAATCAGTACAGCTTCCTCTTCAAAGAGATGTCATGTGGGCTATGCCCCAAGTGAATATTTCAGGGGAATGCTCACTTTTGTCATTCAGAAGTGCTGGGTCTACCTCCCAGCTGTGAGTTCTAAGTGATCATTAGTGGTGGCTATAGGAATCTGTTCTATTGGGCTTTTCTCACAGCAAAGCTCTAGGTATTTACCAGACAAAGATTCTTAATGAAATGAAAGCAATTTACAAACACAAATGCATATGAAAGAAGTTTCACAATTCAGAGAGCGTCATATTAGGTATCACTGAAACTTTTCTTAAAATCATTTGAAGTTTGCTAAACTGTCTCAACCACCCTATCCACAATCCGATAATAAAAGCAATTTTTCAAAATTTAAATGTGAAGTTGCAATGTCATCTTTAAACTTATTAAGAAGAAGTCTTGGCATGTAATGTGATTGTTAAGGTTAGAAAGACCCGATGTTTTACCATTCAATGTGTGACTTTAGGTAAATCTATGACTTTGAGTAAATTAAGCTCATGTTTATTATTAAACTATGTATCTTAAATATAAACATTATAATTATTAATTATGATATTTATTATTAGGGAGACTTATTTGAAATATGCTTTGTATGTCACATTAAGGAGATAATCTTAAAACAATTATGTTATGAGAAAGTGAAAGCATCCCGACTACCAGGTTCAGAAAGAACAAATTATATTGCAGTTACAGGTAACAGTTGCAATGTATTATCACAAATATTCACACAAATGTCTTAGAGCCCATAAATTTCCATTTGTGGCCCATCTCTGAAGAGCCCAGTCTTCATACATTACTAAAGTTGAAAAGAAACTTTCAGATAAAAGAGGTTTTATACTGGCTCAGAGAATGGATGGCTGCCTTTTCGAAAACAAACCAGAAACGGATTTTCTGTATTATAGCCTCTGAGTACCAGGTTTAACTGTTAAGCTGACCAGTTCAAAGACAATTAAAAGTTATCTCCTTTCCACCGATTTCCAAATTGGAAAACCTACATGGCCATACTTAGTAATACAACCTATGTCAAAGGTTTTTAAAAGTAGAATACAGAAAGCCAGATGGATTTTGTCGGTCAGAATAAAGTTTTGATGTCATAAAGCCCACTGATACTCACCTTTAAGGATAGAAAACTTTGAGAGAGAGCGAGCATGAAAGAGAAAGAAAAACAGACACAGCAGGAAATCAGGGTCAGAAAAAAAGAGGTGCAAAGAACAAGTGAAAAGAGCCGACTGTAGTATCAAAATTTGGGATTCTTTATTCAAAGTTGGTGGTGCATCAATATAATTCCCAGGAACGAAGCCAAGTTCGTTCATTCATTCATCCATCCATCCATCCATCCATCCATTCATTCTTGCCACCAACAAATGTCCAATGGCTTCTTTATGACAGGTATTCTGCTAGTCCCTGAAGGTGCAGGATGACTGGGAGATTTCAGCATGGATGAGAGTGCATGGCAAAGACCCCTGTAGAAGAATGCATATTGAGTTTATGAGTTAATGGTAGAGAGATATCTGCTGGGTGAGCCAGAGGTTTCAAATCAATTCATGTAAAAGACCAAGGTTAACATAGGATGCTAATCCCCTTCCAGAGCTTGCTGTATTTACTTAACAAGAACACTCAGTAATGATTAAAGCTTTTCCATTGGCCACATTCTCTTCTTACGCCCACTTACAAAAATTGCAAAGATAGACGACCAATTGTATCATCAAATCCATGACCGCCACCCCACCAAATCCATGAAAGATGGGTCCCTAGAGTGCTTTCTGATCTGTTGTTCATGGAGCTTAATAGCTAAGAGGATGGGGTTTCCACCACTTCCCTTGCATGGTAAGTCCAAGTAATAATACACTTTAGTCAGGAAGTAGATCCTGATATAAATCTTCATTAGGTTTACTTTGCTTTACATAAACTTGTGAACATGTGAATAATGCATTCATTTGCCTGGGGATACATAAGTCACAATCCACTCTTTTTTTGAATGGACAATGCTAGTCTACTTTCTTACCAGGATTAAGGAGAATCAAATAGCAGACCCTATAGACACTGTTAGTTCTGCCTATAGTTAAACCCCCTTTCTTCTGAAGACCCGAAATATGCAAACGTTATTTAAAATACACACATCGGAACAGAACTTGCAGGGTATAGACCCTGACAACCATAAACCTTCAGATTGAAGAGAATGTGCTCTTTTGAATAATTTCTATGACTATATTATCCTGTGATGTCCTTTAATTATTGAAGCTGATATTTTCAAATAGCATTATTCATTAATGCAGCAGATAATATAGAGAATGTAAATAGTCCCCTTCCTCAGAGATGTTATAGTCTAGAAAGAAGGAAACATTAATCAAAGATTCACATAAATACATGTGAAATTACAATAATGATCAGTATTTCAACAAGAGAGTAAATGGTGTTAAGAGAGAGTGCGTTATAATAGGGAGGAATGCATTTTATGCAGGCTCTCCAGCAGGGTTTCTAAGGGAAGAGACATAAGAAGGATGCAAAGGAGTAAATAAGAGGAATAGTGACAAAGGCTGAGCATACAAATCAGAGAGATCAACATGTACAAAGTCCCTGAGGTAGAGAAGGAAGGCTCATTCATAAAACCGAAGATAAGTCAGTGTGCCTTGGGTGCAGAGAATGTGATATGAGATTAAAGATAGTGTGGGACCTACACTATGTGAGTGTTTTAAAAAGGAAGATGACATCATCAGATTTGCATTTTTAAAAAGCCATCTTTTTTAAGGCAAAATATAATTCAGATGGTGGGATATGAGCTCTGGTACACAAAAAAATGTTTAAGGGGTACCTGAGTGGCTCGGTCGGCCTTTAGTTAAAGTCATGATGGACTCCCTGCACAGCAGAGAGCCTGCTTCTTTGTTGTTGTTGTTGTTGTTGTTGTTGTTGTTGTTTTAATTTAATTTAATTTTTGTGTGTGTGTTCCAAAGTTCATTGTTTATGCACCACACCCAGTGCTCCATACAATCCATGCCCTCCTTAATACCCACCACCAGACTCACCCGACCCCCCAACCCCCTCCCCTCCAAAACCTTCAGTTTGTTTCTCAGAATCCACAGACTTTTATGGTTTGTCTCCCCCTCCGATTTCCCCCAACTCACTTCTCCTCCCCATCTCCCTATGTCCTCCATGTTATTCCTTATGCTCCACAAGTAAGCGATACCATATGATAATTGACTCTCTCTGCTTGACTCATTTCACTCAGCATAATCTCCTCCAGTCCCATCCATGTTGATACAAAAGTTGGGCATTCATCCTTTCTGATGGAGGCTTAATACTCCATAGTATATATGCGCCATATCTTTTTCATCCATTTGTCTGTTGGAGAGGATGTGGAGACTGTTGGTGGGAATGCAAGCTGGTGCAGCAACTTTGGAAACAGTGTAGAGATTTGTTAAGAAATTAAAAATAGAGCTGCCCTATGACCCTGCATTGCACTACTGGGTATTTACCCTAAAGACACAGATGTAGTGAAAGAAGGGCCATCGGTACCCCAATGTTCATAGCAGCAATGGCCACAACTGCCAAACTGTGGGAGCCTGCTTCTCCCTCTGACACCCCATACCCCATTTGTGATCATGCTCTCTCTCTCTCTCTCTCATAAATAAATAAATAAACAAATAAATAAATAAAATCTTTTAAAAAATGTTTAGGAAGTCATTACAATGGTGAGACTAATTTGGTGACTGAAAAATAACAACAGTAATGATGAATTACAGCAAACATTCATCAAACACCTATGTTGTAGTAGGGAGAGAAATGAAGTGCTTCAAGAGTTGTTCTAGATGATAGGATTGACTGATTTACTGATAAATTGCAAAACAGTGGTAAAGGAGAGAAAGTTGTTCAGAATACAAGTAAGCATCTGATTTGTAGGCTTAGAGATCTGTGGTGTCATTTATTGAACTAGGAACGAATGCAATAGGTCCCTTGTCCACTGACATAATGATAATCCTTAACATCAAACAAAATCATATTTTTTAAAAATTCCAGTAGAATGATCCAGTGATTTGTCAATACATCAACATCAAGGCCTTACACTGTTTGGTGAACTCAGAGTGAGTGGCCGTGACAGGAGGTAGAATTCCTAGATAGCTGTTATTCAGGACTTCCCAAATTTTCATTAATTTTAATTATATTTTTAATCTTTTTCCAACAGTAATGAGCTCTATAAGATACACCTCTTTTCTTAGACCTCTTGTCCTATGCTATCAGCAAAGTAAATATTTTTTTAAGTTCCATGTAGGCAGTTTTTCTGGAGTTTTTAACTATAGGAACTTAGAACCTCTCTTAGAATGAGAAGGTGTAAATCATGATTCTTTCCATCATTTTAAGTGCAAAGTATCCACATTATTCCAGGTGTTCTGTAAGTCTGGGGAAAGGAGGTATTGATAAACCAAACTGGCACACCATCTATCCCTGGCAGGCAGACAGTGTGCATGGAGATAAGGGAGAGCTTAGGTAGTTGAATAAGATAGTTCTGGGAAGAAATCTGTACACCCAGGGGGTAATTATTTACTTTCATCCCGCAGGTTCCCAATCTGTGAAATGGGAATGGTGCATACCACTATTAGAAAGTAGAAACCTTGGGGCGCCTGGGTGGCTCAGTGGGTTAAGCCTCTGCCTTCAGCTCAGATGATGATCCCAGGATCCTGGGATCAAGCCCCACATCAGGTCCTCTGCTCAGCAGGGAGCCTGCTTCCCTTCCTCTCTCTCTGTGCTTGCCTCTCTGTCTACTTGTGATCTCTGTCTGTCAAATAAATAAATAAAATCCTTAAAAAAAAATAAAAAGAAAGTAGAAACCTTACTTCTTAGGGTTGCTGTGAAGAATGCCTGAAATAATGACATGTAATGCTTAAGGCAGCATCTACACACACACACACACACACACACACACACACACACACACACACACCAGCATCTACACAAAAATGCAAGTTGCCGTCATTATGACATAAGTGCCAGACGGTAAGCGATTAGGAGTGAGAAAGAAGTATGTCCAAGAGAAGAAGCCATGAGGGGATATATTTGCCACACAGAAGCTGCTGAACAGATTGAGAGAAGAAGCACGCCTTACTCATAACTCTATCTCTAGAATCCAGTTATGGTATCCTTTGCAGGGCAGATACAGAATAACTACTTATTAAATGGAAATCACATAACTCAATATGTTGCAGTTTTCATATTAACAACTAAAAGCTGAGTAACTAAAAAATGAATAATATTTTGTCTCTACAGCTGGACAGCAGAAATATAAGCCTGTACAACAGGCAGCAAAGGAAGGAAAACTGTTTCATATGCCTGTTGCTTAAGCTAGTAAGTGTACGCTGCCATGCTTTCACTTCTGTTCACCCTTCTGGGATCTCTAAACCATCACAGTCAGTTTACCTGGTACAAACCCATCTGCCTGTAGTCAGTCAGTGTAAAGGACCTGACTACTATTTCAAGAGAAACTGCATGTTTCAGGGTATAAATAATAAGAGCAGAAATTGAAAACAAATAGCATAAATATGTATTTTGCTTATCCCATATAGAGTTTCAAAATATTTAATTAGTTCTCAATTTCAGTTGCAGGAGTTCACATTAAAGACCTAGATTTCTGACATCTCTCGGAAAGGAAAGAAGCAGCCAGAATGGGGCTGATTTACTGACACACACCCCCTTCCCAATCACCTGGGGCTGAAGTCTGGCTCCCACACCTTTGAGGAAGGTGTGCACTCTTCAGAATTCCCCTGACATCACCTAGATAGTATTCATGTTGTCACCTCTCTGTTGTTGTAGATATTTGACTTGAGATTGCTGACTCAAAAATTACTGATTGGCGCGGGGGTGGGGGGCGGGGGGGCTGCTCAGTTGGTGAAACGTCTGATTCTTGATTTCTGCTCAGGTCATGTTTTCAGGGTTGTGAGATCCAGCCCCACGTGTGGCCTGCTTAAGATTCTCTGTCTCCCTCCCCCTGTGCCCCTCTCCCCTGCTCTCTCTCCTCAAAAAAACACAAAAACCAAAAAACAAACAAATCAAAAAACAACAACAACAACAACAACAACAACACACACACACACACTGATTGGGTACCATGCACTATGAGAATAAAAATAAGTAACATAGACAGGAGTACTGTTTCTTTTTAGAGTTCGCAAAATGCCAGAAATAAAGATATACAGTTTGAGATCCAAACTATTAGGTTAGGCCCTAAAACACACTACAAGCTTGACAATTTAAGGTTCCCTTTAGCTTTAAAATTTTGTAATTTTTCACTAGGTGAGAAGGAGAAGAGTTTCTACTTAATGAGGTAAGTTTTAAAAATTATTCATATGTGTTTTCTTAAATATATGCCATCTTGCATTTAACTATGTCATAAACAATTTATATTACCTCATCAACGTTATGAGACTAACGTATGTGTTTGAAATGCAGAAAATTTGCACACAATGATTTTCTGAGATTTTATGCTTTCTTTAAAGTGGTAAAGCAGACTAATATGGGTGTATCTCCATTCCACTTACCTCATAATCATGTCCTTATAACCCGTTTCTTTATATACAAAAGGAAAGATACAGTAAAGGGAAATATTGCCGATAAGTTTGCAAATGGCTCTGTTGAGCTCCACTCACAAGAGACATTACAATCTAATGGGGTGCATTCAGAAAATATTATTCAGAATCTGACACTTCCCTTACTAAAATGACAGTGCTGAAGAATAATTATCCAAAAGACATTCTTGGCTTGTGTTACATCAGGTATAACCTTGGCCTTTGAAACCATTGCTCAACCAATACCATTTTTCAAAGAAACTTTTCACAAGACTACATTAAGGAGAGAGGTTTGATTCTTGAACTTTCAAAATGTGACTCTTTAAAACTCAACCTGTCAGAGTGAATTTTTGTAGGAAAACAAAGCCAGCCACAAAAGACAAATGCTGCTTGAATCTATTTCTAGGGGGTACTTAGAATAGTCAAAATCATAGACACACAAAGGAGAATTGTGGTGGTCAGGGCCTGGGGATGGGGGTAGAGTGGAGATCACTTGTTAAATGGGTATAGAGTTTCAGTCTCACAAGATAAGAAGAGTTCCGGAGATGGATGGTGGTGATGGTTGCACATTATGAAAGCATTTAATACCATGGAACTGTACACTTAAAAATGATTAAGATGGAGTGTGCCTGAGTGGCTCAATCAGTTAAGCATCTGCCTTCAGCTCAGGTCATGATGCAAGGGTCCTGGGATGGAGCCCAGCACCAGGCTTCCTGCTCAGCAGGGAGTCTCTTTCTTTCTCTCCCTTTCCTCCCTCCTTCTTGTCTATCTCTCTCTCAAATAAATAAACAAAAATAAACTCTTTGAAAAATGGTTAAGATGGTACATTTTATGTTATACATATTTTAGCACAATTAAAAAAACAAATATATCTGAATCATCTGAGCTAGAGTACTAATAATGCTATAGTGTTGAATTTGAGACTCTGACAACTGTAGGGGAGACCATCCTATGTGCTACTGAAATAAAGAAATAAACCACTGCCAATTAAGCCACAACACGGTATATTCACCACTTAAAATTTTTATTCCATATGTATTGAGATAACTTTTTCAGACTTATTCAGGAATGGATTCTGATCATACAGCATGACTATGCATGTTTAAAATGAAAAATCAATTGAAATAAATTCTGGGGGTGCCTGGGTGGCTCAGTGGGTTAAAGCCTCTGCCTTCGGTTCAGGTCATGATCCCAGGGTCCTGGGATTGAGCCCCGCATTGGGCTCTCTGCTTAGCAGGGAGCCTGCTTCCTCCTCTCTCTCTGCCTGCCTCTCTGCCTACTTGTAATCTCTGTCTGTCAAAATAAATAAAAAAAAAATTTTTAATTAAAAAAAAAAAAAGAAATAAATTCTGCAACTCTTCCTAAACCTTCCTCATGTTAAGGTGTTAAGGTTCCACCTCCTCAAATCACTTTGGGACTAAGACTCATGACTTGGTGTTTTAAATTTTCTTTTCTTAAGATTTTATTCATTTAGGGGCACCTGGGTGGCTCAGTGGGTTGAAGCCTCTGCCTTCGGCTCGGGTCATGATCTCAGGGTCCTGGAATCGAGACCCGCATGGGGCTTTCTGCTCAGCGGGGAGCCTGCTTCCCTTCCTCTCTTTCTCTGCCTGCCTCTCTGCCTACTTGTGATCTCTGTCAAATAAATAAAATCTTTAAAAAAAAATTATTCATTTATTTGACAGACAGAGAGCACCAGTAGGCAAAGAGGCATGCAGGGGTGCGGGGAGGGGAAGCAGGCTGCCTGCTGAGCAGAGAGCCTGATGCGGGGGCTCGATCCCAGGACCCTGAGACCATGACTTGAGCCAAAGGCAGAGGCTTAACCCACTGAACCACCCAGGTGCCCTGGCTTGGTGTTTTACTATACAAGATGGTCCTTGGTGCAACAAAGATCATTAGTAATAGAACATTTCTATTTGAGGAATGGGTACGAGAACTAAGCTTCATTAGTACTCAGCACCTAATGCAGGCAATCATTTAGAGCTAAGGCTAATTGTGACTCCAGCTCTGGGGATGTTCAGAACTTGTCACATTTACCTTTTCTCCTACCTTTCACTCATACTTTCTTTCCCACAATTTAAAAAACTGGCCCATGAGTATCTCATCATAATTGCGGACGCCACTCTGCCAGGTTCATTGTTGGCACCTTGGGGGGTGGTGGATGTGCCTGGCTGACAGCCATTGTAAGATGTCTTCTATTTCTAGACATGTCTTGCTTTCTGAGGTTTAGAAATGTGGAGAGGAAAAGGGCATGTATCGGTTTTCAAGGGCTGCTATAACAAAGTACCTCACGCTGGGGGGCTTAAGATGACATACGTGTATTCTCACAGTGCTGGAGGCCCAAAATCTGAATGGAGGTATCAGTAGGGCTCCACTCCGTCTGAACTCCTCAGGAAGATTCCTTTCTCTTCTCTCTCCTACCTTCAGGTGGTTGCTAGCCTTTCTTGGTGTTCCTTGGCTCGTAGACATGTCATTTCAATCTGTGTCCATCTTCATATGGATTTCCCCCTATGTCTCTCACCGTGGCTTTGCATGGCCTTCTTATGATGATCCCAGTCACCGGGTGTAGGATCCAAACTAACCCAGTATGATCTCACCCTAACTTCACCAATTACTTCTGAAAAGACTGCATTGCCAAATAAGGTCACTGTCTTCGTTTGTTCCAACTGCTGGAACACAATACCGCAGACTGGGTATACAATGTTATACACAACGGAAATTTGTTTTTTACATTTCTGAAGGCTGAAAGTCCAAGATCAGGGTGCAAGCTTGTGGACCTCAGACTTCTAGCTGCATCCTCACCTGAGGGGGTGAGCAGTTCTGTGGGATCTCTTGTCTAAAAGCACTACTTCTAGGGGCGCCTGGGTGGCTCAGTTGGTTAAGCCTCTGCCTTCGGCTCAGGTCATGATCCCAGGGTCTTGGGATCGAGCCCCACATCGGGCTCTCTGCTCAGCCTGTTTCTGAGCCTGCTTCTCCCCCTCCCTCTGCCTGCCTCTCTGCCTACTTGTGATCTCTGTCTGTCAAATAAATAAATAAAATTAGAAAAAAAAAACACTAATTCTAGTGATGTGGTCACCTTATGAAGGCCCCAACTCTTAATACCTTCACCTTTGTGGGATTTCACAATCCCACCTTTGTGGGATTTCGGGTGGGAGGGGACACAAACATTTAGACCATAGTAGCGGCACAAACTTTTGAGGGATACTGTTCAGTCCTGTAGAGTCCTTGATAAAATATAGTCAGTGCTGTTAACATTTACATAGGCCTATCTCATTTAATAACCACAACCACACAAAGTAGGTTGTTAACAATCTTACATACAGAATAGAAAGGAAGTTGGAGCTGTTAAGTGACTGGCTCAGAGTCACATAGTTAATCACTGGTGGACCATAGACCTGAAGGTACATTTGTTCCACAGAATAGTCCATACACTGTGGTTTAATTTTTGATGTGCCATTCTGAGGCTGAGGATCGTACCCCTTGTTTTCCATTTACCCCATATGCTCCATACTTTGATGACCCACTCTGTGCTCCTGGAGCTGAACGCTGCAAATAGCATCACCCAGCTACTCTGCACTCACTTCCAGCAGAGATCCAGTTGAATTCAGCCCCTGGGAGGCATCAGCAGGAGATAGCAGGGTGGAGGCAGGCCAGGCAGAGTGTATAAGCCTGAGGCTCCTTCTCTGCTGCCCATGAATTGTCAGTGGCTGCATATGTCTACTTAGCTCCTGCTGGGTGGCCCATCCCCAAGCATGACAGTTCCAGTTGGGTTGTAGTGACTGCTCCTCCTTGCCCTTTCTGGCATAGGCTGGTCCCTGAGTACTTTACAGTCCCTCCTTGTTTCCCTTAACCCTGCCTCTCACTTTGTGAAAGTTTTGATTAAACTTTCTTTAATTACCCTTCAAGTATGCCATCTGTTTCCCAACAGAGAAACTAGGATGGTCTGGTTTCACAAACTGGCAGGATAGGTCATGGGCTCTTTTGGCTGGCTGCAGCCCTGTACAGCCTTATCAGCCAGGAGAGAAGAGAAATCAAATGATTTTCTGGGATGCGGGCTGGGGCCAAAGTGGATTGCCTAAGGGACAGTGGTCAGAGTTGTAGGTGAGAGACTGAGTCAAAGTTTCAAGATAGTATGCTTTATTTTAGATCAGGAGTTCCCCATCTTTTCATCCTTTACTACACATAACTCCTATGCCACAAAGCCCAAGGTTTTGAGAATTGTATTTCAAGAATGGGGATAACATACTTTGTCTATTAGCTAATCAGTAATATCAAACTCAGCTTTAGAATGCAGACAAAAGCAGGAAGCATTTTTTTAAAGTATCTCAAAGGTCTCCATAGCCCAATAGAAAGAAAAGAATTAATCACGTCATCCCTCCTACCCAACACTCTTCCTGCCCTTGTCCTAAATCTATCGTAATCAATATCGGGGAGTACGCAGATCTCTGATGGGAAACTGCTTCTTTAGACAACTAGAGAAGTTTTGAATGTGTGGTCAAATATGCTTAGGCAGCACTAGGAATTAGTTTTCAAATTACACTTTGTATATTAGAATCATATTTCTGAGGGGTATCAAACCTACCTCACAGTGATAGTCACTAAGAAATGGAAATAGAGCTTAAATGTCTTTAATACTCGACCTTTCTGTGAAACCTTTGACTCACTCTGCATCACTAGATCAGACAATCGTTTAAACTAATGCCAGTTATATACTCAAGCAAATACCTGGTCTGGGATAGATAGGAAAGACCCAGGGGAAATTCTATGTCTATTGCTTCCATTTGGGTAAGATCCTACTTTGACTCCCAGCTTACATGAAGTTTAATTAATTAATGTCCCTTACAACTAATATATGAATTTCACACATCTGTTTAAAAACTCAATGTGGGATAAGATCAGCATAAAACAGGCTACACAAAAACAAATAACACTCTGCAGGTGTTTGACAAGTAGCTAAATTCACTCATCTGTAGTTTCTTGGGAGGGATATAAGTTAAATTCCTAAAATTGTTATTCTTTCTGAAGTGATTCGAATTCTACAAAATAGGCAGAAAAACTTTCTATAAGGCTTCACCATTTGGTCAAGTGTCTGGTACTCTGTTTCATAGGAGGTAGTCCAATTCAGAGCACTGACGTGAAAGTTATCTGTTATAGTGCACTGTCATGTGTTTCAGATTTGTGCATGACTTTCTCCACTAGGTTTTTTAGTCCAGAAATCATATTGAGCTCTCCCAATGACCTTCCTTCCTATGATATCATTGTCTAATTCTGTCTGGCTTCTGTAATGACCTACATCATATTCTCACAGAGATGAGAGCCTGGCTCCCGGGATCTGAACCTACCTTGGTCTTCCCATCAAAGGCTGAGTTTTCTCACCATACAGCACTTGTGGTGACACAGAAAATACTGGAGTCTTTTTTTTTCTTTTTCTTTTTTTTCTTTTTCTTTTTTTTTTTAACACTGGAGTCTTTAAGCAGCCTATGTATCCCCTGGAATTCTGGTTAAAAATATATACTGGACAGCAAGGTATACCTCAACTCATTGATTGAAACAAGGGGCATTTATCTATTTATTCAATCATTGCTTCTATCACTGAACGAGGAATTATAAGGGATAGATACTTAAGAAGAAGAAATGGGAGCCTGGTTCATATTGTTTCTCTATTTAAGATCCTTGCCTATAACTCTTCGTAGTTGTAGCCATTTATAGAAAAATAAAGTAGCAGGATGAAGCAGGCTGACATGGCCAAGAGTATGTACTTTTTTTTTTTTCTTCCAAGCAGAACTGAGGTGGTTTGAAGCTGCAAAAATGGAGCAATCATATGCTTCTATTTCAGCCTAAATGTGAATTTCAGGAACGTTCATCTCTGATTTTTTTTTTCTTTGTCTCTTTCTTGGCTCTCCCCAGCACTATTTTCTGACACGTTTGTGTTGAGGTGAGTGTACCAACTATAACGAAAATCGTTGTCTATCTCACTAAACACTTTGGAACATGAGAAATGTCACAAAAGGAGATAGCAACCCTGCTAAGATTCTTTATTTTTTAATGTTTACTCAGCAACCACAGCATGCAAAATCACAAATGAAATTCATGCAGAACAAGCTTTTACTAAAAAAAAAAAAAATACAATTCTGGAGAGATAATTGTTCTCTATTGCATAAGCAATTTACATCATCTGTTTATAAGGAATTATACCTTAAGCAAGGGACACACATATTTTAGTTGGAGCATTCAATACTTAGTGATTGAAAACATACAAAATAGTCTTGGCATAGCACCAAGAATGGTGTAAAGCTAGACTACAGTCCCTTTTCAAAAACCTTGAAGCCAGTTGTTCAGTTTTTTGTTGTTGTTGTTGTTTGCTTTTCACAGCTGTTGCTTTGGAATTAAGAACAACAACAATATAAAAGCAGGTTGTCTATGCAACTTATTATATAATACTTGTAACAGGGACTGGCAAAACTCCATGAATATTCATACCTAATCCTGAGGAAAGAGTCATGAGGACTATTTCCTCATGACTCTTTCCTCATGATTAGGTCTGAATATTTACAAGAAGTAGCACAAGGTCTAGAAGTAGCTTCACATCAGTTCTGTCAAGAACCACTATTAGTCAAGAAGTAAATAAATCCTTAGGGTAACTACATTTGTACTTATGTAGTGATCCAAAAGGGAACATGTACCCGGATGTTTATAGCAGCAATGTTCACAATAGCCAAACTATGGAAAGAATCTAACAGATGAATTGAGAAAGAAGATGTTGTATCTATATATATAAAATGGAATACTATGCAGCCATCAAAAAGAAATCTTGCCATTTGCAATGACGTAGATGGAACTAGAGGGTATTATGCTAAGTGAAATAAGTCAATCAGAGAAAGACAATTATCATATGATCTCTCTGATATGAGGGATGTGAGAGGCAGGGCAGGGAGTCATAGGGGGAAGGGAGGGAAAAATATGAAACAAGATAAGATCAGAAGAGAGACAAACCATAAGAGACTCTTAATCTCAGGAAACAAACTGAGGGTTGCTGGGCGGGGGGTGGGGTGGAAAGGGTGGCTGGGTGATGGACATTGGGGAGGGAATGTGCTATGGTGAGTGCTGTGTATTGTGTAAGACTGATGATTCACAGATCTGTACTCCTGAAGCAAATAATACATTATATGTTGAAAGAAAGAAGAAAGAGAAAGAAAGAAAAAGAGAAAAAGGAAGGAAGGAAGGAACGAACGAACGAACGAACGAAGGAAAAAAGAAAGGAAGGAAGAAATCCTTTTAGGATTGGTGGACTTTGGAATTAAGGTTGAGGCAGGATTTGGAATGTGTGATATTAGCAGCAGCAGCAGAAGTCAGAACTGTGCAGTAACTTCCATTTTTGAACATTTACCCCATGCCAAGCAATTACGGCAAACCCTTATGCGTACACAATCCTGAGAATTCTTATAAAATCCTGACGGATTAGTGTTATGCCCATGTTACAAATAAGAAAACCAAAAGTCAGAGAGGTGAAGTTATTTACCCAAAGTCAGGTGGATTGTGATTCAAAGTGAACCTGGCTTCTCATCCCAACATTTCTAATCACTACAAGTGATTTGTACATCACAGTTACTGCCATGCCCTTTGGCAACCATTGCATGTGTGGAATGTGTGACAAGGCACTGGGGAGTCAAGCTTGTATTTGTTCCTTCCAAAAAAGCTCCCAAGAACACCACCTGACACATAATATCACTCATATTTTTTTTTTAAAGATTTTATTTATTTACTTGTCAGAGAGAGAGAGAGAGAGAGAGAGCACAGGCAGACAGAGTGGCAGAGGGAGAAGCAGGCTCCCTGCGGAGCAAGGAGCCTGATGTGGGACTCGATCCCAGGACACTGGGATCATGACCTGGGCCGAAGGCAGCCGCTTAACCAACTGAGCCACCCAGGCATCCCTATCACTCATATTTATTTAACTAATCAGTTGGCATCATTTTTTTTAGGATTTATTTATTTATTTTAGAAAGAGTGGGCACAAGCATGGGGTGGTGAGCACAGAACACTACACAGGGTTCCATCCCACAACCCATGAGATCATCAACTGATGTGAAATCAAAAGTCAGTCACTGAACCAACTGAGCCATGCAGGCACCCCTCAGTTAACATTATTTTTAAATGTAAAATTAAATCATAATCCTCCTTTTAAGTGATTTTCATCCATTAAGGCACTTATCACCAATAATGCTCAGCCAAGCCAAAAAAGCTCCTGTCCCAGGTCCCCATATCTCAGGGGACCCTGTGCTTTAGATTGTCTAACTCAAAACTTCCTGTGTCTCATGCCTGGATCTGGGACCAGTCAGGGCAACCAGCTACAAAAATGGCTCTAACCCTTATGTAAATTTAAATGACTTTTATTCGAAGTTATATTCCATTTGTTTCAATTAGGGATATTTGGTCAAAGGCAAGAAATATGAAGAACATTGATGTGGAAAAACAAGTTAATGAAAACTACTAAAAAGAAAATCATTTTGCAAATGTGCTTCACGATCATCTTCATTATATCTGTATTCAAAAGACTGGGATTCTCATCTGGCAAAGCAAGATGTTTCCAGTAATTCACTAAAAAGGAGTTTTTAAAGAGAAGAATTGTGACAATCTAGCTTTTTTAAGCCTTAAAATAAAGACTGGCCACATCTGAAATGAATTGGTGAAGCCCCTACAAAACAGAGGCTCTTCTCTCTAATTTCATGATTTAAAAAACAAAAACACAAAGAAGGACTAATCTGATTGGGTATTTAAAAAGAAAAACGGAGGAACTCCAAATGGAAGGTAATAAAGCAGATTTTTATTTTTGATGCTGCAATAAGCAGTTAGCTTTCAATCTATACATTGATATATTTTTAGTCACAAAACTCAAACTTCATATTATGTCATTAAAAAAAGTTATTTGTTGGGGCACCTGGATGTTTCAGTTGGTTAAGCATCTGACTCCTGATTTTGACCCAGGTCTCTCAGGGTTGTGAAATTAAGCCCTACATCGGGCTCTGCATGGGGCATGGAGCCTGCTTAACATTCTCTCTTTCCCTCTCCATCTGTTAATCCCCCCCCCTCTCTCTTTCTTAAAAAAGAAAGAAAGAAAGAAAGTCATTTGTTGACAAATCACGCTTTCTATTAGACATTTAAGATAAACCAAGTACAAGTGTGCCAGAACCTAATGAAGAAAACAAAGAATCACAAGATAAATATTACTAAATATTGCAGTAAGGTAAATTTTATAAAATTATTTTAAAACTATACTAATTTTTATTTATTTTTTTAAGATTTTATTTATTTATTTGGCAGTGAGATAGAAAGACAGAGAGAGAACACAAGCAGGGGAAGTGGTAAGCAGAAGGAGAGGGAGAAGCAGGTTCCCTGCTGAGCAAGGAACCCGATGCAGGGCTCAATTCCAGTATCCTGGGATCATGACCCAAGCTGAAGGCAAATACTTAATCGACCAAGCCACCCAGGCACCCCAAAACTGTACTAATATTTAAGAATTTTTAAGATGATGAATTAATTAAAAACTGTGTAAAATGTAAAACCATCTGAAGGCATGCATGAGATTTTTCTGTAATTTACAAATGGATTCAAAGGTTTGTGAAATCTTGACTCAGAATCGATGATAGTAGAAGAAGGTATCTCTCATTCTTCACAATATGTTATACACGATGACTCATTAAAGAGAAAAGACTGATCTTCCCACATTACAGGGTTTAATATTTCAGGAAAGGAAGTAAATAGAGATTTGTATAAACATTTCATTTCTTTACAATGCTTTTTGGTGAAAAACCCAATTGTTTAACTATATCCCACTTATATTTATCATAATTTCTATGGCCTCCAAATAAAGATCTGTATGTTCAAGTCCAGAGTGTCATATGGGAAAAGTGGATGCCATTTTTGGTGGGTGTCAATCGAAGAGACATCAGAAGATAGCATATCTATTTCCCCAAGCAAGTACTAAATAACACCTTTTAAAATCATGCCAGATAGGTCCCATTCTTTGGGGAAGGAACAAAAGCTCAGAGAGCTTACCATGACCATACCAGTCATGTCATTGAGCACCCGAGCCTGAGTATTGCCTGTGTGGAGCTACTACAGGACATGCCATCCTGTGTCTGATGCTTAAGGACTGATGCTTTCTGTTTTTGTGTTGTTAGAACTCTTGGGTTAGCCTCCTTACCTAAGGATAATAATGCGTGCCTTGAAGAATTGTTATAAAAATTAAGCCTTGAAGAATTATTATAAGAATTAAGTGAGACAATGTATCTAGGCTCCTAGCACAGTTTCTGGCTTGTGGCATGCGTTAATAAGTAACGATATCACCACTACTCAATATATTGTTAGTATTAATAGTACTATTGTTGCTTTCTTCTCATCAGAATAATCTGCCCACCTTAACCCCAACAGGAATGTCTCAGAATCTGTCATACATTTCACCTCATTTGCCTCCTCTCAAATAATTTAACATCGATGGTCTTCAAGAAAAAGAAAAAACATGTTTGTTACCTCCAGTATCAGCCAGTCCCTAAATAGCTGGTGAGGGTAAAAAGTAAATAATCAAATAGATAAACATGTATTATTAGAAGAGACATGTAGAAGCTATAAGTAAATTTCTCCACAAAGGCCATTTGACAAGGCAGCAACGGAGCCAGAGTTGGTATAAAGGTATTTTCCCATTTGGGTCTTCTCAAGTTGACATTTGTCTAATGCCATCGTGTAAAAATGATCACAGAACAAGCAGTGTCACAGCAGGAACGTCAGGAAAATCTCGGTATAGCAGTGGTTTTATCGAAGAGGAGCCTGAGGCTCAGAGAGGGTAACAGTTGCAACTTAAATGGTATGTCAGACTGCTTACAAGAACTCAGGAAGATTTCATTTCCTCAAATCACACAGACTTTCTTCCTCTAAATCAACCTTTCTTCAAATTCACACTACTGAAAACTTAGAAAACCAATTTTTAGAATATCCAGATTACCAGAAACATTTTCTTAATTCAACTTTTGTTTTCCTTATTTTGAATTACAAATGATCCCAAACGTATAGACAAGAATAGAGGGTCCTAGGAATACAAATGAATGCACGACCTTGTTTCATTCAGTCTTAATATTTTGCCACGTTTGCTTCAGATTTCTTTTTTATGAGTTAATACACCATCGTGGATAGAATTGAAGCTGCTATGTGAATCATTTCTAACGCCATCTTCTCTCTTCCTTCCTCCCTCTGCAGGGCGGGGAGGGGGCGAACAAAAATCTGATTCTAGATGGAGATCCAGATAAATCTGGGCAGAGCCCCATAATAACCCCTACACCTGTCTTCATTCCCGTTTTCTCTCAGCTGCGCAGAATGCGCATGCGTCCGTCATGAGTAAACCAGTAGCTTCGTCATCTGCTTTTTCTTTTTTATTTTAAACCAATATGACCGTTATCAATTAATGAGTTAAACATGTTTCCATCTATTGTGGTTTCTGAGGTATTTTACTTAAGCCTTGTGTTTGTTGCTTACTCTTTCTTTTTTCTATTTTTAAATATGCCTCTTTTTTTAAAAGAAAGTTGCTGCCCCCACCCGTTTTCCTCATTTGCTCATTGGGAGGTTCTAAGCTACATTCCTTTTCTTTAATGCTACCATTAGTATTCTTCAAAAATGCATTTATCTATTCAACCCTCCTCCCCAAAATCTAAAGTTAGTCTTTTTTTTTTTTTTTTTTTTTTTTTCTTTTCTCAAATACAGTCTAGACCTCAGCTTGGTTTAATCACTGATAAAGTTTCCCTTCTCCATGGGCCCTTGTTTTGTTTTAGTTTGGTTTTCAGTGCTTTAGCTTTGTCTTTATTGCTACTACTATTACTACTATTATCATTATTAATTATTTGTAAAACTAGTTATTGTGATTTTTGTAATTATTAATTAAACAAATTTACTAACTTTTAAGAAAATGATGCTTATGTTAATTTCTTGCTACCTGGGGTCTTCCCTCTGGGCTGACCCTTTGTTTTACTAAGGTACATTTTTAACTGGCCTCTCAGTAAAAATATCTTAGTTCTATATCTCTGAATTGGTCTTTATCTCTTAGTTCTATATCTCTGAATTTGTCTTTATTTTGCTCTGTTATAAATCAGGACATAACTGCATATAAGGTAATTTTTACATTAGTATTTATGTTCCTCAATATTTTGAAGTTATTGCTCCCTTATATTCATGCATCTGTAGTTACTTAAAATGTGTCGAAAAGTTATTATTTTTAAGATAATTTTTCTGTTAGAGTTCAAGATTGTCCCTTTATTTTTAATATTCTGTAGTTCCACTTTAATGGTGGTAATCATATTACAGTATGTAAATGTGTCAAATCAATACATTTTATACCTTAAACATACACAATGTTACATGTCAATCATCATATCTCAATTTAAAAAAAATATTTACTGAGTATCTTCTGTATGCCCTCGACTTTCTAGGTTCTGTAGGTTCTCCAGCAAACAAAATATATTAAAGTCTTTCCTTTATGGAGCTTGGATTTTAGTATAGGGAGAGAAACCATAAGCAAATGAATAAACAGATAAAATTGTAGATAGTGATAACTGTTAAGAAAATGCTAAGTATTAGAGGTAAAGAATTATGGGGATACTCTTTCAGATTCTGTGGTCAGGGAAGGCCTAAAGGGTAAGGCTTAATAGAGACCCGAAAGAGTAGAAGATTAAGCTATGCAGATATCTAGGGAAAGAGTGTTGTAGGCGGAGGAAATAGTGAGTGCAAAGGTCCTGCGGTCAAATGTGCCTGAAGGGGAACATTCTGTGCTGTCTGAGTTTTAGCTATTCTTGTGAGTGTTCAGTAGCATCTCACTGTGTTTTTAATTTCCTTTAAGGGAGGGTAATTTTAGGAAGGGAGAAAATGCAGCATGTTGAATTCAGATTGGAATGGTTCAGTGGAAGAATGATGATGTAGGAGAGAGATAAGTTTGGCAACAAAGACATCTGGAAGAAGAGAGGAGATCTGAGGCAAAATGGGAAGGTTAACTTAATGGGGTACTGATAGCTCATTTCTTGCAAAAGGAGAGAAGGCAGATTGTGTGGATATAGATCAGGATAAGGGCATAGATTTTGTGATTAATACACATGAAACTCTTCTGATGAATCATAATTTCTCAGTAAAAGAAGATGCAAGCTGATGAATTGCATGTGAGGAAAGGGGTTATTGGATTGGAGATTTGAGGTGAGGCATGGAGAAATGATTGTCCTAGAGAATGCACATACTGTTTGATGTGAGATACCCAGGCCTAGAGTTCAGGGAGGTTGTTATAATGTGTTAGTAGATTACTTATTATTTATCCTGCTCAGAATCAGCATACTTCATCTCCCTTCAATCTGAAAATACACAGTTTTTATATTGTCAAACATTGCTTCTCCTTCATCACATCTACCATTTTTCTTCAAAGCTTCAATTAGATGTAATTTAGAGCTTCTCAGTTGAACATCCTTATTCCCTCTGCTCTTCATGTATTTATTTTTTCTTTTTTTGTCCCTTGCTTTCATTCTCAATGATTTCTTTAGCATTAGCTTCCAATTCCCCAATTCTCCATCTATATCAAAGTTAGATTTATACCAACATCGAGGTCTTTTTAAAATATTTTCAATATCTATATATTCCAATATTCATAGTTGTTTTTCATAACTGTTTATCTAGTTTCATATTGGCCTGAATTACCTTCAAAATTTCTTGTTAGTTTTATGAATGCCATCCCTGCAGTTATCTCCCTGAGCATCCTGGACAGTGCTACAAAACATTAAGCTCATCAGGACTGAATTCACGTTCTAATTGTTGGTTTTGCTTTCTTTTTGTTGTTGCTGTTCCTGGCCTTCTTAGTTTTGTGTTGGACTGCTTTTATTTGTTTGTTGGTTTTTCTCTCCTCCTTCCTTATCAGAAGCTGCCATGTTTAGACTTAGGTCTTTTTTTTTTTTTTAATCTTTTTTTTTTTTTAAAGATTTTATTTATTTATTTGACAGACAGATCACAAGTAGGCAGAGAGGCAGGCAGAGAGAGAGAAGGGAGGAAGCAGGCTCCCTGCTGAGCAGAGAGCTCGATGCGGGGCTTGATCCCAGGACGCTGGGATCATGACCCGAGCCGAAGGCAGCGGCCTTAACCCACTGAGCCACCCAGGCGCCCCTAGACTTAGGTCTTGTGAAGACATGCTAGAGCTCCAGCCTCAGAAATATTAGGAACATCCAGGACACAAGAGGCAAGCCAGGAGTAGCTTGATTCAGGTCCTGACTGTCATGGTGTCTTTGCCTTCCCTGTGTCAAGGTTAGAGCCTCCTATAAAGCTGTAGCTCTAAGCAACGAGCTTCCACATTTCCTCTTCAATATCTGTCACTGGCTGAAGGGGAAGTGTCCCAAACCATCTTTCAGATTCAAGGGATAAGCCTAGTTTGGGCCCCAACTCAAGAAGAGCATTTTAAATTCTCTTAAATGCTCAGACACTGATCTCTAGTTGCCATTACAGGTTTCCAGACCTAGGAAACAGCTTGCTTAGGACTCCCACCACCAGCCATTTTCCATTTCTGATCTGTATCTGCACCAGAGAGTGTTTATTGTGTTTTCAAGTTTCCCTATGTGTTTTGCATATCTCTTTTTATTTTCCTATTGGTTCTCTATGTTTAGAGCAGCAAGGCACATCAAATCGTGAACTTATTTCACCAACTTGACCTAAAATCGATTTTTTTAATATGCTGCACAGTTATCAGAATAGAAAAATGATGAGAAAACAAGCCTAGATCAGAATTTTTTCTCAAAAAAAAAAAAAAAAAAACTTCAGGAAAACACATTCAGGTCAATTCCTACACCTTTCGCATCTAACATTCTCTGCTGACTTTGCCTGTCTGTGCAGTTTGTACATGATGTTATTCATTTTCCATTCATTTATTCATGGAAAAGTAATTACTGAGAACTTAGTACATGTGTTTGGCTCAGGGTTTATGATGTGGCAGAGAACAAAGGAACAGTAGCTCTACCCTCAAATAGAATAGATGCATGGCCAAACAGGGGTCAAGACACAAAGGAACAGCATGGTAATTATCACAGTTATAGTATTAAAATGATGGTGAGTGTTTATATTTGAGCTGTTGTATCGTAGGATCATTATACACCCCGCACCATACACACACATTTGCTCACATTTATGCATATGTAGCTTAATTGGTACAGGAACCCTGTGATTAAAGTACTATTATTTATCCCCATTTTATAAGTTAAGAATGTGAGTCACAGAGGTAAAGAACCTGTGTAAGTCCACACATCTAAAAATGGTAGAGCAGGGATATCATTCCAGGCAGACAGGCTTCGGATCCCATGGTGCTCTTTCTCTCTGCCTCCGTGTGCACATTCAATTCTAAACATGTCTGTCTACTGTCTACCAGGAAGTATGCTGGGCATCAGATATTCAGGGTTCATAAGAGGTTGTTGTGGCCTTCAAGATGTTGATCTACTACCTGTCCCTTTGAATTACTTTTCTATTTTTTCCCTATAAAGTACCACAATTTAGCAGCTTAAAAGAACCCAAATGGATTACCTCACAGTTCTCTAGGTTGGAATTCCAGTGGGCTTAGCTGATTTCTATGCCCCAAGTCTCTCAAGGTGTCAAAAGTTTGGGCTTTTATCAAGAGGCTCTGGAAAGAATCTGCTTCTAAGCATATTCAGATTGTTGGCATAATTCAATTCCATTTGGCTGTAGGATGCAAGTTCCCATTTCCTTGCTGCCTGTGGGTCAGGGATCATCCTAAACACCTAAAGTCTGGCCAGATTCCCTCTTCCTCCATTTTTAAAGCCAGTAACAGTGGATCAAGCCTTCTCACTCTTGAAACCTGTTCCCTTTTGCCTCATGATTCCTCTGCCACCCTCTTCTACCATATCTTTTAAATTTGTCTTCCCCGATTACATTGAGACAAACTTGATCATCCAAGACAATCTCCCTAATTTAAGGTCAACCAGTTAGTAATTAGTAACCTTGATTCTACCTGCAAATTCCACTAAGAAGTCCTGCATTAGAGTTTAAATGCTTGGGGGACAGACATCTTAGAGGTACATCTTTAAAATTCTGCCTACCATACCCTCACTTTGGCAGCTATCAGCATGTATCAATATCTTCTCTGGTGATATGGCCTGGTACCCAGCAGAAGCTAGCATTTTGCAGGGAAAAGAACAGGGAATGAATCAGATACACCTCTAGAGGATTAAAGACTGACTACATAGGGTAGAAGTCTGGGCATCCAATAACAAGGAAGAGTCAGAGATGCCCCTGTGGAATGCAAAGCCGTGTGAGTATAACTAAGGTACAAATTTTGAGAGGTGGGAGCATGTAGGAACTTGTAAAGTGGACAGGTCAAAGACAGCTCAGCAGAACTCACTAGTTTGTCCCAGGCTGTTCGTGATGGGTACTTTTCTACCAACCACCATCAGACTTTCCAAGGAAATTGGGCTGCCCCCTTCCCATGCAGTTGTTCTCCAGAGTTCTTAAAGATTGAAGAATGCATATACAGGTTGTGATTCATTCTTATTTAGCCAATAATTTAGTGTTAATAAATAATTAAGGGACAAACAGGTAATCAAAGTAGGAGAAAGAGAGAGAAGACATTCCTCCCTCCAGGCCTTTCTGCCTCCTTCCCTTACACCACCTGACATGACACTAAATACTGCCACTATCATCATGCTTCTTCTTACAGTACCTGTTAAACATCCATCTTCTCTGCCAGGTGACCAGAGCTCTGAGATGAAAGCGACATTTCTGAACTTGTAGCTTATCATCCCACACATATTAAGTGCTCATCAAATATTTGTCAAATAAAGGAGTTTCAGAAGCATGTCTTCCTCATCCCAGAGACACCTTAGGATCAATTAATAGTACCAAAGGGCATGCAATCAGGTTGTCTTTCTCTCAGTTTGTTTTCACATTCCTCTTGGTCCCTATCCTTGTTTACTCTTTCAAGCATGAGCTGTTGACACCTAGCTTTAACCTTCTTCATCACCGTGACAATGGTCTGGGCCTCCAGTATTACTTGGTCCAACTAGTTGCTCCAGAATTAAAAGGAGTTGGTATCCCCTTCCCACCACCCTGGGAAGGCTGGGCTTTTCGACGTGATGCCATTTGTACTCATTATGCCAGAAGAACAGATTCACCATTTGGTTTTGTTTGTTTTTGTTTATTTGGACCCATACTTCCATGGTCATGTCCATATTCCACATTAACCATTTTCACTGTAACCATTCTTGTGTGTCCTTTTCCCCACAAATGTTAATGACTTGATGTCCTAATGGCATGGGACCATTCCTGTTCATGCCTGTCATTCAGTGTACTTATGTATATCACCCCATTTTACTCTCAAAAGTGTTCCTGTTTGGGGCACTGTCATCTATTAGCCAAGTGAGAGCAATGTACCCAGGAAGTAAGAATGCTGGAGTGCCAGACGCTGCCTTGCTTGCTGAAATTTGCAGGGTTGCATTGTGAGAAAGAAAATGAAACCAAACTTTTCTAGATCTTGCCTTCCATCTATCACAACTTTTTTTTTCTTCTTTATGAAACTCTCAGACATAACCCCTCACCTTTCCACCGCTTCTCAGATGCTATTTGTTCCTCTGTAATTTTTCCCATTGTATCTTGATGGTCTGTCCATTTTCGGACTCTTAAATTCTCCTGCCACACACATATTGATATTTCATTATTTTCCTTACACTTTAGGGCTATGGGTTTCTCTTTCATCTCAGTTTTGAATTAATATACCCTTCAGAAGGCTTCAGAGAAGCTGAACTCCTGTTTGCTCTCATTTCTGAGTCCATTAGAACTTATTCACCGACCCCTGGTATTGGTCTCACTCTGCTTTTCATGGTTATTTTATCCTTTCAGCTCTGGTCCTTCTCTTCTCCTTTCTTAGGCTGATGAACTCCATTATTCTGTGATCAATTGCACTTCAATTACCTAAGCTTTTAGTGTCAGACTTTACATGGTCACGTCCCACACCTCTTGTCTCTCTTTTGTACAGATTTCGCCTCTGACCGACTTTGTGCTTATCTCACCTACTTCTAATTCAGTTCAATTTTATTTTCAAGGGATACCTAAACTTACTTTAATTTTGATAAATATACCCATGGCATCTGAACATTGTGTTGGAGTGGGGAAGAACAATCAATAGATGATTACACTTTCAATGGAATTCTGTCATGGGGACATGGGGGTGGCGGATCCAGTTTGGGTAAACTCAATCTTAAATCACTGTGGCAGACAGATACATGTATTTTAAAGGGACATAACCCACCACAGTTTCCTGAGGACACAGAAAATTCTTCCACCTTTTTCTTCATTTTTACAGTAAATAATCCAGTGGTCAGTCAGAGAAATCCATTTCTGGGACTTGTCTTTATATGTGAGTAGTGTCTATACCAGTAGTTGTACTAACAAAATTATCACTTCCTGTCCACTGTAGATCTGCAGACATGCATATTTAAATATGTGGGTCCTTCCCAGGGACTATGAACCATCCATGGAGGGGCAGCTGTGTCTAAAATATAAGCTTTCCATCATAATGCTTGAGGCACTAGCTTTTATCTTCCTCCATTTCTCATAACAGATTAAAATCCAGCAGTGTTTGAAGACACTCTGATTGAGCAACATTGTGTTTTGTAGTAGTTGTTTTCAATTCCTTTTTATGTTTGTATTTGTTTGAACAACCAATACACACCCACTCTGTTTGAATATGTCAGGATCCAAATAGGAAAACAGAAAACACTACAGATATTTCCAACAGAAAGGATTAAATACAGGTATTGGTTATAGTTATGTGCTGGAGATGCAAAATAGTAGAACACATTACTGAGAGCCCAGGATCAATTTCCACCAGAGAACAAAAACCATAGGAGGATATGAGCTGCCCCTGTGAAACCCAGGAACCTGTGTAATCAGATTACAGTTACTGTCATACTCTCATCCCCCTGTCACCCTCTCCATGACTTCCATCACCATCACTGTGGCTGAAGTAACTTCTCTCCTCATCTCCCATGTCCTCCCCACTGCAGCACCCTCACTAGCTAAGCCCATCCCGAAGTCCATAGGCAAAGGAGTCTGAAAACTTAATATGTGGATTCTCGGCCCTTGTAGGGGCCAAACTCAGAACAGTACAAATGCAGCTTTAAATGAATAGTCAGTGACTTGCAAGAACTCTGTTTATAACCCAACCCTGTATTTTCTATTTTGTTTAAGAAAGTTGATATGGAATCCTGATCTGAAATACCAGTGAAAACAAAGTACCTCCAGCAGAATGGGTTTGGAAGATCCAGAGCTGCACCCATTCAGTCTCACCCTTCCCTACTGCCATGGTCCTGTAGGAAATTCTTTGAGTCTCAGGGTCAATGGATCCCAGTTTGAAAACCTGCCTCTAATTGTTCTGTTTATAGAAATAAATCTGAAAGATATAGGCATTCATTTTCTAAAGGCAAAGAGGAGATATGGACAGTTTTCCTTAAAATAACAAGATTTATTATAAGGACATAAAGGATTGGGAGAAACTCCTCAGCTTCTCTCATGGTGGTATGTAGCAGACATTTGATAAATATATTTGAATGAATGAAGGTCCTTGTTCCTTTCTAAGATACATGGTCACTCTGGGTCTCAGATGTTCTGCTATTGGAATGCACAGGGAGAATGAGAAAAACAGCTCAACATACTTTGTTGGTCAGGTTGGCCCAGGAGCCCCTGACTATCTCAAAAGGAGGTCATGAAGGGTGGGTTTGTTCCCATACTAGTTTGTTCTCTCGCTGCACTGAGGATGCCAAACCTGAAGATAATTCTCTTTCTATTCCAGGCCATGTCTGATTTCTACTGACTCAGGCCATGACCTCAGGGTAAATCAGTAAAGCTCAGGATTAAATGAGTGGGTTTCTCTTGTGCTGTGTGGCAAAAGCTAGAGCCACATCATGCAGAAAGATCCACTTAGGTCAGTTTTCATCAGAGAGCAGGAGCTTGGTCAACCTTTACATTGTCATGAATTCTTCTCCATGGAAGGACTCGCAATTTCACCGCAGATTAACTTGGCAACAAAGCAACAGTTTGTGATCCCAATCTCAAACACGGCTCAAATACTACTTTTTTATGTCTTTATGGAACTATAAACCTGGATTAACTGTCCTCCCTGGTAGCCCTTGCACCAGACCCTTCTCTTGTCCCATATACTGAGTTGAAATTACCTTAGTGCCTGTCTCTATACCTAGGTCATTACGTCATTGTAAAGAAGCAGCATCTTATTGAACATTATATCCCTGGGGTAGAGTTGGTGTCTGACTGCCTCCTCTTGAAATAAAATGAGCCTTTGGACTTAACTTAGTCACCTCCCTGGAAAAATTTCCTTCTACTTCCATAGTAATAGAATGTCAGCAGGACACATGTTGCCCAAGGAAGGACTGAAATTCCCAGCCTTTCTGTCACCTAATTGCATCCATGACACTAAGGTAATGCTCACACAATGTGAGGAGTGATGGGGTCCATCCTGGGGTCTTACTCTTCAAAGGATAGTGTATGAGCTCCCCTGGTTTTTTCCCTCACTACTGCAGGCTGGGAGACAGTGAGATCAGGGCACTCACTTGGATTCATCTACCCAGTGGAAGACGTGGGTCCGGGAAGACTGAGCTTCTTCCCAGGCCTACACTCCCCGTTTCCCTCTGATTGCAACATGAAGGAGAAGTAAGTTCTAATATTTTTTAAGCCATTGTATGTTGGGTCTCTTTGTTAGTTTACATCCTAACTAATTGAGCACTATCATTCCAAATTTGAAATAAAAAGAGTGTCAACCAGGGAGCCAACAGGAAACAATAACATCACAAAAATTAGAATAACTCTAAGAAGATTTACCTACAAAATGATTATTATAATACTGTGGTCATAGGGGAAATCAAAGGGACAGTGCCATGTGCAGGTCGAATAGTATCTGAGCTACCACCACTCCTAGGTCCTAAGATGTGAGTTAAGGCAGTAGTCACTCAGCCCCCGATGGAGAGATATTTATGAAGAGTTGGAACCCTGAAGAGGGGCATGTCCTTCAGTCAAGAAACCCCTCACTCTTCTCACTCACTTCTCTCTCCCACAGGGGACCCTCTGAAGAATGGGAATTCAATAGGAAGCAGAGCACCCAGGAGCCCTACTGATGTGGACCAGAAGGCCAACCTCTTGGGGCAGAGAGCAGCCGGGAGAAGGATGAAGACACCCAGCCTAAAGAGTAGTTCTGCTAAAGAAATGCAGAAACTATAGGTACAGAGACAACCCATTATGTTCTCCTTGTATGTCTGTATCTATGTTGACAACGTGGATTTTTTAAATAATTTCTGAAAAGCTGCCTAATTAGAAACTCAGTGGGATTTATTTCCTCCTATTGCTGATAATTCAGTGACAATTCAATAACTAATTTAGCAAACATTCCCTAGATACCAACTCTGTATCAGGTACAGGGCTGACCAGTGGAGACCAGAGACTCGAGACTGGCCCCTGAGATGCTGATGGACTCAGCATATTTTTCACCTACTCATTCCCAGTAGTTCAACTCAGGGCATTCATGGTGGTTTGTGCCAACTTTTTAACAATCTTCTTGAGAGCTATGAAGCATGATGATGACAGCTGTCCACATGTTTATTAAACCCATAATTAGTAAATGCAAGTCTATTGAGAGAGAACTTAGTGTTCTGGCATCGATGCACTGAAAACAATCAGCAAAGAACCATGATTATAGTAGCAGAGGCTCAGAAGAAACTAAAATGTACTCTAAGTGATATTACAAAGGAAACCATACAGGTCAGAGTTCTTAGCAGGAAGCAACAGAAACAAAATTTGAATATATTAATCAAGAGACTTCACTGCAGGGATATTGGGAATATACCAAGATGATAGATCCTCAAGGATCAAACATAAAACATAATGGGAAGAATACAAATATTGTTAACTAGGTAGAGTGGGGACTCAGCTTCTATAATAAGGAAATGTCCAAATACTGTGTAGTGTGCTTGCTGGCCTTGATTTCTCCCTCACATATGAGTCAGTCTAGTCCATAGAGGTGGGGCAGCCCTTTCCACAACGACAATCAGGGGTACATGTCCCTTCCATTTCGTTGCTCAGCCATCCCCAAAAGTATTGCCCATTTTTGCAAGGTCAGACTTTCATTGCTATAATGACCTCACTTAAGTCTGCAGAAATGGACAAACAAAGGAGAGGAAGGGCAAGGAAATGAGCCGGGGGTTAAGCTCCTCACTTCTGCTCACATCCCACTATCTGAAATGTGGTCATTTGGTCACACCTAGTTATAAGCAAGGATGGAAATTTAAGTCTGTAATTATCAGTCATGTGCCCAGATTACATTTGAACAAAATGGGTAAGAGGAGGGCAGGTGCAGTGGGAGTGTTAGTTGTCTCAGCCGCATTAAGGAAATTCCAAGCGATAATCCTAGTCAGAGCCACAGCAAACATCCTTCTGCAAAAATAGCTTGGACCATACAGGTCCTTGGCCACTGCCTTAAGGTTGACCTCTTGTTGCCCCCTATATATTTATATCCATGCATGGTAAGTTTCAGAATCTCAGGAAAGAGAGACATATTGACCTGGCCAAAATCAACAAGTATCCACCCACGGATATTCTGAGGCAAGAAAAGAGGGGATTCATGCCTTTGAATTTCACAATGGGACCCAGTACTAACACCACCAAAAATAAACATGATGAGAAGTTCCCCAAATTGGATGCCTAGAAGAGAGTACTTGATATTAGTAAATTGAAACCTGCTATAAAATATTTCATTATAAAGAAGCTCTTGCCTCAAAATTGTCCTATGATTTCCTTCATTCATTTCATTTGTCCACTCATTCTAGTTTTATGTATTATCAACTCTGGCAGTTATTGGTGGTGCATTACTGAAAATACCCTTAAGGGAGTGCCTGGGTGGCTCAGTTGATTAAGCATCTGAGTCTCGATTTCAGCTCAGGTCATGATCATAGGGTCTTGAGATCAAGTCCTTCATCAGGATTCAGTGCAGAGTGCCTGACCGTCTCCCTCTGCTCCTTCTCTTTCTGTCTCTCTCTCTCTCAAAAAAATTAAGGGAAAAAAAGGAAAATATCCTTATAAATTCTCGACCAAAATTTCTGATTGCTAGCAAAGCAGGAAAAAGGTGATGATTTCAGTGAACATTTGAGTTCTTATTTGATTCTTATTGATCTCATAGTTTCTAACTCATGTCATGGAAATAATGCTCAGCTCCAGTTCCACAGCAGTAGAAAGAACACAACTTTATTTTTTTTTTTAAGATTTTATTTATTTATTTGACAGATAGAGATCGCAAGTAGGCAGAGAGGCAGGTTGAGAGAGAGGAGGAAGCAGGCTCCCCGCTGAGCAGAGAGCCCGATGCGGGGCTCGATCCCAGAACTTTGGGATCATGATCTGAGCCGAAGGCAGAGGCTTTAACCCACTGAGCCACCCAGGCGCCCCGAAAGAACACAACTTTTACAGCAGACAAACCTGGGTCTGACCCATATGATGTCGTACAGCCAAGCAAATTTCCCTTTTTGAATTGCATTTTCTCATCTATACAGTGGGATAATAATCTCACCATAGAGGGCTATTTTAAAAGCTAAACTAGAGCATGAGTAACAACTGTTTGGAGTACAGGAGGCACTCAGCAATTATCAGTTTCATTCCCTACCATTTCCATCCCCTTGATATGCTTCATTTAGTTGCCAAGATAATGTGATGTCTGCTTTAGGGATACAACATATATTCCACTTAAAAGGCATCGTTTCTGGCCAGAAAACATATGGTCAACACACATGAATAACTTGAATTGCATAGGCAGTTTTTCTAATGAGTACTTCTTCCTCGTCCAAATTACAGTTTAAGCCTGTCTGGAATTCTAAACAGCTAATAGCGTGAGATCTGATTTATTTAAAAAGGTGGGTCAGAAAATGTTGCAAAGATTGTCCATCCAATTGGTATCCTAATATAATTCTCAAAAAGTTAAAAACATGACTCTCGTGCAAACATAGAATAACTATTTCCTTAATGTTTTATTCAACTTATTAATTAAAGAAAGGACCAGTAAGATGTTAACGGTGGTTTGAAGCATCTTAGGAATGCTGATGTATATAGTAAATCAGTCAAAGGAATACTGAAATTAGCTTGGTAATAGATACAAAATAAATTAATGCCATATAGAGCAATAAAACTGTAACCTTTGAGATTATCTCTTTTATTGGAAGACATCCTCAAGTTATCATGTTACTTCTTAGTGTCTGGACTCCAACCAAAGAGTAAATAGCAAAGTCAAACAAATTTGCTTTCCCCAAATGATTAAATAAACCATGTGTGAGTCTGTTAAACAACACCCCAATTTGCCATTGAAAGGACATGGACTTCTTGCTTTATTTCTGGGTTTTAGATAAATTTTCTTAATAACAATAAGCCCGTTGTTAATTGACTATAACACCTAACAGTCTTATTTAGGTTATTCAAAAAGAATCAACTGCATACATCACTGCTTCCAACTTCAAAACTAACTCATGCAACAATAGTCAAAATATCACGTTCACTACTGAAATCATTTTCCTAAGAGATGTAAGAATTCCCTCTTTTCTCTTCTCTTTTTCTTGATTAAAATTTCACAATTCATTAAAAAAAATGGTACATGGGCAACAGATTTTTTGGAACAGTAACAGAAAATATTAAACTCTACAAAGTTTTAATATTGGGTGACCCTAGAATTTATGTGCAAGAAAGCTTTCATTTGCCCGAAATGTCCCAGAAACCATTGTAAAGGAAGGTAAGGATGTATTTTAAGGTTCACATTCTTTTAAATAAACTAGGAATTCAGATTTTAAATGACAAACTGTCGGGTAGCTCCAGGGCTACCTTGAGGCAAAACTGTAAAATCTGTGAAGTGTGATTTTTGTGTTCTCTTGTCCTTTTCCTGGCTCCTCTCTATTTTCTTCTGCCCACCTGTCCATGACGATATCTACTCATCTTGGTTACTCAGCCTAATCTCCCATGATACCCTGCTCTGGACTGCCCTTTCTCACAATTATCTCAGACATGGGAATTTTCCCATCTCAGAGAATAAGAAATTCCTCTGCCCCTGTATACTTAATTCATTGTACATGCACAGATTTTTCTGGAAATGATTTCTGTTAAATAGGGGGCGCCTGCGTGGCTCAGTGGGTTAAAGCCTCTGCCTTTGGCTCAGGTCATGATCCCAGGGTTCTGGGATAGAGCCCCGCATCAGGCTCTCTGCTCAGCGGGGAGCCTGCTTCCTCCTCTCTCTCTCTCTGCCTGCCTCTCTGCCTACTTGTGACCTCTGTCTATCAAGTAAATAAATAAAATCTTTTAAAAAATAAATAAATAAATATAAGAAACTTCTTGGGCTTATTCATCAATGTAGCACATGTAATAGTATGTATGGATATTTTGTGGGTATAATTACCTAATATTTGATGATAAATAAAGGGCAATCAATACTATGACTTTGTGGAGACAGGTTTCTTCAAGATTCCCTTAAATCAAACATGTAGCAGCCCTATTGGGCCACCCTCATTGATGACACCAACTGCCAATGCTCGGACTAATGCTGTCTTCACCTTTACTAATGAAATTTTTCTATGCCATGAGTCTGCTCTTAGGTCAAATATCTTCTTTTTTCTTTTATGTTTTCTGACATTTAAGAGTCTGGATAGATGGAAAAATCTTTTTATTAAGAGAACTAACATGAAAAGATCACTTAATAATGGCCTGAATTTAGGGAACTCTGTGAAGGAAAATTCTTACTACATCTCACAACTAATGTACCTAGCATGAACCCACGCATGTGCGCAGTGTTTGATGCTTGCTGTTTTCTCATTTTGAAATCTTCCATATGTTTTATTCATGTCAAGCAGAAGTAAAATTCTATTTAAGTAAACTCATGACTATGTCATGGGCATAAGTTATTTCAAATAAAAAAAATTCGATTGAATATCTACTATATAGGGCACTTTAGGTACTAAAAAAGTACAAACATAGGCTACACCAGAGCTTCCCAAACGTTCTTGGTTCACAGCATCCTTGGTGTCTCATTCGGGTTTTTTCACAGCAGAAATGTATTAAGTAATTAGGTCCCACCAATTTGTTAATTATTATACCAAAACAAGTTACTAACCATTTGAAAATAATAAACAACATTGAAAGAAAACATATTTTTTAAAATATTTTATTTATTTATTTGACAGAGTGATCACAAGTATGCAGAGAGGCAGGCAGAAAGAGAGGGAGGAAGGAGACTCCCCCTGAGCAGAGAGCCCGGTGCAGAGTTCATCCCAGGACCCCCAAACCATGACCTGAGCCAAAGGCAGAGGCTTTAACCCACTGAGCCACCCAGGCGCCCCCAAAACATAATATTCTTAAACTTTATTTGTATTTACTAATGGGATATATACACCTGTTGAACTCAGTACAAATTCTCTGATATTAGGATCAGATTACATTGCTACCGTTATAGAAATTAAAGTATTAATGCCCCCACATTGATTTTTTTTGTAGTTTTTTTTCAAAGTTTTATTTTATTTATTTGAGAGAGAGAGACAGCTCACAAGCATGGGCACATGCATGAATGGGGTGAGGAGCAGAAGGAAAAAAGTCTTCAAGGACACTCCCTGCTGAGCACAGAGAGAGCATGGGGCATGATACCAGGACTCTGAGATCCAGACCTGAGCCAAAACCAAGAGCAGGACACAAACCGGGCGCCCCAATTTTTTTTTTTTATTTTTTCCCACCGCAATTGTCACAAACCCAGTTTCACAAAGTGTGATCTCACTGAAAAGAATATAGTGTGATTTAATATGGAAATTATAAACTACATCCTGCTTGTAGTTCATGCAGTGACCAACAGATGTCAACTCTTGCTGTTTCCCTTGAAAATTTTTTTTTTCCAATTTTTTATTTATTTTCAGCGTAACAGTATTCATTGTTTTTTCACCACACCCAGTGCTCCATGCAATCTGTGCCCTCCCTAATACCCACCACCTGGTTCCCCCACCCTCCCACCCCGCCCCTTCAAAACCCTCAGGTTGTTTTTCAGAGTCCATAGTCTCTCATGGTTCACCTCCCCTTCCAATTTCCCTCAACTCTCTTCTCCTCTCCATCTACCCTTGTCCTCTATATTATTTGTTATGCTCCACCAATAAGTGAAACCATATGATACTTGACTTTCTCTGTTTGACTTATTTCACTCAGCATAATCTCTTCCAGTCCTGTCCATGTTGCTACAAAAGTTGGGTATTCGTCCTTTCTGATGGAGGCATAATACTCCATAGTGTATATGGACCACATCTTCCTTATCCATTCATCCGTTGAAGGGCATCTTGGTTCTTTCCACAGTTTGGCGACCGTGGCCATTGCTGCTATAAACATTGGGGTACAGATGGCCCTTCTTTTCACTACATCTGTATCTTTGGGGTAAATACCCAGCAGTGCAATTGCAGGGTCATAGGGAAGATCTATTTTTAATTTCCTGAGGAATCTCCACACTGTTCTCCAAAGTGGCTGCACCAGTTGGCATTCCCACCAACAGTGTAAGAGGGTTCCCCTTTCTCCACATCCTCTCCAACACACGTTGTTTCCTGTCTTGCTAATTTTGGCCATTCTAACTGGTGTAAGGTGGTATCTCAATGTGGTTTTGATTTGAATCTCCCTGATGGCTAGTGATGATGAACATTTTTTCATGTGTCTGGTAGCCATTTGTATGTCTTCATTGGAGAAGTGTCTGTTCATATCTTCTGCCCATTTTTTAATATGATTATCTGTTTTGTGTGTGTTGAGTTTGAGGAGTTCTTTATAGATCCTGGATATCAACCTTTTATCTGTACTGTCATTTGCAAATATCTTCTCCCATTCCGTGGGTTGCCTCTTTGTTTTGATGACTGTTTCTTTTGCTGTGCAGAAGCTTTTTATCTTGATGAAGTCCCAGAAGTTCATCTTTGCCTTTGTTTCCTTCGCCTTTGGAGACATATCTTGAAAGAAGTTGCTGTGGCTGATATCAAAGAGGTTACTCCCTATGTTCTCCTCGAGGCTTCTGATGGATTCCTGTCTCACGTTGAGGTCTTTTATCCATTTCGAGTTTATCTTTGTGTACGGTGTAAGAGAATGGTCAAGTTTCATTCTTCTACATATAGCTGTCCAGTTTTCCCAGCACCATTTATTGAAGAGACTGTCTTTTTTCCACTGGATATTTTTTCCTGTTTTGTCAAAGATTATTTGACCATAGAGTTGAGGGTCCATATCTGGGCTCTCTACTCTGTTCCACTGGTCCATGTGTCTGTTTTTATGCCAGTACCATGCTGTCTTGGTGATCACAGCTTTGTAGTAAAGCTTGAAATCAGGTAACGTGATGCCACCAGTTTTATTTTTGTTTTTCAACATTTCCTTAGCAATTCGGGGTCTCTTCTGATTCCATACAAATTTTAGTATTATTTGCTCCAGCTCTTTGAAAAATACTGGTGGAATTTTGATTGGAATGGCATTAAAAGTATAGATTGCTCTGGGCAGTATAGACATTTTAACGATGTTTATTCTTCCCATCCAAGAGCATGGAATGGTCTTCCATCTTTTTGTGTCTTCTTCAATTTCTTTTAGGAGTGTTCTGTAGTTCCTCGAGTACAGATCTTTAACCTCTTTGGTTAGGTTTATTCCGAGGTATCTTATGGTTTTTGGTGCTATAGTAAATGGAATCGATTCTCTAATTTGCCTTTCTGTATTTTCATTGTTAGTGTATAAGAAAGCCACTGATTTCTGGACATTGACTTTGTATCCTGCTACATTACTGAATTGCTGTATGAGTTCTAGTAGTTTGGAGGTGGAGTCTTTCGGGTTTTCCATATAAAGAATCATGTCATCTGCGAAGAGAGAGAGTTTGACTTCTTCCTTGCCAATCTGGATACCTTTTATTTCTCTTTGTTGTCTGATTGCTGTTGCTAGGACTTCTAATACTATGTTGAACAAGAGTGGTGAGAGTGGGCATCCTTGTCGTGTTCCTGATCTCAATGGGAAGGGTGCAAGCTTTTTCCCATTGAGGATGATATTTGCTGTGGGTTTTTCATAGATAGATTTGATGAAGTTCAGGAATGTTCCCTCTATCCCTATACTTTGAAGCGTTTTAATCAGGAACGGATGCTGGATTTTGTCAAAAGCTTTTTCTGCATCAATGGAGAGGATCATGTGGTTCTTCTCTCTTCTCTTATTGATTTGTTCTATCACATTGATTGATTTGCGAATGTTGAACCATCCTTGTAACCCAGGGATGAATCCTACCTGGTCATGGTGGATAATCTTTTTAATGTGCTGTTGGATCCTGTTTGCTAGGATTTTGTTGAGAATCTTAGCATCCATATTCATCAGTGATATCGGTCTGAAATTCTCCTTTTTGGTGGGGTCTTTGCCTGGTTTGGGGATCAGGGTAATGCTGGCTTCATAAAAAGAGTCTGGAAGTTTTCCTTCTGCTTCAATTTTTTGAAACAGCTTCAGGAGAATAGGTGTTATTTCTTCTTTGAAAGTTTGATAGAATTCCCCAGGGAATCCGTCAGGTCCTGGGCTCTTGTTTTTTGGGAGGTTTTTGATCACTGCTTCAATCTCGTTACTAGATATCGGTCTATTCAGGTTGTCAATTTCTTCCTGGTTCAATTTTGGGAGTTTATAGTTTTCCAGGAATGCATCCATTTCATCTAGGTTGCTTAGCTTATTGGCATATAACTGTTGATAATAGCTTCTGATGATTGTTTCTACTTCCTTGGTGTTAGTTGTGATCTCTCCCTTTTCATTCATAATTTTATTAATTTGGGCTTTCTCTCTTTTCTTTTGGATTAGTGTGGCCAATGGTTTATCGATCTTATTGATTCTTTCAAAAAACCAGCTTCTAGTTTCGTTGATACGTTCTACTGTATCTCTGGTTTCTACCTCGTTGATCTCTGCTCTAATCTTGATTATTTCCCTTCTTACGTGTGGAGTTGGTTTGATTTGTTGTTGATTCTCCAGTTCTTTAAGGTGTAGAGACAGCTGGTGTATTCTGGATTTTTCAATGTTTTTGAGGGAGGCTTGGATGGCTATGAATTTCCCCCTTAGGACCGCCTTTGCTGTATCCCATAGGTTTTGGAGTGAAGTGTCTTCGTTCTCATTGGTTTCCATAAATTGTTTAAGTTCTTCTTTGATCTCCTGGTTGATCCAAGCATTCTTAAGCAAGGTGGTCTTTAGCTTCCAGGTATTTGAGTTCCTTCTGAACTTTTCCTTGTGATTGAGCTCCAGTTTCAAAGCATTGTGATCTGAGAATATGCAGGGAATCATCTCAGTCTTTTGGTATCGGTTGAGCCCTGATTTGTGACCCAGTATGTGGTCTATTCTGGAGAAGGTTCCATGTGCACTTGAGAAGAATGAGTATTCTGTTGTTTTAGGGTGGAATGTTCTGTATATATCTATGAGGTCCATCTGGTCCAATGTATCATTCAATGCTCTTATTTCTTTATTGATTTTCTGCTTCGATGATCTGTCTATTTCTGAGAGAGGCGTGTTAAGATCTCCTACTATTAATGTATTCATATCAATATGACTCTTTATCTTGATTAATAGTTTTTTTATGTAATTGGCTGCTCCCATATTGGGGGCATAGATATTTACAATTGTTAGATCATCTTGGTGGATAGTCCCTTTAAGAATGATGTAGTGTCCTTCTGTATCCCTGACTACCGTCTTTAGTTTAAAATCTAATTTATCTGATATGAGAATCGCTACCCCGGCCTTCTTTTGAGGCCCATTGGCGTGAAAGATGCTTCTCCATCCCTTCACTTTCAGTCTGGGTGTATCTTTAGGTTCAAAATGGGTCTCTTGTAGACAACATATGGATGGGTCCTGTCGTTTTATCCAATCTGCAACCCTGTGTCGTTTTATGGGTGCATTTAGGCCATTCACATTGAGAGAGATTATTGAGAGATACGTTTTTATTGACATTGTGTTATCTTTGAAGTCTTTCTTTCTGTCGATTGTCTCTATATTTCTGTTCAATGCTATTCTTAGGATTTTTCCTCTTTTATAGAACCCCCCTTAATATTTCCTGCAGTGTCGGCTTGGTGGTTGCATAGTCTTTCAAGCCTTGCCGGTCTTGGAAACTCTTTATCTCTCCATCCATTTTGAATGTCAGTCTTGCTGGATAAAGTATTCTTGGCTGCATGTTCTTCTCATTTAGTGCCCTGAATATATCTTGCCAGCCCCTTCTGGCTTGCCAGGTCTCTGTGGACAGGTCTGACGTTATTCTGATGGGCTTTCCTCTGTATGTAAGGAGCTTCTTTGTCCTAGCGGCTTTCAAGAGATTGTATCTACAATTATGATTCCTCAATTTTACTATGAGGTGCCTGGATGTTTTTTTTGAATTTATAATCTTGGGGGGGGACCTTTCTACTTCTAGTACATGAACACTTGTTCCATTCACAAGATTGGGAAAATTTTCATGAAAAACTTGTTCCACTATATCTTCTAGACTTCTTTCTTTCTCCTCCCCTTCAGGGATTCCAATAATTCTGACGTTGGAACGTTTCATAGCATCATTTATTTCCCTGATTCTGTTTTCGTGGCTTCTAAGCTGTTTGTTCCAGGCTTCCTCCTGATCCTTTCTCTCTATTTGTTTGTCCTCCAGATCACTAATTCTATCTTCTGTCTCAGTTACCCTAGCTTTTAGAGAATTTAGATTAGATTGGAACTCATTGAGAGCGTTGTGAACCTCATCCCTGGTGGCCTTCAGCTCTGCCCTAACATTATGAACCTCCTCTCTGGTCGCTTTCAATTCTGCCCTAATCAATTCTGTTTGGTCATCCATGGCTTTCTCCAACCTAGCTATTGCCTGGATAATTGTTAGCCTGAATTCTCTTTCTGACATATTGTCTATGTTGATAGCCGTTAGCTCTGTTGCAGAAGGCCCATCCTCTGTATTTTTCTTCTGTTGGGGATTCCTCCTCCTAGTCATTTTGGTGAGAGATGACTGGACAGATGTAGCTGGATGTATTGACCGTGGTGCAGTCAAGGTGCACCCTGGAACGCTTCTGAGCACTCAGGATTCCCCACCCAAATGAGAGAAAAAAGAAAAGAAAAAGAAAAAAGAGGGAGAGAGAGAGACAGGAAAAAAAGGGAAGATAAAAGTGAAGGTTCAGCCCAAATGGGCCCCAGGGTAAGGTTTATGACGTATATAAACAAAAACAGACAAACAAAAAGACTGATAAAAGTATATGACGAGAGAAAATATATATATATATATAAGCAAAAAAAAGGGAGGAGCCTCGTCAAAAAGAACCCCAAGTATAAGATTTATATACTATCCGGACAAACATAAATACACAGAGACACTGGCAGAAGAAAAAGATGGGAGCATGGTTATAGATTCTCGGTGTGGGCGAGGAAGGTTATTTTGATTCTTCCTGGATGTATCTTGATATCTTTGTTAAAGGACTCAACTTTCCTAAGAAAAAGGGGGATTAAAAATTGGTTCACCTATAGGGGTAGCATTGCTTGGAGAAAGGGGGTTACCTTGAAGTTTAACTCTATATGAATATTAGAAAATAAAAATAAAAAAGGAATAAACTGGACTAAACTAAATTAAAAATTTTTTTTTAAAAATTAAGAAAATAGAAAAGCAAAAGAAAAACACATGTGTATGTATCAAAAAATTCAGGTTAGAAGTTTATCATGGAATTTGATGTACTGGACATCTCACTGTGATGGTAAATAGGTTAAAAAATTATCTATATAAAAAAAGAAAAAAAATGAACCAGAATAGTGGGAAAGAATTAAAAATAAAAGTTGTATCTATGAAGTAGTGGTGGTTGTTCTCTTGTAGTCTTTTTTTTTTTTTTTTCCTGATTTGTTTTCTGGGGGAGGGGGCTGCCACGTGGGTTTTCAGTCAATGATGTTCCCTGAGTTAAGTCCTCCCGACCCCCTCAAGGGGGTGGGCTCTGAGAAAAACGTTTTTTTTCAGGTTTTTGTTCTCTGGAGGTTTTTATGTTTGTTCACTTCTTTTCTCTCGCCTTGACAGCTTTTGATGGTTTTTGGAGGTTTAGAGGAAAGAAAACTGCACCCCAACCTCCCTCTCAGAGAGAAGCCTCAGTCTGCTCCCCTGCAGGTGCTGCAGCCGCTGGGCCGCTGGCAGAGCAGATTCTGAGTCACGGTCCCTGGGGACGCAGGATCTCCTGCTTGTACGCAAAACCAAGGCAGCTGTGGCTGTCTGGGCAGCTCCAGACCGCCAGAGAGGTTCCAAGCAGCAATCGCACACTGAGATTTTCCCGCTGGCTGGGGCTGAGAGCTCAGTGCTTGCGCGCACCTCTCCCAGGGGATGGTTTGGGGCGCGGCGCCTCCAGCTCTATCGGCTCTATCGCCGCGTGGGTCTATCGCCGCGTGGGTCCCAGAACACCAGGCTGGGCGTGCACCTCTCTCAGGGGAGGTTGAGGCACGCGCGCATCTCCAGTAAGGTGCGCGTTCTGCCGTCTGGTGTGGCTCCCAGCCCCTCACGGGAGCCGGACTCCACCCGTTCTAGGGCGCACTGGCGGCTCCGGGACAAAGACCAGGTTTCTCCGCCGCACTCTCCGGCTCAGCGCCAGGGGATGCTGCCCTGGGTCTGGGGACTTAAGCCCCTATCCCTATCCACCCAATTCCTACAATTTCCCCGCTCGAGTCTTTGCTCTTTTGAGTGCTTTCAACAAGACTCCAAGTTAATGCTGGTCCCCAGATGCCGGGCACTCTCGTATTGGGGTATTATTTTCCAGTCGGTCGCCTCTGGTGGCTTGCTCCCCCTTTTGTTTATCTTCCGATATCAGTCCGACGTTCCCACTCCACTTTACCTGCCCACTGGCGTCTTCTGGCCCCCGTAGAGATCCAGATGTGTATAATTCTGATCTCAGGCTGATTTCATGGGTGATCGGAGTTCTTTGGTAGGTAATCAGCTCACTTTAGGGTGCAGGTTGAAAAGGCGCCTCCTCCTACTTCCCCGCCATCTTGTCTCTTCCCTTGAAAATTTAAGCTATCTAGCACCACTCCTGAAATTCACTGGAGGGCAACAGCGCCAACACGAACCATGCTAGTATATGTCACTATATTTATTGTCAAAGACTTTACAACTTCGCAAGTATATTAATATTCTAAATATCTATTGTGAAAGTAGAAAGTACACTAATTAAGACCATCATTTGGAAAGATCAAGTTTGAATCTAAAAAAACTGAAAGATTAATTTTAAGGAGAACTTTGACACTTGGCTAGCATTATGTCAAGTAAAGATGGAGACCAGAGGCACTGTGGTGTCACAGCCACAGATTCTGAATGTTTTGATGCAGAGTATGAGCAAGATGCTGTGGATGAAAGGTAAGTATGACACAACCTCAGGGACATTCACCATCTTCTAGGAAAAGAGGCAGAGAAAGTTGCTTACTCTGGTACAGAATGCATGGCATGAGAGATGGTGAGTGGGAAGAAATTATCAAACAAAACCAAACGTAAAATACAGATCCAGCCATATTGAGATTATCTTCCAAGCCTGTATAAGAAATTGATATACACTAAAAAATAATCTAGATCTCTCATACTGTCATTACTAACAAACTGGTGAGAAATATCAACTACTCCTTTTACTAAATATGTGACAATAAAAATTATCCAGAGCAGATTTCATTTCCTTTAACACAGACCTATCAGATTAATGAGCAAAATTTCCCAACCAGATGAGCAAAACATCTTGAAATTAAAGAGAAAAATCCTTATTCCATTTTTATTATTTCCCAAATGAATCAAATTTTCCGAAGTATTGCAGCCTCCTTTTTGCCAAACCAGAATAAATTTAGAAGTTCTAACATAATAAAAGATACTTTTAATTTTATTTTATTTTTCATAAAGATTTTATTTATTCACTTGACAGACAGAGATCACAAGTAGGCAGAGAGGCAGGCAGAGAGAGAGAGAGAGGAGGAAGCAGGCTCCCTGCTGAGCAGAGAGCCAATGCGGGGCTCGATCCCAGGACCCCAGGATCATGACCTGAGCCAAAGGCAGAGGCTTTAACCCACTGAGCCACCCAGGCATCCCCGTAATATTCATTTTAGCCAGTCCTTCTGAAAGTGCTTAGGTAACGCTAATACAATTGATATTTAGCAGCTACTGTTTGATATGGTTTTAAGCTTAAGTAAAAATTATTATGGTCATGTATTTAAACTTTTATTAAAACTTATCAGAAACTCACATGGCCTAGAAACATCTACATACTGAGCAGGGAATTAAAGTAGTCCACAAAATATTATAGCACTTCATTAAGAAGAGCCCCCTCAAGGTGGTATCAACCATTCGTCAGCTAAACTGTAATTCACAATAATCATGACAAATATTTTTGTATGACTTTCTTAAATAAGATGAAGTCCTTGATGAATTAAAGACTTCCAAAATATTGTAGGGAAAAGATGTCCATAGAAATCCCAAAATTAGCCTTCAGGGTCCTAAGAACAGAGTGGAGCCTCATTTGTAGCAAACACCCCCATAACTAGGATATGTATGAATCATTTAAAATTATAAACAAATAGAGAGTGAGATCAATCTCCACCAACAACTGTAAAGGTCTTATTGATTACACTGCTTTTATTGATGAGGAAACAAGGTCATAGAATGCAAGCAATGGCTGAAGATCATGGTCTATAAAAGCCATTCATCTCTAATCTAGGGCTTCTGACTCCTATTTTATATGCTTTCTAATAAATATCTTGCCACAGATGAAACAGATGATAGACCACCAGATGTGATTTGAGAAGCTCTATCATGTTTTCTAGCCAATAAATACACCCTTTCTCCCCTGCTAGGAGCCCAAAGGTCTGCCATTTGGGCCATTTTCTTGAGTTAAATCATTAGATACCTTTCAAAATGAAAATGTTAACTTGGTTGGAGATAATATATGTGCACACTTTTAATACATTTCCTGACATATAGAAAGCATCCAATAAATGCTTGTTATTACTTTTTAATGACTGCATTAACACTCAATCTATTAGTGAGGAGTCATTTGTCAAATTAACTGTCATTTAGCAGAGGAGAATCAGAGAGAACAGGACAAGGAGAGATAAATTTGATTGGGGAGCAGGGAGAAAAGAGTCTGTTCCAAACTGAACAGTGACTCAGAGACTCTGGCAGATCGGTCACTGCGATTTTTTTTTTTAAGATTTTATTTATTTATTTGACAGAGACAGAGATCACAGTAGGCAGAGATGCAGGCAGAGAAAGAGAGAGAGGGAAGCAGGCTCCCTCCTGAGCAGAGAGCCCGATGTGGGGTTCGATCCCAGGACCCTAAGATCATGACCTGAGCTGAAGGCAGAAGCTTTAACCCACAGAGCCACCCAGGCGCCCCGCAATTTTAATATTGATGTTGTGAAGAAGGGAAGGGTATGCAGACGTGCTTTACCTTCTTCAGATTTTTTTCTTCAGAGCAACCATAAAGATATTTTTTATTCTTTTGTGTGCTCTTCTTTTCAACATTTTAGTGCTGGCAATCTGTTCTTCAGCGGCTGGCTAGATGTTACACAGAGTGGGAATTGGAAGGCATTGTTAAAACAGAAAGAAAACATAAGGATCACACCACTAGATGCTGAATTCCAGTATTCCACTGGATCGTCATAGTAGTTTTAAGGGTTTCAGAATGTCACCTTGAGAAGCTGGATGTGAAGCGTTGTGTGTATTTGTCTTTGCCTTTTTTTCCATTCAATGTAACCACATAAACTTGCAGTATCTCTCACTCAGACAACATTTTCTAGGGGAAGTTCATAATCTGTCTTCAGCTATGATGTCTTCCATAGTTCGCAATTCCTTACCCCCAGCTGTCAGGGCCATCTGCGCTCGCTGTCTTCCCAAGAAAAGGTCCTTTGTGCCAAGTCTTTCTCCCCCACTTCCACGCCTTATTCCGTGGAAAGAACACACAGATATAACTCTGAATTGGCAGGCAACTTTAAAACACTAGAGTTTATAATAACTCTAGATAATATGTTCCAAATCTGATTTATTTCAAATCATATAGAGCCAGAAGAACTACTGATGAGTCATATAACACAGAACCATACGTTTCACCAGGTCGAATCTCCTGCAGACCCAACACTGCAGAGACAAACTTTATAAATAATAAATGACATGATCACCTCAGGGACTATTACTGAATTCTTCCCATGAAGTTCAAGTAAACCCATCCTTTTCCAAAGGGCTCTGCTTACTGACTTTAGGAATTTTACACTCATAGAGAATATGTCCTTTTGCCTCTGAAAAGATTACTTGTAGTCCAGAATTGTCATAGCCTCTCCTCTTCACCTCAAATCCATCCCACTCCCGAGTATTTTTAACATTTGCTTTATCACACATAAGTGTATATGTGTGTGAGTAGGTGTGCATAACACATTAAGGTTGTTGACTTTATTTAGAAGTTGAATATCTCCCCTAGAAATTTTATTCTTCTCAATGATCACCCAGAGTATAAAGGAAAGGGAACAATTTCCAAGTCAGGAATCTCATTCAGAGATTCCAAAGTTTGACTGCACATTGGAATCATCTGAGAAACTTTATTTTCTTTAAAAGATCTTATTTATTTATTTGACAGAGAGAGTGAGAGAGCACAAGTAGGGGGAGCAGCAGAGGGCGGGGGAGAAGCAGGCTCCCCGCTAAGTGGGGAACCTGGCCCAATGTGGGGCTTGATCCCATGACCCTGAGATCATGACCTGGGCCAAAGGCAGCCTCTTAACTAACTGAGACACACAGGAGCCCCATCTGAGAAGCTTTAAAAAGTGCAAATTCTCAGGTCCCTCCCTGAGAGATCCCAATGTTAATGGATAGGGGTGTGGTCTGAGCATATAGACTTTCACAAGCTCCTTGGTGATTCTAATAGTGGCCAAGGTTGAGAGCCACTACTTCAAAGCGAAGGACCTCTGCTATATGCTTCACTCCCGATGGTGGACACTAACAAATCAGGCCACCACTGACAAATTCCATAGGCTAACAATGTATGAGTCCTGAAGATGTGACCTACTATGGGCCAGCAACGGTGCTAAATATGTTGCATTGCCTCATTCCATTCTCAAGATAATTATATAAAGATAACATTAAACTGCTATTTTTCAGACAGTAAAACTAGCATGTTCCTGTCAAGATGACAAACGAGCAAGAGCTGTTGGTTGCCTCTCCTCAAAATAAACCCTTGGAGAAACCAGTGAAGCACGAAGGGAGCATGGATCTAAAGAGCAAACAATGAAACTGTCGGGAGCTCTTGGAGACGCTGAAGGTTCTTGTGAGCTGGAGGATGCCTACGGAAGACCAAACAGGGGGGGCTATGCTGTGGTCTGGAGCAAAGGGCGGACAGAGTGGGCAGAGGGAGGAGAGTTTGGAACATGTTCGGTTCTGCTCTTGCCTCTTCACCAAATGTTCACCCACACACTCAGGAGAGATAATCATTAGTTACACCTTCCCTTCAGGGACTGACTGCCACCAGTTTCCATAGAACAACAGCAGAGCAGGACAAAGACCTTGTCAGGATGGCATATTGATGAAATAGATCTTTGTGGCTAGTCACCCTTGACCTTGTGTTTCTCTATCTTCAAACTTCCAGATATATAGGAAAGGATATTGTACCTTCCAATGCTGAATCTTTTTTTATTTATTTTTACTTATTTGAGAGAGAAAGAGGGAGAGAGCACAAGTGGGGGAGGGACAGAGGAAGAGAAGCTTCAAGCAGACTTTTCACTGAGCAGGGAGCCCGACAAGGTGCTTAATCTCACTACTGATGAGATTACTACCAGAGCTGAAACCAAGGATTGGAGGCTTAACCAACTGTCATCCAAGGCATGACAGTACTGAATTTTTTTAGAGGTCAGATGTGTATTCCTGACCCACGCAGAAGCCCAGTGGTCTGACAGCAAATGGGTGTGTCACGAGGCCAGTGAGGACCAAGGCTCAGTCCATTTTCTTTCCTTAAACTAGGAGATCTTAACCCAGAATTCAGAGAATTTTCTTTATTGATAAATGTGGAAAACTACCATAGTATCAGCAGTACCTGTGACTTTGTCACCAACTTAATTACAGATATTTTCTTATTAGATTATAGTTATTGCAGATCCTAAAATAGCCTTTTATATTCATTGCTCCATCAAAATTATGACAATTATTTATTAGACATAATACTAGATTTTGTAATTTAATCTATTAATCAGACCATATATTTACAACACAATGTTTTAATATTTTATAACTTAATTTCAATATGATTGGTTTCCTTTGTAACTGCATAAATTTTATTTTACGTATTTCATGATGACATCCTGAAAAGGGTTTCATAGGCTTTCCCAGGTTGCCAAAGTAGTCTATGGCCAAAGAAGGATTAGAAAGTCCTGCTCTAATCTCACCAGAAGAAACATGGAGGGTCTTTGGGTCTTCCATAACACACGTTACAGGACTATGGCAGAACGGTGAATTGACATTCAACATTTGCTCATGCCTCCTCCTAATTTGCATTCCTATACTGCAGAGACTGGAATTCTATGAAGTTATACTGCCCAGACTTCAGAAAATTTCCTGGGTCATATCATATGTATGTGCATACATATGCATGTATTTCTTTTTTGTTGTTATGATTTCATGGAGCAATGTTTATGGTATGATGTTTTTTATAAACAAAGGAATGCAAAGCTATACTATTCTTCAGTAACTTGGAAAACATTTAGAAGCACTGAACAGACTTAAAATATTACATTTTTTTAATACTTTAAATATACACTTTTTTAAAATTTAAATTCAATTAATTAACATATAGCATATTATTAGTTTCAGAGGTAGAATCCAGTGATTCATCAGTCTTATATAAAATACCCAGCACTCATTACATCACATGCCACCCAGTTACCTCCTCACTCCACCCTCTCCCTTCCAGGAACCCTCAGTTTGTTTCCTATGATTAAGAATGTCCTGGAGTGCCTGGGTGGCTCAGTTGGTTAGGCAACTGCCTTTGGCTCAGGTCATGATCCTGGAGTCCCAAGATCAAGTCCCACATCAGACTCCCTGTTTAGTGGGGAGTCTGCTTCTCCTTCTGTCCTCCCCCCCACCCCTCGCCATACTCTCTCTCTCCCTCGCTCATTCTCTCAAATAAATAAATAAAATATTTTTTAAAAATAGAGTGTCTTATTGTTTGTTTTCCTCTCTGATTTTATGTTGTTTTATTTGTCCTTCCCTTCCCTTACAATCCCGTTTTGTATCTTAAATTCCACATATGAGTGAAATTACATAATTTTCTTTCTCTGATTGACTTATTTCACTTAGCATAATATCTCTAGTTCCATCCACATCATTGCAAATGGTAAGATTTCACTTTTTTGATGGCTGAGTAGTATTCTTGTGTGTGTGTGTGTGTGTGTGTACACACGTCACATCTTTTTTTAGATATTTATCTGTTGATGGACATCTGGGCTCTTTCCATAGTTTGGCTATTGTGTACATTGCTGTTATAAACATTGGAGTGCTGGTACCCCTTCAGATCACTGCATTTGTATCTTTGGGGTGAATACCTAGTAGTGCAATTCCTGGGTCAGAGGGTACCTCTATTTTCAACTTTTTGACAAACCTCCACACTGTTTTCCAGAGTGGTTGCACCAGCTTGCATTCCCACCAGTAGTGTAGGAGGGTTCCCCTTTCTCTACATCCTTACCAACACCTGTCGTTTCCTTACTTGTTAATTTTAGCCATTCTGACTGGTGTGAGGTGGTATCTCACTGTGGTTTTGATTTGTATTTCCCTGGTGCCAAATGACATTGAGAATTTTTTCATCTGTCTGTTGGCCATTTTTCTTTGGAGAAAATTCTGCATATATTTCTACACCCCCTATAAACTGTATCTGTATCTCTCTGCTGATGCATGTGTGGAGGTGCACACATACACACACACACACACACACATACACACACATCTCCAGAGAGGACATACCCTTCTATCCTTCTACCAATAGTTCTTGAGGGTTATAAATCCCTATCATATGGAATTGTTCAATTTCCTAATATCTGCCAGTCCAATAAGAGAACTGCAGGCAATTCCCGTGTCCATACTATAGTGGAGGCACACGATGCAATAAAATGTAGACTTCTACACACAGAACACAGGTAAAACTTTTAAAACAAAGTATTAAGTGGAAAAGATAAAATAATGAGATCTATTGCATGATATAATTTATATAAATTAGAACTATATACAAACAAAGCAATATTACATGTTCTATAAGAATATATACAAATAAAAAGATAGACATCAAAACATATTAAAATACTCACCTATGGGGAAGCAAGAGTAGTGGAACTGAGTTACTGAGGATAAAAGTGAATAAAGACAATGAGAAGAGATTCACATGAACCAATGACAATAGTGTCCAATGAACTGATGATGATGAGTAAGTACTTGAGGCTCCTGAATGCCTATCTAAAAAAGAAGCAAACTAGCTAGAGACAAGATAGCAGGGAAGTAGGAGGAGGCGCCTTTTCAACCTGCACCCTAAAGTGAGCTGATTACCTACCAAAGAACTCCGATCACCCATGAAATCAGCCTGAGATCAGAATTATACACGTCTGGATCTCTACGGGGGCCAGAAGACGCCAGTGGGCAGGTAAAGTGGAGTGGGAACGTCGGACTGATATCGGAAGATAAACAAAAGGGGGAGCAAGCCACCAGAGGCGACCGACTGGAAAATAATACCCCAATACGAGAGTGCCCGGCATCTGGGGACCAGCATTAACTTGGAGTCTTGTTGAAAGCACTCAAAAGAGCAAAGACTCGAGCGGGGAAATTGTGGGAATCGGGGCGGATAGGGATAGGGGCTTAAGTCCCCAGACCCAGGGCAGCTTCCCCTGGCGCTGAGCCAGAGAGTGCGGCGGAGAAACCTGGTCTTTGTCCCGGAGCCGCCAGTGCACCCGAGAACGGGTGGAGTCCGGCTCCCGTGAGGGGCTGGGAGCCACACCAGACGGCAGAACGCGCACCTTACTGGAGATGCGCGCGTGCCTCAACCTCCCCTGAGAGAGGTGCACGAACGCCCAGCCTGGTGTTCTGGGACCCACGCGGCGATAGACCCACGCGGCGATAGAGCCGATAGAGCTGGAGGCGCCGCGCCCCAAACCATCCCCTGGGAGAGGTGCGCGCAAGCACTGAGCTCTCAGCCCCAGCCAGCGGGAAAATCTCAGTGTGCGATTGCTGCTTGGAACCTCTCTGGCGGTCTGGAGCTGCCCAGACAGCCACAGCTGCCTTGGTTTTGCGTACAAGCAGGAGATCCTGCGTCCCCAGGGACCGTGACTCAGAATCTGCTCTGCCAGCGGCCCAGCGGCTGCAGCACCTGCAGGGGAGCAGACTGAGGCTTCTCTCTGAGAGGGAGGTTGGGGTGCAGTTTTCTTTCCTCTAAACCTCCAAAAACCATCAAAAGCTGTCAAGGCGAGAGAAAAGAAGTGAACAAACATAAAAACCTCCAGAGAACAAAAACCTGAAAAAAAACGTTTTTCTCAGAGCCCACCCCCTTGAGGGGGTCGGGAGGACTTAACTCAGGGAACATCATTGACTGAAAACCCACGTGGCAGCCCCCTCCCCCAGAAAACAAATCAGGAAAAAAAAAAAAAAAAAGACTACAAGAGAACAACCACCACTACTTCATAGATACAACTTTTATTTTTAATTCTTTCCCACTATTCTGGTTCATTTTTTTTCTTTTTTTATATAGATAATTTTTTAACCTATTTACCATCACAGTGAGATGTCCAGTACATCAAATTCCATGATAAACTTCTAACCTGAATTTTTTGATACATACACATGTGTTTTTCTTTTGCTTTTCTATTTTCTTAATTTTTAAAAAAAAATTTTTAATTTAGTTTAGTCCAGTTTATTCCTTTTTTATTTTTATTTTCTAATATTCATATAGAGTTAAACTTCAAGGTAACCCCCTTTCTCCAAGCAATGCTACCCCTATAGGTGAACCAATTTTTAATCCCCCTTTTTCTTAGGAAAGTTGAGTCCTTTAACAAAGATATCAAGATACATCCAGGAAGAATCAAAATAACCTTCCTCGCCCACACCGAGAATCTATAACCATGCTCCCATCTTTTTCTTCTGCCAGTGTCTCTGTGTATTTATGTTTGTCCGGATAGTATATAAATCTTATACTTGGGGTTCTTTTTGACGAGGCTCCTCCCTTTTTTTTGCTTATATATATATATATATTTTCTCTCGTCATATACTTTTATCAGTCTTTTTGTTTGTCTGTTTTTGTTTATATACGTCATAAACCTTACCCTGGGGCCCATTTGGGCTGAACCTTCACTTTTATCTTCCCTTTTTTTCCTGTCTCTCTCTCTCCCTCTTTTTTCTTTTTCTTTTCTTTTTTCTCTCATTTGGGTGGGGAATCCTGAGTGCTCAGAAGCGTTCCAGGGTGCACCTTGACTGCACCACGGTCAATACATCCAGCTACATCTGTCCAGTCATCTCTCACCAAAATGACTAGGAGGAGGAATCCCCAACAGAAGAAAAATACAGAGGATGGGCCTTCTGCAACAGAGCTAACGGCTATCAACATAGACAATATGTCAGAAAGAGAATTCAGGCTAACAATTATCCAGGCAATAGCTAGGTTGGAGAAAGCCATGGATGACCAAACAGAATTGATTAGGGCAGAATTGAAAGCGACCAGAGAGGAGGTTCATAATGTTAGGGCAGAGCTGAAGGCCACCAGGGATGAGGTTCACAACGCTCTCAATGAGTTCCAATCTAATCTAAATTCTCTAAAAGCTAGGGTAACTGAGACAGAAGATAGAATTAGTGATCTGGAGGACAAACAAATAGAGAGAAAGGATCAGGAGGAAGCCTGGAACAAACAGCTTAGAAGCCACGAAAACAGAATCAGGGAAATAAATGATGCTATGAAACGTTCCAACGTCAGAATTATTGGAATCCCTGAAGGGGAGGAGAAAGAAAGAAGTCTAGAAGATATAGTGGAACAAGTTTTTCATGAAAATTTTCCCAATCTTGTGAATGGAACAAGTGTTCATGTACTAGAAGTAGAAAGGTCCCCCCCCAAGATTATAAATTCAAAAAAAACATCCAGGCACCTCATAGTAAAATTGAGGAATCATAATTGTAGATACAATCTCTTGAAAGCCGCTAGGACAAAGAAGCTCCTTACATACAGAGGAAAGCCCATCAGAATAACGTCAGACCTGTCCACAGAGACCTGGCAAGCCAGAAGGGGCTGGCAAGATATATTCAGGGCACTAAATGAGAAGAACATGCAGCCAAGAATACTTTATCCAGCAAGACTGACATTCAAAATGGATGGAGAGATAAAGAGTTTCCAAGACCGGCAAGGCTTGAAAGACTATGCAACCACCAAGCCGACACTGCAGGAAATATTAAGGGGGGTTCTATAAAAGAGGAAAAATCCTAAGAATAGCATTGAACAGAAATATAGAGACAATCGACAGAAAGAAAGACTTCAAAGATAACACAATGTCAATAAAAACGTATCTCTCAATAATCTCTCTCAATGTGAATGGCCTAAATGCACCCATAAAACGACACAGGGTTGCAGATTGGATAAAACGACAGGACCCATCCATATGTTGTCTACAAGAGACCCATTTTGAACCTAAAGATACACCCAGACTGAAAGTGAAGGGATGGAGAAGCATCTTTCACGCCAATGGGCCTCAAAAGAAGGCCGGGGTAGCGATTCTCATATCAGATAAATTAGATTTTAAACTAAAGACGGTAGTCAGGGATACAGAAGGACACTACATCATTCTTAAAGGGACTATCCACCAAGATGATCTAACAATTGTAAATATCTATGCCCCCCAATATGGGAGCAGCCAATTACATAAAAAAACTATTAATCAAGATAAAGAGTCATATTGATATGAATACATTAATAGTAGGAGATCTTAACACGCCTCTCTCAGAAATAGACAGATCATCGAAGCAGAAAATCAATAAAGAAATAAGAGCATTGAATGATACATTGGACCAGATGGACCTCATAGATATATACAGAACATTCCACCCTAAAACAACAGAATACTCATTCTTCTCAAGTGCACATGGAACCTTCTCCAGAATAGACCACATACTGGGTCACAAATCAGGGCTCAACCGATACCAAAAGACTGAGATTATTCCCTGCATATTCTCAGATCACAATGCTTTGAAACTGGAGCTCAATCACAAGGAAAAGTTCAGAAGGAACTCAAATACCTGGAAGCTAAAGACCACCTTGCTTAAGAATGCTTGGATCAACCAGGAGATCAAAGAAGAACTTAAACAATTTATGGAAACCAATGAGAACGAAGACACTTCACTCCAAAACCTATGGGATACAGCAAAGGCGGTCCTAAGGGGGAAATTCATAGCCATCCAAGCCTCCCTCAAAAACATTGAAAAATCCAGAATACACCAGCTGTCTCTACACCTTAAAGAACTGGAGAATCAACAACAAATCAAACCAACTCCACACGTAAGAAGGGAAATAATCAAGATTAGAGCAGAGATCAACGAGGTAGAAACCAGAGATACAGTAGAACGTATCAACGAAACTAGAAGCTGGTTTTTTGAAAGAATCAATAAGATCGATAAACCATTGGCCACACTAATCCAAAAGAAAAGAGAGAAAGCCCAAATTAATAAAATTATGAATGAAAAGGGAGAGATCACAACTAACACCAAGGAAGTAGAAACAATCATCAGAAGCTATTATCAACAGTTATATGCCAATAAGCTAAGCAACCTAGATGAAATGGATGCATTCCTGGAAAACTATAAACTCCCAAAATTGAACCAGGAAGAAATTGACAACCTGAATAGACCGATATCTAGTAACGAGATTGAAGCAGTGATCAAAAACCTCCCAAAAAACAAGAGCCCAGGACCTGACGGATTCCCTGGGGAATTCTATCAAACTTTCAAAGAAGAAATAACACCTATTCTCCTGAAGCTGTTTCAAAAAATTGAAGCAGAAGGAAAACTTCCAGACTCTTTTTATGAAGCCAGCATTACCCTGATCCCCAAACCAGGCAAAGACCCCACCAAAAAGGAGAATTTCAGACCGATATCACTGATGAATATGGATGCTAAGATTCTCAACAAAATCCTAGCAAACAGGATCCAACAGCACATTAAAAAGATTATCCACCATGACCAGGTAGGATTCATCCCTGGGTTACAAGGATGGTTCAACATTCGCAAATCAATCAATGTGATAGAACAAATCAATAAGAGAAGAGAGAAGAACCACATGATCCTCTCCATTGATGCAGAAAAAGCTTTTGACAAAATCCAGCATCCGTTCCTGATTAAAACGCTTCAAAGTATAGGGATAGAGGGAACATTCCTGAACTTCATCAAATCTATCTATGAAAAACCCACAGCAAATATCATCCTCAATGGGAAAAAGCTTGCACCCTTCCCATTGAGATCAGGAACACGACAAGGATGCCCACTCTCACCACTCTTGTTCAACATAGTATTAGAAGTCCTAGCAACAGCAATCAGACAACAAAGAGAAATAAAAGGTATCCAGATTGGCAAGGAAGAAGTCAAACTCTCTCTCTTCGCAGATGACATGATTCTTTATATGGAAAACCCGAAAGACTCCACCTCCAAACTACTAGAACTCATACAGCAATTCAGTAATGTAGCAGGATACAAAGTCAATGTCCAGAAATCAGTGGCTTTCTTATACACTAACAATGAAAATACAGAAAGGCAAATTAGAGAATCGATTCCATTTACTATAGCACCAAAAACCATAAGATACCTCGGAATAAACCTAACCAAAGAGGTTAAAGATCTGTACTCGAGGAACTACAGAACACTCCTAAAAGAAATTGAAGAAGACACAAAAAGATGGAAGACCATTCCATGCTCTTGGATGGGAAGAATAAACATCGTTAAAATGTCTATACTGCCCAGAGCAATCTATACTTTTAATGCCATTCCAATCAAAATTCCACCAGTATTTTTCAAAGAGCTGGAGCAAATAATACTAAAATTTGTATGGAATCAGAAGAGACCCCGAATTGCTAAGGAAATGTTGAAAAACAAAAATAAAACTGGTGGCATCACGTTACCTGATTTCAAGCTTTACTACAAAGCTGTGATCACCAAGACAGCATGGTACTGGCATAAAAACAGACACATGGACCAGTGGAACAGAGTAGAGAGCCCAGATATGGACCCTCAACTCTATGGTCAAATAATCTTTGACAAAACAGGAAAAAATATCCAGTGGAAAAAAGACAGTCTCTTCAATAAATGGTGCTGGGAAAACTGGACAGCTATATGTAGAAGAATGAAACTTGACCATTCTCTTACACCGTACACAAAGATAAACTCGAAATGGATAAAAGACCTCAACGTGAGACAGGAATCCATCAGAAGCCTCGAGGAGAACATAGGGAGTAACCTCTTTGATATCAGCCACAGCAACTTCTTTCAAGATATGTCTCCAAAGGCGAAGGAAACAAAGGCAAAGATGAACTTCTGGGACTTCATCAAGATAAAAAGCTTCTGCACAGCAAAAGAAACAGTCATCAAAACAAAGAGGCGGGGTGCCTGGGTGGCTCAGTGGGTTAAAGCCTCTGCCTTCGGCTCAGGTCATGATCCCAGGGTCCTGGGATCGAGCCCCGCGTCGGGCTCTCTGCTCAGCGGGGAGCCTGCTTTCCTCCTCTCTCTCTCTGCCTGCCTCTCTGCCTACTTGTGATCTCTGCCTGTGAATAAATAAATAAAATCTTTAAAAAAAAAAAAAAAAACAAAGAGGCAACCCACGGAATGGGAGAAGATATTTGCAAATGACAGTACAGATAAAAGGTTGATATCCAGGATCTACAAAGAACTCCTCAAACTCAACACACACAAAACAGATAATCATATTAAAAAATGGGCAGAAGATATGAACAGACACTTCTCCAATGAAGACATACAAATGGCTACCAGACACATGAAAAAATGTTCATCATCACTAGCCATCAGGGAGATTCAAATCAAAACCACATTGAGATACCACCTTACACCAGTTAGAATGGCCAAAATTAGCAAGACAGGAAACAACGTGTGTTGGAGAGGATGTGGAGAAAGGGGAACCCTCTTACACTGTTGGTGGGAATGCCAACTGGTGCAGCCACTTTGGAGAACAGTGTGGAGATTCCTCAGGAAATTAAAAATAGATCTTCCCTATGACCCTGCAATTGCACTGCTGGGTATTTACCCCAAAGATACAGATGTAGTGAAAAGAAGGGCCATCTGTACCCCAATGTTTATAGCAGCAATGGCCACGGTCGCCAAACTGTGGAAAGAACCAAGATGCCCTTCAACGGATGAATGGATAAGGAAGATGTGGTCCATATACACTATGGAGTATTATGCCTCCATCAGAAAGGACGAATACCCAACTTTTGTAGCAACATGGACAGGACTGGAAGAGATTATGCTGAGTGAAATAAGTCAAACAGAGAAAGTCAAGTATCATATGGTTTCACTTATTGGTGGAGCATAACAAATAATATAGAGGACAAGGGTAGATGGAGAGGAGAAGGGAGTTGAGGGAAATTGGAAGGGGAGGTGAACCATGAGAGACTATGGACTCTGAAAAACAACCTGAGGGTTTTGAAGGGGCGGGGTGGGAGGGTGGGGGAACCAGGTGGTGGGTATTAGGGAGGGCACAGATTGCATGGAGCACTGGGTGTGGTGAAAAAACAATGAATACTGTTACGCTGAAAATAAATAAAAAATTGGGAAAAAAAAAAAAAAAGAAGCAAACTAACTCAAACAGTTAGTTTCCCATGGTGAAGATGTTTCAAAGACAGGTTCTCAAATAAGGACTAGTGAAAGGCCAAGGAAATAAACATGGCCCTACTCATGTTTACTTTTTTCTTTTTTTAAGATTTTATGTATTTATTTGACACAGAAAGAGATCACAAGTAGGCAGAGGGTCAGGCAGAGAGAGAGAGAGAAGCAGGCTCCCTGCTGAGCAGAGAGCCCAATGCAGGGCTCGATCCCAGGACCCTGAGATCATGACCTGAGCTAAAGGCAGAGGCTTAACCCACTGAGCCACCCAGATGCCCCACCATGTTTACTTTTATTCTCTCAATTTGGTCATTGAATTACTGCCTGAGATATATATAAATACTCCTGTTTTTTAGGAAAGAACACTGAGGTGTCTAGACATCACATAACAAGTCACACAACCAGGAATTCAAGCCAGGTTTTTCTGACTTCAAAACTCATACTTTTTGATGTACAATATGACCTCAACGAATTCTGCCACAGCCCCATTCCCTGTTTAGTTTCACTAACGTTCCATATAAGGTGTGACTTTCCAAGTAGCTACACTGATAATTAAGTCTCTACAGGCCTATAGAGTTAACACAAGACAAGAGTTCCCTGTTCTGCTTCCAAGACATTTACCAATGTTAGAAGTGAACTGCCGGGTATGGTTGGAGTAACATTCTTTAATTGCTGTGGTCTGTCCATAGATTTTGTCTGGCCATTAATATTAAAGAGCAGTTGGCTGCTTTTAAGGGAGCACTCAGGGAAGGTTTTGGGGGCACTGATACAGAATCTCTCATTTTTATTAATGTGAAGGAAAAAAATCAGTCTTCTCATTACACACAAAGTAAAAGATCAGAACTGATTCAGAGACCTCAGGTGCATTGTAAAGGAGGAAAAAAGAATGAAGGAAAAAATGAGGGAAACGAAAAAAATAAGCTTAGTAATCAAAAAAAAAAATAATTGAAAACCCTCCTCTGATATATTTAACTGTAGAGCCCTGATGGCAGAAATTTCAAAAATAATGAGCCACCTTCTGAAGTAATTGGTCTGCATAATGTGACACTCTTGAGAGCTCAAGCAATTCATTTGTTTGCAGAACACACACGTACATTGCTATTCATGGAAGGATGGAGAGACTTCCAGGAAGGGACTGAAAGTCACCTGGGAAAGTTAATGTCATCGCTTCTCTGATTAATGTGAAAGATGAAGGCGATATCCAAATCTTGAAGGAATAAGAGCAGTTTCAGTCAAGCCTGAAACAGCTGTCTTCATCTGACGTCTAAGGAGGATAGATCCAGCAGGACTTGATTCTGCTGCTGCCTTAAAAAAGATCATCAAGACGATCAGTGTTACCACACTTAGGGAAGAAACCAGAATGATGTGATTTTTCCAAGTCTGCCTTGTCTTATTCTTGATGCCTGATGACCCCCACTGCCTCAGCCTTCCTCCTCTAGCAAAAACTCCAGAGTTTTGCTGTAAATTTAGAACAGGTTGGATTTTACCAATTCTAAAAGGAAGATTATGTTTTCATTTCCCAGGTGATATTTTTTTTCCTTTCTTGGGAGAAGAAAATCTTTGAATTAACAGATGGAAAGGGTCAAAGAGCCAAATACTGGGCATTGCAAGATCATGCCTGTCTTCTCCACTGCCTCTCTAAATAACCAATCCCACACTTCGGTTGAATGCCTAGGAGAATAGAAATTATGATTATTAAAGTAATTAAATCCATAAATACTTAGCAGTTATTATGCCCAAAGCACAGCACTAAATTCTTGGATTACCAAGAATACTACATAGCAACATAGTTCTCGTCCTAATCATGACTAGTGTCAAAGAAAAACAAATAATTACACAATGAGTATTTTATATGAAAATGTTAACAGTCTATTTTGTGCGAGACACTGTGCTAAGTACTCCAGATTATACCTTTTAATTCTCATGATAGCTTTTTGAAATTAAGATTACTTATCCACTTTGCCAATAAAAATACTAAGACTCAGGAAAAAGAAGTCATTCTTCCAGTACAAAAAAAGGTAAGCAAAACAATGTAAATTCCTGCAGACCTGCCTGATTCCAAAGCACCTCCCCCTTCTTTATTTAAATCAAGTACAGGCCATGGTTTCCATGGATAGGATTCTTTCTCCATTCTATCACAAATATTTTGGTTTGCTGAATTTAAGTAAGAAACGATTTATCCTGTAGAATTCACCTTTATTTTTACCATATCCAGATATCCCTAACACCATCTTAAAATTAATATTTGAAACTGCAGAATCTTTTGGTAATGACACTTAATTATCCCATAGGCTGTCTTCCACGATCCACCTGTAAGGTCAATGAGTATAGCATCTGTGCCTTTGCCAGACCTTATAAGTCTCTCTTCCTTCAGCCTAGAGATTGAAACAAGACTGACCAATTGCATTGTTGCATTGTTTCCTTGTCTATTATTTTATTTCCTAAGAAAAAAGACAATCTACAAAATGAATATATTTGCAAGAGTTTATTTTGATCTAATAGTTAAAGCCTGATAATACGGTTCATTTATAAATCAACTGTTATTCCTTACAGAAAATACAAACATAAGTCTAAGGTTGGTCTTCCATGAACTCATCTAAGCTATTCCAATGAGTAAAGAAAAAATACTGTTTTGTTTTGTTTTGTTTCTATCCAGCCCAGGTAGCATAAACTCGAAAAACGGTAATGTGTCAGGGATTCAAATAAACATACCTTCTTATATCTGCCCTACATTGTAAATTTCTCTACAGGCTTTGAACTTAGTCCAGCAGTGGGCAGGCCCACCTACTGTTTTCTCTCTTTGTTGACCTAGGAGAGATGATTCATGCATTGATCAAGAAAGAAACAACCATCCATCAAGGTGAGAGCCTTTGGCTGCACCAAACATCCACCAACTCAGCCAGCATGCTCCCTACATTAAAGTACTCTAGCACATTAATTTCAAATGTGCACCCTATAGAGATATTTGGAGCAGTCTTGGGCCACTGTTCTACAAACAAATAAATCACCTTTAGTAGTACTGTGCAGTATCTAATATTATCCACATGGATAATCCATATAAATCATCATCTTGGAGCAAATATTTTAAACACCCTAAACATCAGGGAGCAGAATACTCACACACACACACACACACAGACACACACACACACGTACACACAATATTAATGCTAGAGGTAGTATCAATACAGTAAACTATACAATTGAGAGCATCATTCAAACACTTTGTGAGAATGAAAAACATAAGCTATTAATGGTAGAAAGGACCTTACAGCTTGTTTTGTCTCACTTTCCACCCAATTCAGGATACCTTTCTTTGGTATTAAAATGCAAAAGTAACTTGGTCTCTGGTTTAACTTTCCAATGATGGCAGTGAAACTATGACAAAGCAGTTCACTTCATTTCTGAATAGGACCAATTGTTAGAAATGTCTTCTTCACAATAACCCCAGATTCATCTTTTATACCTTTTATCTATTGGCCTTAACTAACCCATTAAATTGATGTAGAAGGAAATCCAATCCCCCTCTCATGTGACAACATGTGTCCACAATCCTTACTTTGGCAATTCCTATGATTGTTTTCCCAAGTCTTCCTCAAGGTCATTATTTTCAGCAACTGTGATAATGGCCTTGTTCCAAAATCTGCCATTTCAAGCAGACTTCCTGTTTCCTCCAAAAGATAGCCTCTCTTTTTTTGCATTGTCACCCAGTTTACGTAAGTTTAGATTTAGCTTTAGGACACTCATTAGCTATTCATTTCAAGTTTTCAAACTGGGGAGCCTGCATGGTTCAGTCGGTTAAGCATCCAACTCTTGGTTTCTGCTTAGGTCATGAGATCAAGCCCTGCATCACACTCCATTATGAGTATGGAATCAGTTTGAGATTCTCTCTTCTTCTCCCTCTGCCCCTCCCACTAATGCTTCCTCTCTAAAATAAATAAATACATAAAATTCAAAAAAAAAGTTTTCAAAGCTATAGAAGAATTGCAGAAATTGTACAAAGAATCTTACACTTTCATCCAGATTCCCCAAATGTTAACATCTCACATAACCAGAGTATAATTTTCAAGATCAAGAAATTATCATTGATGTATTACTATCTTACTCTATTTTTTTCAAATTTCATCTATTATTCCTACTTCTTATTTCTGATTCAAGATCCAATCAGAGATCATCTTTTAAGTGAAGAATCTCAAAGTTCACAAAGAGCCCATAGTGAGTACATTCTTCCCCATATTTTTTCTCTTTATCCTACCTCAAAATGGAAAAAGTTCTTGAGCAGAAGTTTCATTTAAATAAAACATCACTCTGATAATAGGAATGAGAAATTAGTTCATAGCAACTGGCAAAGCCAAGGTGGTAACCATGATAAGCAGGTTTTACATGAGAAGAAATCAAAGGCTATTTCATGTGAATAAAGTCAATGTCCCCCATTGCTCCTGGAACTAATTCACACACAGGCTGTGATGTTATCATGGCTATAGAGAAGAGCAAGGGAATTTCAAAGAAACTCAAGGTATTAATTAAAGCAATTAAAACTTCCTTCTTCTACTATAATTAAAGGAGAAGGAGCAGACTTCTCTTTTAGTGTGTGCCCATCCTTGAGCCAGTCTTCCACCAAAATGTACCAAAGAACTAGTATTCCTATTAGTTGGGTAAGGTAGGTGTGTATAGGTGTTCCACTCAAGACGTATGCTTGGAAAGAAATGTAGAATGCACGTCTTGATGCAGTTTCTCACAAATTCGCGTTCCTACTTTCCTTCTTAATTTTTCTAATTAAAATTTATACGTAAACACATTTTCATACACCCATATACATGAATTCACACACATCATCATCCTAAAGGTGTCATATGTATTTTGTGAACTAAGTTTCACTACACAGGAAGGGCAAAATTAGGAAAAGATGAAAGCAGAAAATACCCAACCTACTAGTGACTTCATTGAGAAATTAGAAACAGCCACTCCCTAGCTAGAGGAAAATAGTTGATTTCTGTTCCTACTGCCCTTGATCTTGCCTGTAAAAAGATCTATCAGCCCAAAGATGCCTAGATCCTAATGGGAGAGATAGACACATGCAGACATAATTATAAGATTTTGAGCTAAATGCAAAGATAGAGGTGAGTCCTGACTGGTAGGTAGGATGCCGTAAAGGTAAAAGAAGCCATAGATGAGAGCAGATTAGTAAGTATCCATTATGAGGAAAGCAGTTCTGTGGAAGCCCAATTAATTAAAGGAGAACATGACTAAGCACAATTTACCTAATGAACATTGATGACTGATACCCAACTTTTTCTTTATTTTACTATAAATGATTCTCTTGTCCTATCAAAGGTCAGCATTCCTCTTGCACAGATTCTGTTTTCTCTCCCTTGTTCAAGGATACTTTCACCAATTGCTCCTCTCTTTCCTGAATTAATAATCTTTCTCCAGTACTGGATTATTCTTACTAGTAGGCAATCAAGCTATTATTTTTCCATCTCAATAAAAAAATAATAAACCTCTGTTGATTCTATAGTTTCTTTCATTTACTTCCCCATTTTTTTATTCTCCCTCCCTGAAACACTTCTTAAAAAATCATCTATACTTTCTTTCTTCCATTTTTCTACTCTCATTCACTCTCAGTCACACTCTGATGAGGCTGTCAACTATCAAGATTACCAATGAGTTCCATGTTGTTAAATCCAGTGGTCACTTTTAAGCTATATGCCAGGTACTAGAACAATGCCTGGAATACATCAGGTGCTCAAGCTTCATTTGTTAGGTGCATGAATAATTGAACATATAAATAAAAAGAACTTTTTGGGGGCCTCCTGGGTGGCTCAGTGGGTTAAAGCCTCTGCCTTCGGCTCGGGTCATGATCCCAGGGTCCTGGGATCAAGCCCCACATAGAGCCCCACATCAGGCTCTCTGCTCAGCAGGGAGCCTGCTTCCCTTCCTCTCTCTCTGCCTGTCTCTCTGCCTACTTGTGGTCTCTGTCTGTCAAATAAATAAATAAAATATTTTTAAAAATAATAAAAAAATAAAAAGAACTTTTTAAACAGTACAACATAAGGTTATACTCAGAGTAAAAAGTGAGGGTAATACTTGCAGAAAGTACTGTCAAAAATGCTTACTGCATGAATCAAAATTTTACCAATCAATCAACTTTTAGACATGTCAGCATAAAATATGAGTCATGCAATAAATAGTCAATGAAAGAGAAAGAAAATGTTTTTCATATTCAAGGAAAAATTCATTTAAACAGCATAAAGAAAAAAGCTATCTTAGGTATTAAATTATTACAAGCTCTTCTTTGGTGTTTTTAGGTCCAGGTAAAAAAATACCCAAGAATCTCAGAATCACGGAAGAATGAAATCAAGAAAGAAGGGAGAACTGAAGAGTGAGCAAGGGACTTCAAAGAAAGTTGGTTGATAACCCAAAAACAACACGACAATGATAATACAGTTAACATCTATCAAGCATTGAACTATGTGTCCAATATTACTTTATATATGTACTTGTGATTTTTATTTGAACTTCTCACCATCCATTTGAAGTTATTATAATTATTTTCCCTAATTTTGTCATAAGCAAGCTGAAACCAAGACAGTGAAGTAACTTGTCCAAGACCATGCAAGATATCTGCAGTTAGTACTCAATGGGGCCAGGATTCAATCCCAAAGAGTCTAAGGACAGTCAGATGAGGGAACTACACAATATAGGGCAGAGTCTACCAGATGCACAGAGCATTCCATGTAACCTCCCAAAGGTCTCAGGTCTCAGGGAAGTCCCTCAGGCTTTTTCTCTATACCAAGGCCAATCAATACTCCTCTCAGTTAACTGGTTGAGTTAGTATCAGGACATGAGTGACACCTAAACAAGATGTGTTTCAAATTATTTATGACTCTCATCTAAATCAGGACATGGTTTCCAGAGATGAAAGCCTGTGTATTAGCCCACAGCACCATTATAAAAGGCTCCTCCAGCAACTCATCCAAAAAACAATTAAAGAAAACTAGCTAATGCTTTCAACCTCCACAAATTAAATTAATTCATAATTAATAAGATAACAGCAATCCACTGAGCTATAATCATTTAAACCAGTAAAGCAGGGTAATCATAAAGTAATCAATTGTATCTCTTATAGAAAGAAACCTTAACACATAGTTTATTTATGTGAAAGAAACATGATCAGCAACCTGTAGGGAGTGAATGTAAGAAATGAATTAATCAAAGGGATCCTTGGGAGATAAATTTTCTTGTTTCAAAATCAAAAGAAACTGACATCCTTATTCTTTAATGTGACTATAGATAATGGATGAATGACCTACTGCTGATAATCGCCATCTATGTGATAGAACATAGTTATAGAATTTCTTAGTATACCATTTAATGGAGGCACAATTTCTATGGCTATAAAAGTGTCATTTGGGAAGAGCTAATTATCTACAAAAGTTATATAATTATGCCTAAAATTGTATTTAAGAGCACAACAGTGATAAGAAGAGTCCAAGAAAAGTCTAATTTATACAAAAAGAAGAATAGTGGGTACCAAGTTCTGAGGGGTGGGGGAAATGAGGAGATATTGGTCAAAAAGTGAAAATTTCCCATGAGAAGGATGACTGTATTCTGGGGATCTAATGTACAGCATTAAGATTATAGATACCAATGTACTATTACACTTGACAATTGCTCTAAAAGTATATCTTAAATGTTCTCAACACACACACACACACACACATACACACACACGATGGTAACTATGTGATAGAGGTGTTAGCTAACACTATGGTTGTTAGTTATGTTCCAATATACAATTGTATCAAATCAACAGGTTTTATACATTAAAGTTGCATAATGTTTTATGTCAATTTTATCTCAATAAAGTTGGAAAAATAAGAGTCCATGAAAGAAGAAATTTTAGAAATAAAGACTAAAATACAATTAAGCAATGGAACAACTGGGTGAGATCTGAGGTAGGTACAATCCAGTTTAATAGAGAGTCACAAAGCAACTCAAGATTCTGAAACTTTTGGGGCACCTGGGTGGCTCAGTGGGTTAAAGCCTCTGCCTTCAGCTCAGGTCATGATCCCAGGGTCCTGGGATTGAGCCCCACATCGGGCTCTCTGCTCAGCAGGGAGCCTGTTTCCCTTCCTCTCTCTCTGCCTGCCTCTCTGCTTACTTGTGATATCTGTCTGTCAAATAAATAAAATCTTTAAAAAAAGAAGATTCTGAAACTTTTGTTCTAGAGGAACTTAAAAGCAGACATTACTACAAGAATAATTTCATCAGAAAGAATTGGTCAAAGTAATCTTAAGAAAGAAAATATTGTTGGTCATCAGGATGATCGTTTAAAATACCAGACTAAGTGTCTATATCCACATCTTACCATGCATGATCCAATGCTAGGTTCATGCTGAGTATCATAAAATCAGGAATATCAATGTCCTCTTGTCAAACTCTGTGTTCTTTCCCCCTCATATGTGGAATCTTGGTCTTTCAATGACACCTCTTTAAATATGGGTCTGCTCAGATATCATTCAAGGCCATTTTCTTTCTATTGTTAGAATTTGCCAAAACCAGATGAATCAATCGCTGTGTTAGAGAATAAACACTTGATACATTCCTGAATCAGCTATCATGTTTTCAACTTATTATTAAAATTCTGTGTTGGAAATGATGTCCAGTGAAGTTTTCTCCACATTCTTCTCCAATACTGTAGGCCCATGTTTAAAAAATAATAATAATAATAATAAATGTTGTTTCAGGTTGGATCAGGAAAAGATTCTCTTGTTTTGTAATAGCTTTCTTCAGACTAATTTACATACCATGTACTTCACCCAACATAAGAAGTTCTCAGATTTTTGTGCAATCATCAACAAAATCCAATTTTAAGATATTTCCATAATCCTCCAAAATTTCCTTATGCCTATTATCAGCCAACCCCCCCCTTCCCTCCCCCAGCTCCAGGAAATCACTGATACTTTTACTGTCTCTACAGACTTACTTTTTTCTAGCTATTTCACTTAAATCAAATCATGGGGCATGTGATCTTTCACACTGGCTTATTTTACTTAACATCACATTTTTGAATTTCATTCATACTATGGCATGTATCAGTTGTTTATTTCCTTCCATTGCCAAATAGTTTATTTCTATTGCATAAATATACTACATTTTACTTATCCATTGATGGGCATTTAGACTGTTTCTGGTTTAAAGCTATTGTGAATAATGCTGCTAGGAACATTTTCATATTAGTCTTTGTGAGAACATCTGTTTTAATTTTTTTCTGGGTAGATACCTAGGAGTGGAACCATTGGGTTTTATGGTAAGCATATGCTTAACATCTTAAGAAACTGTCAAATCTTTATCCAAAGTGGTCATACCATTTTATTTTCTTAGGAGCAATATACGGTGATTCCAAATTCTCTGAAAACTCACCAAACATGAAATTTTCAGTTTTTGAAAAACATCATCATAGAGGGCATATAGATGTAGATGTACAACATAATCTACATTGGGGAAATTTACATTAATCCAATGTCTAATGATGTTGAGAAGCTTTTTGTTTGCTTATTAGCAATTTTTATATTCTTATATCATCTTTGGTGATGTATCTATTTAAATATTTAGCTCAATTTTTAATTGGCTATTTGTCTTCTTATTAGCCAGTTGTAAGAGTTCTTCATTCCAAATATGAATTACTTTTCACATACACAATATTCACATACTTTCTTCCCATGTGTGGCCTGTCTTTTCATTTTCTTAGTGGTGTCTTTTGAAAAGAAAAGATTTTTGGGGTATCTGGGTGGCTCAGTCAGTTAAGCCTCTGCCTTTGGCTCAGGTCATGATCCCAGGGTCCTGGGATCGAGCCCCACATCAGGCTCTCTGCTCAGCGGGGAGCCTGCTTCCCCCCCACCCTGCCTGCTTCTCTGCCCACTTGTGATCTCTGTCTGTCAAATAAATAAAATCTTAAGAGAAAAGAAAAGGTTTTCATTCTGGTGAGGAAGTCAAATTTATCAAATTGTATTTTATGGGAGTCCCAACAATGAATTTTGACCTAACTCAAGGTCAGAAATATTTTATTCTAGATATTTTATAGATGTAGCTCTTACACTTAGTTAACTTTGAGTTAATTTTAATAGGGTATGAATTACAGACAAAGGTTCTTATTTTTGCATTTGGATATCCAAAACTGTCACAGTATTATTTTCTGAAAAAAAAATATTCGCCATTTCAAAGATGAGAAATTTCTTCTCATCTTTGTCGAAAGTCAATTGACTATGTGTAGGTCTGTCTTTGGACTTCTTACTGTGTTCCATTGTTCTACATGCCTACACTTTGCCCAGTATCACAGTATTGGAATGGCTTTCTGAGTCTGAAAACCAGATAATAGGTCTTCAGTTCTCCACTGTGCATGCATAAAAATTTCCCATCAGCCAGGGCTGTGTGGCAAGGTTGTCTAGCCCTTTTAAGGCTCTCTTGTCTCCTGGATCTTTGTTGAGTTTATAGTTGGTCCAAACCCCTAACTTGGTCTACAACCTCAGGCTAAGAGCTGTGTGTTTATTGTATTCTTTTTCTACCAAGTTTGCTCTTTTTCCCAAACAATGCCCAATGGGCATGAGTTTCCACTCTGTGCTCCAAACAAAACCTGGCCCAGTGGCAGCAAAACCTCTTGTTTTTATAGCCATTCCCACCCTGATAAAACTACTTAGCAGACTGACTTGAAAGGGAGAGGAATAAGAGCAGTCATAGGAAACAAGACTGAAACCTCCACACTTCAAGAACCACTCCCCAATTTATTGTTTGTCTAAATTGATTTCCAGAGCACTGAAATGGTTATTTCTCACAATTTTGTCCAGTTTTATATTTATTTTATTTTATTTGTGGCAAAAATTCCCTAAACTCTACATCACCATGGCTGGAAGTTCTTCCCCCATGAAAAATATATTTAAGATATATTTGTAAAAATTGAGCCATTTATCTAAAAGGGATAAGATTGTCAAATAGAGTTCCTAGTATCCATTCTTAGTTTTTATTCAAAAGACAGAGAGCCTTCTTTAGTTATATAACCTAAAGTCTTAGAGGGGGTATAGCTCAGTCTTAGAGCATTTGACTGCAAATAACCTAAAGTGTAGCTTCATGGTATACCAGAGGTAAGCCTTCTCTGTGAAATCAACAAAGGTCTTCATTGATAAATATGAGAATCAAATATCACCAAGTGCCTAAATTTGTTAAGCAGTATTACAAATAGAAAGGACAAATTTATTTTTTAATTAATAAGCTGAATAGCTAACTTATCTTAATAAAAAAAGAAAGGATATATAATCTATCCATACCCTTAGAGAGATTTGAGAAAATATTATATCCATGAAACAAGTTGGTATGAAAAAGGAGCAATTAGGAATAAAGTTCTCTTTTTGGTGAAATTAAAATCAGATAGGACAGAAAATATATCAGAACATGGAGAAAAGGGATAAAGAAAAAGATAACATGAAAGAAAAGTGAGAGATATAGAGGACCAACGTCCATCCAATAAAACTTCAAGAAGACAGAATGAAAGAAATGGAAGAGAGAAAAATAATTAAAGAAATAATAGAAGATCTCTTTCCAGAGTTGAAGAAATAAGTCTACATCTTGAAAGGGCCCCACAGGGGCCAAGTAGAATAAGTGAAAGAGACCCATAAGTTATAGGACACTGATAAAGCCATGGCACATTGTAGAAGAAAATATCCTCAAGATTTCCAAAGTGAGGTGAGGGCAAGGTGTCTATATAAGAGGAAGAAGTAGATTAATATCTGCTTTCTCATCAGCAGTAATGAGTAAGTGGAAGACCATATATTACCCTTAAATTTCTAAGGGAAATTGAGTTAGAATTTTAAACCCAATCAATCCATGTTAAAGAGTAAAAACAAAATAAACAGTTTCTGAACAACCAAGTCCTCCAAGTCTCCTCTGCCATACACATACCCTGTCTTCAAGGCTGCTGGTGTAGACAGATGACTTTGTGTAAACATCTTCACTGCTCACACACCTAACAGAGGCAATGAGAAAGGTGGTGTTCTAAAGAAAGTGTGTGTTTGTGCTCAATTTTTCTATTTCAAGGATCAGGTAAATTAGTCTCTATTTTCCACAGCCAGTAATTCTCTGCTAATAAGGGGGAAAACATATAAAGACTTCATAAAACATTAGCATTTTCGGAATCACTGGTGGGTTTTTTTTTTTTCTTTTAAATTTTGTTTCAGATAATCAACCAGGAATGTAATTCTGTTTCCAAGGGAAAAAAAAAAAAAAAAGTTCTTTATAAATCGCTTATAAAGCTACACTTCATTTGACCAATCTCAAAGCTGAGATGATGCTAATGGAGACCTAAAATAGCTATTAAATAAGAATACAATGCAAAAGAATTTTTAAAAGCATCCAATTTGCAAACCATAGACTTTGATTCATTAGGGGGGAAAAGTGTTTTAAAAAAACCAGTGTTACCGTTGTTTTATTTATTCAATTTTAGTTTCTTGGGTACTTCTGAATCTGTGCAGAATATCACCTTCGCATCTGAGAGGATCATTTTTGTATCATCTGTTACAGAGATATACTGGTAAACTCAAACTGTTTTGTCACTTTTCAGTTACTAGAAACTTTGAAAAGATAATTTTTCTTAGAGATACAAGTGCAGGGGGAAGAGGCTATCTATCAGACTGAAGAAATAGAAAAGGTTGGCAGTTGGCCCTTGTCAACCTTGAATTCCCAAGAAACATGTCACATTCCCATTCTGATAAAAAGTTAACACCTGATCTAAAAAAGTTTCACAAGTATGCATTCAATGTTCAGTTAAAGTTTAATTAACTTTGGTCTCCGAACATCTTTCAGGCTGTCAAGCACCATTAGCTATACATACATAAGATATTGTTTGTATCTGCAAAGAAAGGAAATGAAACTCCATTAAAATTTACCTAGAGACAGTATACATGTAGCTTTTCACATATGCTTTTGTTTAATCCCTGTAATATCCATATGAGATAAGTGCTAATTGTCTTTGTATTAGAGTTCTCCAGAGAAACAGAACCAACAGGATGTCTATTTTGATGTATCTATAAAAAGAGACTTATTTTAAGTTATTGGCTCACATAATTGTGGAGGACTGGTGAGTCTGAATCTGATGGGGGAGGCTAATGGGCTGGAGATTCAGCAAAGAGTTGCAGTTCAAGTTCAAAGGCAATCAGACCCTAGATCCAGGAAGAGAGTGTGCTGTTGTTGAAGTCCAAAGGTTGTCTGCTGCAGGATATCCTTCTTGTTCAGAGGAGGTCAGTCTTTTTTTTTTTTTTTTAAGATTTTATTTATTTATTTGACAGGCAGAGATCACAAGTAGGCAGAGAGGCAAGCAGAGAAAGAGGAGGAAGCAGACTCCCTGCTGAGCAGAGAGCCTGATGCAGGACTTGATCCCAGGACCCTGGGATCATGACCTGAGCCGAAGGCAGAGGCTTTAACTCACTGAGCCACCAGGCACCCCTGTAGCTTTGTAAATTCTTATAGAATTTTTTAATTCTTTTTTTTTTTAAGATTTTAGTTATTTACTTGACAGAGATCACAAGTAGGCAGAGAGGCAGGCAGAGAAAGAGGAGGAAGCAGACTCCCTGCTGAGCAGAGAGCCCAATATGGGACTTGATCCCAGGACCCTGGGATCATGACCCGAGCGGAAGGCAGAGGCCTTTACCCACTGAGCCACCAGGTGCCCCCAGTCTTTTATTGTTAACAGGTCTGATTAGATAAGGCCCACCCACAATATGGCAAGCCAACCACTTTCTTCAAAGCCCATCAACTTAAATGTTAATCTCATCCAAAAATACCCTCACCAAAACACTCAGAATCATGTTTGACCGTGTATCTTTTCACCATGGTTCAGCCAAGTTGACAAAATTAATCATGGCTATCATAGTAGAGGAAACTAAAGATCAGAGATTTTAAGTAATGTATCAAAAATCACACGTGTAGTTAGGGGAGCAGTCTGGAATTCATAGAATAGCCTTAATTTCATTTTATTGTAAATTTGTTTGCCCTCCTTTTCTATTAGATCATCAGCATACAAGGTCAGGATTCACATCTGTCTTTCTCATCTTATTACCCAATACAACTGCTGGCTCACAGTAACTACTAAAGAAATATGTTAAACAAATGAGTAGTTGAGAGACATTTCCTATTCTTTTCTTTACTTTTTTTAAGATTTTATCTGTTTATTTGTCACAGAGAGAGAGAGAGAAAGCACAAGCAGGAAGAGCAACAGGCAGAGGAAGAAGCAGGCTCCCTGCTGAGCAAGGAGCCTGATGCAGGACTTGATCCAGGACCCTGGGATTAGGACCTGAACCAAAGGCAGACGCTTAACTGACGGAGCCACCCAGGTGTCCCGAGGGAGACATTTTCTATGCTGAACTCAGATTCAGTGTGTGCCATCCATCTTAACTATCACTTATGTTGGAAGGTCATACACGGTGCTATGGGTTATATCACATATTAACTGAATTAACTTCTCAACTGAAAATTCCATACAAATTTAATTGCTTTGTTTGTTTCTTTGTTTGTTTCATGGTTTTGTTCGGTCCACCAATCTGTCTTCTATGGAAAGCTTTACCGATTATTAATCACAAGTCAAAAGATTCCCAAATGTCCCTGCTCTTCTCGCTCACTATCCCCACTGACCACTCTGAAGGGAACCACTTCCCTGATGTGAACACCATAATGTGCCTTTGTCTATATTTGAAATTTATATAAGTGAAACAAAAAAGTATATGGCTTCTTCCCATCAACATTAAGTTTGTGAAAATCATCTGCTTTGTAACAGTAGGTTGGAGAAGAATTATAGCCATTGTTGTGTAGACTTCCACTACTTAGATATACCACAATTGATTTACCTAATCTCTTGTAGATAACACTTGAGTCATTTCCAGTTTTTAGCTATTGCAAAGAGTGTTATTATGAGAAATCGTGATCTAACATTTTTGAACATATGTATGTCCTTCTGTGGGCATATTCTTATATGCAGAATTTCTGGATCACAGGGTGCACATATGATTAGCTTCAGTATATACTACTAAAAAAGTTGTCCAGAGTGATCAGGCCTATTTTATATGCACTCCAACTACATGAGAATTTCATGTGCTCTGTGTATTTGTTGATACTTGGTATCATCAGATTTTTCAATGTAACTATTTCATTTGGTGTGTAGTGATACTTAATTATGGTTTTGATTCTTATTTCCTTCATAATAATTGTCGTTGAGAACATTTTTATGTGTTTGTTGGCCATTTGGATATTCCTTTTTGTAGATTAATTTTTAGTTTCCATTAATTTGTTGAAACCCTTTATAAATTCTAACAAATATTTATGTACTCCAAGGTCTTGACTCTATTCACCTGTTTTTTTTAGAAGCTCTATTGTTTTACATTTCATATTTTAATATATAATCTACTTGGAATTGATTTGGGGGTATGTTATTTCCTTATTATTTATTTTCATGTCTATATATATGAATGCATTTAGCAGAAAGCCCTGCACAACAAATAAATAACTAAATGTGAGATAAATGTAAGAAATCTATGTTAGTATAACCATAAGTCTATGAAAGTGGATGGAACAAATATGGAGATAAACCCTAACTTCAAAAAAATGTTCTCCTACATTTTGGTCATCAATAAAGGAGAAATATCACTCAGCAACTCATCAAAAAAATAGGAACATTAACTTATAATAACAAAAGACTACATAATATAATCTTGATGTGATATCATGATTTATCCAACTCCCAAACCTGTGGGAAGACAATTATTATCTACTAATATATCCTCAATCAACTTAAAATAGAAAGTAGGCACAGTGCCTATGAATCTTCCTTTTCCTCTCTCTCTCTTTTTTTAATATCATTTGTATTTTTCATAATAAAAGTAATACAGGACATCATTAATTCTTAGCAAGTCATAAAAATACAGTTTTCTAGCTATAAAATGTTCCTTCTAGGGAAATCTCAGTTGCAAATAATAATAAAAATCAATTCAATATTAAACTGCAGTAAAACAAAGGAAGTAGAGCTTTGAAAATATAATCCAACAGCTTTATCACATACAGAGAAGCCTTTTTCAAAAATAAACCGTATTCTTAGTAAAAGTTGTAATACAAAGAGTAAAACTCTTTTCCTTTAAAAGAAAGGAAAAAAAAAGCTTTCAATTAGCAGACTAAAATGGGAGACTGGAAAAAGAAAACAAGCTCAGCATTTAGCCTTCTGGGAAAAGGAATTGCAAACAAACAAGAAAGTTTAGAAAGAAGATGTATTTAGCCTTTGCCTTTTAAATAATGCCTTGGTATTACACTGCATTTAGTTCTCACTGTAAAAACTTATCTAACCCAAGTTAATTACATTTCCAATGATAGTTGTGAGAGCAATTGCCAAGATTTACTACATAAATGACATATAAATTTAGTTGCAGAATAATTAAGTCAGAATTTCAGTCCATACATTAAGCAATGGAAGCATAATTACATTCTTATGGATTTAAAACTTCGCTTGCAATTCTTTAAAAATGGGTTCAACACAGATTCAGATTGCATTCACTTTCATTTATGACTTCTTTTCTTTCAATTATAATAGGGAAAAAAAAACCTTATAATTTAAGTAGTGCTTTGTAGGCCATACCACATTTTTTAAAAAAAATATACTGGCACATCTGTGTAGATTTCTTGCTAATGGCAGTACCAAGGGGTGGCTTTGGAGATTGGGGTAAGAGCAAGAGGTTTTGGCCTCCCAGGGAACTCCATCAGTGACTCCCCCTTTGCCTTCCCCAAAAGCCTTTTATTTAAGAAATATATCCTTGCCACATTAGTTGGGTTTGAAGACAAGCATCTTGAATTTCTAACCAGATTTCTGCTTTGAATTCCTCTTACATAAATGAATATTCAGGACCCACCTCTGGAGCTCAGATCTCAGTTCATATATATATATATATATATATATATATACACACACACACATATATATATATATATATATTTTTACTATTATCATTATAATTGCTGTTATTTTCCAGATAGCCAGATCCACTTTACATTCACCATTTTTATTCTGGAGCTAGTAACTGAACAGGTGACACTCTTCTTATCTGTGGTATTTCATCTTTTACATCTCCCTAGTTCCACAGAATAGGATAAGAAACAGATTTCTCACTCAAAGGAGGAGATTTCAGTGTACATTGACTGTTATCAAATGGTAACCAATTGTTCTTTCATCCTCAAAAAAAAAAAAAAAACTTGCAGTTATTTAATTAGTGTATAACAAGATTGATTAAGCAATGCAGTGTCAATTAACACATTTAATGTGGAGGAAGATGATATCTAGCACTTAATTGATATCCTGTTATTCTTAAAAGTTATATGATGAATAAGAATAGATCTAGCTAATAATTTACTTTTCTATTCTTCTCACTTGACTACCTAACAGCTACGTTTCCTATTCCCACTGTGAAGTCTCATTTACTGTTTCTCCTAGCAACCAATTTATATTTAATCATGTCCAAGATCGGACTTACAGAGAGGAAAAAATTTGATGGTAATATATGAATCACCAGGTAGGCAGACAAAAAGACTGAGTTTGCATTTATGTGCTTGCGATGTATAGAACTGAGGGACTGGTTAGGATTAATATTACTATAGCTTTGATCGACGACTGAACTAATCATATTGCACACGTGATTCTTGTTACTGTAGGAGAGGTCCTTGATCCAGCAGTAGAAAATTTGCTTCGGAGCTTGTTAGAAATATAAACTCTCAGGCCGCATCCCAGACCAACTAAAATATGGACGACAGTCCCAGGTCATTCAAATGTTCATTACATTTGGAGAAACGCTCAACTCTTCCTGTCCTTTTAAATGCCTTACAGATGAGTGTTTCACTACCACCTCAAGAAGGGACAAAGCAAAGCGCTTGGTAGTCATTTCCCCATCAGTACACAACCCACTTTGTTCCAAAGCTTCCAATCCCCCAAGTTCAATGTTATTCCCCCACCATTTAGTCATCACAGTGTGATTATTCTTTGTTTTGACATTCTCTTTGTATAATTAAAATAATAGACACTGATGAAATGACTAACCTTGGGACTAAAAATCAATGTTTACTTCTTTTCCTTCAATTTTAAAATCTCCACAAAAGCACCAGAGGATTCATTTCGATTTGATTCAATAAACACTTTGAGGCACCTACTCTTGGTCAAACCTTGCTCTGGGGGCTGGTGATCCCACCCTGTGGAATTAATTCATCACCTACTGTAGAAAACAGCCTCATTAACAAAGCATCGGGATTCAGATTTGCCTGAGAAGGAGCCGAAAAGGCTTCACGGAAGTGGTATCTAAGCCGGAATTCCAGGAATGAATGGGAGTTTGGGTAAGAGTGGGAGGGCATTTTGGGCAGGAAGCACAGAAGCATGAAACAGCTAGATATGTTTTGGGAACACGGAATGTTATTAGGGTGGGTGAGGGGAGAGAAAGCCAAGGCCAGCCCACAAGGATTGCGATGGTTAAAGATCCTAGATGGCTTTTAGACATTCCTTTAAAATTTAAAGTTTTTTGTTTTTTTTTTTCCTAATGCTGTAGTACTGTTGGGTCCCCAATATTGAGTCCCCCCAATAATGGGTCCATGATTAAAGGAGCGAGACTGATACAAAGCGAAAGTCAAGCAAAGCTTTATTTCGCGCCAAGCATCAAGGGGAATTCTACCAAACATTTAAAGAAGAATTAATTCCTATTCTCCTGAAACTGTTCCAAAAAATAGAAATGGAAGGAAAACTTCCAAACTCATTCTATGAGGCCAGCATCACCTTGATCCCAAAACCAGACAAGGATCCCACCAAAAAAGAGAATTACAGACCAATATCCTTGATGAACACAGATGCGAAAATTCTCACCAAAATACTGGCCAATAGGATCCAACAGTACATTAAAAGGATTATTCACCACGACCAAGTGGGATTTATTCCAGGGCTGCAAGGTTGGTTCAACATCCGCAAATCCATCAATGTGATACAATACATTAATAAAAGAAAGAATAAGAACCATATGATACTCTCAATAGATGCTGAAAAAGCGTTTGACAAAGTGCAGCATCCCTTCCTGATTAAAACTCTTCAAAGTGTAGGGATAGAAGGCACATACCTCAACATTATCAAAGCCATCTATGAAAAACCCACCGCAAATATCATTCTCAATGGAGAAAAACTGAAAGCTTTTCCGCTAAGGTCAGGAACACGGCAGGGATGTCCGTTATCACCACTGCTGTTCAATATAGTACTAGAAGTCCTAGCCTCAGCAATCAGACAACAAAAAGAAATTAAAGGCATCCAAATCGGCAAAGAAGAAGTCAAACTATCACTCTTTGCAGATGATATGATACTATATGTGGAAAACCCAAAAGGCTCCACTCCAAAACTGCTAGAACTTATACAGGAATTCAGTAAAGTGTCAGGATATAAAGTCAATGCACAGAAATCAGTCGCATTTCTTTACACTAACAACAAGACAGAAGAAAGAGAAATTGAGGAGTCAGTCCCATTTACCATCGTACCCAAAACCATAAGATACCTAGGAATAAATCTAACCAAAGAGGCAAAGAATCTATACTCAGAAAACTATAAAGTACTCATGAAAGAAATTGAGGAAGACACAAAGAAATGGAAAAATATTCCATGCTCATGGATTGGAAGAACAAATATTGTGAAAATGTCTATTTTACCTAAAGCAATCTACACATTTAATGCAATCCCTATCAAAATCCCATCTATTTTTTTTAAAGAAATAGAACAAATAATCCTAAAATTTATATGGAACCAGAAAAGACCTCGAATAGCCAAAGGAATATTGAAAAAGAAAGCCAAAGTCGGTGGTATCACAATTCCAGACTTCAAGCTCTATTACAAAGCTGTCATCATCAAGACAGTATGGTACTGGCACAAAAACAGACATATAGACCAATGGAACAGAATAGAGAGCCCAGAAATAGACCCTCAACTCTATGGTCAACTAATCTTCGACAAAGCAGGAAAGAATATCCAATGGAAAAAAGACAGCCTCTTCAACAAATGGTGCTGGGAAAATTGGACAGCCACATGCAGAAAAATGAAATTGGACTATTTCCTTACACCACACACGAAAATAGACTCAAAGTGGATGAAGGACCTCAATGTGCGAAAGGAATCTATCACAATCCTTGAGGAGAATGCAGGCAGCAACCTCTTTGACCTCCACCGCAGCAACTTCTTCCTAGGAACATCGCCAAAGGCGACAGAAGCAAGGGCAAAAATGAACTATTGGGATTTCATCAAGATCAAAAGCTTTTGCACAGCAAAGGAAACAGTTAACAAAACCAAAAGACAACTGACAGAATGGGAGAAGATATTTGCAAACGACATATCAGATAAAGGGCTCGTATCCAGAATCTATAAAGAGCTTATCAAACTCAATACCCAAAGAACAAATAATCCAGTCAAGAAATGGGCAGAGGACATGAACAGACATTTCTGCAAGGAAGACATCCAGATGGCCAACAGACACATGAAAAAATGCTCCACATCACTCGGCATCAGGGAAATACAAATCAAAACCACAATGAGATACCACCTCACACCAGTCAGAATGGCTAAAATTAACAAGTCAAGAAATGACAGATGCTGGCGAGGATGCGGAGAGAGGGGAACCCTCCTACACTGTTGGTGGGAATGCAAGCTGGTGCAACCACTCTGGAAAACAGTGTGGAGGTTCCTCAAAAAACTGAAAATAGAGCTACCCTACGACCCAGCAATTGCACTCCTGGGTATATATCCTAAAGATACAAACGTGGTGCTCCGAAGGGGCACGTGCACCCGAATGTTTATAGCAGCAATGTCCACAATAGCCAAACTGTGGAAAGCGCCTAGATGTCCATCAACAGATGAATGGATAAAGAAGATGTGGTATATATACACAATGGAATACTATGCAGCCATCAAAAGACATGAAATCTTGCCATTTGCGACGACGTGGATGGAACTAGAGGGTATCATGCTTAGCGAAATAAGTCAATCGGAGAAATATAACTATCATATGATCTCTTTGATATGAGGAAGTGGAGATGCAAGGTGGGGGGGTTTGGGGGGAGGTAGGAAAAGAAAAAATGAAAAGATGGGATTGGGAGGGAGACAAACCATAAAAGACTCAATCTCAAGAAACAGACTGAGGGTTGCGGGGGGGAAGGGGGATGGGAGAGGGTGGTGGGGAAATGGACATTGGGGAGGGTATGTGCTATGATGAGTGCTGTGAAATGTGTAAACCAGACGATTCACAGACCTGTACCCCTGGGGATAAAAATACATTATATGTTTATTAAAATAAAAAAAATAAAAAAATAAAAAAAAAAAAAAAAAAAAAAAAAAAAAGAATAAAACCGACCGTCAAACAGACTGGTTGGGGCCGCCCCTTACAGAGAGGACGACCCCCCTCTGTTTCACAGACTAACTTTTATAGAGCAAAGGCCATGTGGTTGGGCCTGGCCACGCACAGGTGGCCAATGAAATTGTAACACACAGAGAAAGCTGCACAGTCATGCTAGGTGACCAACTGAATTACAATTTACCCTAGTAGAGATTTGAACCAGCCTATCACCTTGGTCAGAATTGGCACCAAAAAGGGGCCCATACTCCTTGGTAACTAGGGAGACAGTATGCGCCCCCACTGATTGAATACCTCCACCTGGCCTGACCCACCCTTGTATTTGGACTTTGTTACCTGGGACTGGTTTCCGGGACTTGTTTTTAAGTAAGTTCCCGTGGCAGGGGGAGGGCACAGAGTCAATTTAAGTTTTACGACAAAATGGCAGTTCAACCGGGGTGGGGCCGCTCTGGCTGAATAGGCCCTTACAGTACAAAATTAAATTCTAAGCTTTTTAGAAATGGTTCAGGAAGTTACCTAGTCTTCATTCCCAAAACATCCATGAGGTCTTAACATTATTCGCAATCTTAAAATAGTAGCCTCTGACTTGTTAACCACCTAGAACTCTTTTTATGATTAAAATGTCCCACAGAGAGTTCACGTTTTTCAAGATTTTCTATACCAAACATATTGAACTCATTAGACATGGCCTTTATGACCCAAATGATGGATGCATCGTTTGCATAAGAATTTTGGAAATACTGACTGTCTTTGAAGACCTCAACCATTGATTTCATCTAGAACAATCCACGTTTGGGTAGAGAAAGTTCCTCTCAGCTCCCTCATCTATCTCTACAAACGACTGCGCCAATAATTTTAAGATTACTTAAACTTAAGCATGCCTGAGGGACAGGGTCCAAGAAGACAAACTGTCACCTACTAAAATGGAGAGACTTCATACCAGCAGAGAGATCCAGCAAATGTATTAGTACCCGTAACAGGGGTTTCTGTTTTTGGTTTTGGTTTTGTTTTGGTTATTTGTCTTTTTCATCAGTCATTTTCCTCCCACAATCTTCTTAAGCTGCTTTGAGGAAAGATCCCTTAAGAGAAAGAGTCCATTTCAAACCCATTTCTGTATCTCTAGCCCTTAGCCCAGTGCTTGACGTAGTAACTGCTTAGTATACTTCCAGTGAGTTATTTGAATAATAAAATATGCCTAACATCATAATTCACATCCCTGTTTATTTAGTTCTGTGTTCAGGCAGTATTTGCCAGGCTCACGCCTTTCTTTTTTTATGTGTGTGTCAATTTCTTGTTTCCTTATGAAAATAGGGGAGGAGGAGATGTTTTTATCCAAATCTGTGATTAAATACAATTCTTGGAAGGGATTTTTAAACATGTGGCCAATAAACTTACCAAGCCCTTCAAGACCCCCTACACTCCAGGGGGAAAATGGAGGCTGAGGCAAAAGAAGAATAGTCTTGGGTCTGGAAAAGAGAGGAAACAAAGGAATGCCAGTGTTGTCTCCCTATGGGGTACAAGGAAGAAATCTGAGGCAGGCACTAGGGTGCTCCGGGTAGCAGCCAGCACAGCACTGAGGAAGAATGGGTCCTCCCGCAGGCTAAAATCATGGAGTCCGTCTAAATAATCCTCAGAAGTACTGCTTGGAATTTAAGAAGGCAGATTTTAAGACAACTAAAGGAACCACTCTTTTACACAGCAGAACTAAATGTTTTCATTTGTTAGGCCCTGGTCAGACCAGGCCAAGAACATAAATAGGCTAAGGTTTAAGATCAAGTAGACCTAATAATACTCTCATATTGGCATCATGCCTCACAACCAAAGTGCTTTCATGTCCTTTATCTTCCTTGGATTCTAAGACTCACAAACTATCCAGAAGATGGATATTCTTATCTTCGTTTTTCAGATGAGGAAACATAAGCTCAAAAGGGGAAGGAAGTTACTCAAATTCACATTGCTTTTAAGCAGCAGAGTGAGATGAAAATTTGGATTATTACCACTAACCAGTCAGGAATGTTGAAAGAAATGGGCAAGAAGGAGGCCATGGACAGATGGCAGAGATGTGAAAGTGAAGGAGTCATTCTTCTCCCATTTTATGATTAGATTAGGGGAAGATGACAATTCTTAAGCTTTAAGCAAGGCTCAGTCCAGACCACTAGAATCCTGGGAGGTATTTGAAGGTGTTTCACCAAAAAGAACTCCATATCAAAAATAATAATTTAGGGGCACGTGAGTGACTCAGTCAGTTAAGTATCTGACTTTGGCTCAGTCATGATCTCAGAGTCCTAAGATTGAGTCCTACATCAGGCTCCCTGTTCAATGGGGAGTCTGCTTGTCCATTTCTCTCTCCCTCTGCCCCTCCCCAAGCTTGTGCTCTGTCTCTCTGAAATAAATAAATAAAATATTTTTAAAATAATAATAATAATAATTTAAGGAAATTAAAATAACTGTTAATTTTATTATAAATTAATTTCTAAAATTATAAATTATAAATTAAAATAATATATATTAAATAACTCTCTGAACTTTTAACTTGCAAAATACATTGTATACTGCTAGGAGGCTGGCTATGTCATCGTCAGCATTTCCCAAACATTTTATTTTCATAGATGGCTATAAACAACTTGCTGAAACTATGAAACCAGAGGAGTGGTGAGCTAGCAGAATGATAAATCTGAGCATGTGCGGCGTGATGCTAAAGACAGAAGCACAGCACTGATGCAGTGGCCTTGCCCTTCTCTGCAGGGGACTACAGAGGCTTACAGAAGCAGCATCCCTCCAGATTATCTCTTTGCAATAAGCTTCATGCAGGATGTTCTTTCTCTTACTTCCAGCTCATGGCTACCTGAATACTCAAGTTTGTATCAAGCACTATACCTTTGACCTTCACACAAATCCCACATTTTCCGAGGGGAATTTTTTTTCCAAAGGAAAATTTTCCACCTACTTTTATTTCCTATACATGCAGTTCATGAAAAAAGTCAACTGTTGACATTTATTCTATAACAATTACTTTCTGTGCCTCCTCACACATAGGAATTCAACAGTGAATGAATGAATGGATGTCATTATGGTTAAATAAGATCTGGAATGAAGTCCTTGGCTATTTGTGATCAATCCAAAAATGCCAAGGGAAAAGTGCCTGGGTGGCTCAGTTGGTTAATTGCCTTCTGCTCAGTCACTATCCCAGGGTCCTGGGATCCTGGAATAGAGCCCCACATGGGGTTCCCTGCTCATCAGGAAGCCTGCTTCTCCCTCTCCCTCTGCTGCTCCCCCTGCTTGTGCTCTCTCATGCTCTCTCAAATAAATAAATGTTTAAAAAAAATAATAAAGGGGCAGAAAAGTGGTCAATGAGAAGAAAGCTTTCCCAATATTTTCTGACAGTTTCAACCTTAGGATTTAATCACTTCTATATCAGGTCTCCCTTTATAATTTAATTTCAGTTTAATTTGTAATTGTATTTCTTTATCCACGAACACTGAGTAACAACCAAAGATCAAGGACGGTGCATAAAGGCAACATTGGGGGTGTCTGAAGGATGTTCCATGCTGGTGATGCTGCATAATTTACCATCATATCACATGCTTTAAGAACAGAATCTGGGGCGCCTGGGTGGCTCAGTGGGTTAAAGCCTCTGCCTTCAACTCAGGTCATGATCCCAGGGTCCTGGAATCGAGCCCCACATCGGGCTCTCTGCTCAGCAGGGAGCCTGCTTCCTCCTCTCTCTCTGCCTGCTTCCCTGCCTACTTGTGATCTCTGTCTGTCAAATAAATAAAATCTTAAAAAAAAAAAAAAAGAACGGACTCTGGAATATTCAGTACATGCACTAATAGTCATAATAGTAATGGTAACAACATCAATTACTGCAATAGTCACCACTTTTTGAGGACTCACCAAATCCCAGGCACTATTCTAAGCAATATTCCTGTGTTAAGTCATTTATCTTTGCAACAATGCTAATGAAGTAGCTATCCATCCCTTTATAGAGTGCAGGGAACTTGAGGGTCGGAGTGGTTAAGTAATTTGCCCGAGGTCACACAGCCAATCAAAGTTAACAGGCTAATGCACTCAAAAAGCCAAATGTTAGAGAACAAAAAGCACCCATTACAGAGTCAGAAGACATTGTCTTTGCCTTGCATTAACACCAACGTCTCAGCAATGTGAAGATGTTTACACTAGAAAGAGTCCCTTCAAGGCCTAAATTCCAAACGAGTCTAGATGGAAGGTTAGAAGAGTAAAGGTGCAGAGGCCACCTCACCCCTCATGTTGAGAATGGGAATAAAATGCAGATATCCTCTGGGGCTTCGTTTTTCTATGACTATTATGTCTTAAGGAGGTGGGGTGTGTTTTCTAAGGGTCCTGTTTCTCCAAATAAAAACAAATGAAATGTCTATTGTAACAGGTGGCCCTTTGTAGGAAAAGACCAAAACAGAAGCAGTAACAGCTGCGCAGGAGGGTGTTTCCAGCCACATATTAAAATGAAGCATCATTTGTTTTTATAAAGAGATGTTTATTTTGTGATAATGGATACAATTAATAGCAACATATGCTGCAGGGTGCATCCCCATCAGTAATTAATGTAGCATTAATTTAGATGCTTTTAAGAAAATGTAATAAATCTGTAAAAACAACAGAGCTTCCATACCCCTCTCACACCTAAACCGGCTGTGTAATCGACTGGAGCCTCAGCCTTATTCCGAGGTCTCATACCTCATGCCTATTCTCCGGGCTGAACCTGATCCCAATAACAATGATGAAGGAAAGCGCTTTGTGCTTCTAATTGAATAGTGTAGGCATTTTAAACAGAGATCCAGGGGAGTGAGCAGTAATTATTTAACTTAAGAACATCTGTGAACTGACACCATTAATGCTCATCTACCTTCATTTACACTCACAGCAATATGGCTGTTTTCAGCAAAATTTAAATTACAGAAAACTGGAATTAAGTATAAAAGTGAAAATCATCGCATGAGAAATGATACTGTAGCTGGCGACAAAAGGCACATCCTGGCTGGACTAATAAGGTTTTGAAAGCATAATTCCATAACTCAGAGGTTGGGGGATAAAGGATAACTCAGCAGGATTCAGCAACAGCCCCACTTTTCCTATCAGAACAAAGGACTGCAACTTGGCCTAAGATCTGTCTGGTTTTAACACCAAAAGTGCTGCCTCTCCACTTGATCCTTCCCCATTTGAGTTTGTTTATTAAATATTCCTGATGCAAACTTTTCCTTCCCCTCAACCCCAGGGTCACTCATGCCCAGACTGCACTTGGCCAGACAAACCTCAGCATTAAGGAACCAATGTGACTTGGGCGTTTATACACCCAAGTCTATTGGGTCTGGTTGAACTCCATATGCCTCGGAACATGCAAAGGGGACAACATGGAGGTGTGGTAGGCAATTTCTTTGAGCATATCAGTTCCCTTTCTGCAAAAGGTATGGCTTTATCATCTGCAAGATCTCAAAGGTCAACCTCTTTTAAAAATATATTTTATTTATTTATTTATTTGAGAGAGAGAGAGAGAAAAAAAAAAAAAGCACAGGCAAAGAGAGGGAGAGGGAGAAGAATTCCCTGCTGAGCAGGGAGCTCAATGTGGGGTAATACCAGTACCCTGGGATCATGACCTGAGTCTGAGCTAAAAGGCAGATGCTTTACTGACTGAGCTCTCTAGGTGCTCCTCAAAGGTCTGCTTCTAAGATCAGGAAAATTCCATCACTTGAAGTCCCAGCAGTAGATGTCTCATCTGGTCCTGCCCACTCTTAGTTTTAGACCTAGACTCTATATGGATTAATGAACAGAACGATGAACGAAGAGATAAAAAATCTGTTCTCTACTCTTTTGATACTCAAAGTGCATCCTGGAACAGCAGCAGAGAGGTCTTCTAGGGGTATGTTAGAAACAGAATCCCACCACTGCCACTGCTATCATGAACCAGAAATCAGAATCTGCAAGATTCCCACATGATTCTAGTGCACATTATCATCTGAACAGCACAACACCCATCTCAGCCCTGCTCCTGGCTAACCAGGAATTTGGAAGTCATACAGACCTTTAAAATACCATTCATGTTTTTAGGGATGATGAGCCTTCATCATCCATGCTGCCAACCAGACACTATTCTAATGATATAATGTATATGAAAGTCCCAGAAAAACTACAAAGGGCTAGCCTGATATAGGGTATTATTGGATTTTTCTAAAAAAAATGAACTATAATATTTGATAAGATTATTTCTGAGATTCAGATATGAGCTCACCAGTTGTAATGAGGTCCCCTAACTCCAGAACTGACACCTTCATCTACTCTAAAGCTTGAAAAAAACACCTATACATAAGCTCACTCTTTTCTAGTTCTTATGCCAGCTTGGACCACCTCTCTCCTGAGTTTTAGACTCATATATTAGACTGTGTGTAGGTCACCCATCAGGTTTTTTCACAACATCCTCCAACTGCTAGTCTGAAATGGAACCTATCCTCAGCAAGCCTGAAGCCTGCTCTGATCTTCTGCCCCAATAAATGGCCCACCTTCAACCCACTTGCTCAAGTCAAAAACCTAGAGTCATCCCTCACTCCTCTCCTTTTGTCCCAGCGTGTCCAATCACATCTCCTTTGAATTACTTCCTAACTTTGCTTAAACCCCTTCTCTTTATCCCTCTTGCTCCCAACCTAGTCTGCAAGTTACTGCCTTCTCACTGTAAGAATGGTGGTGATGGCCTGCTCCATGGGTCTGCCAGTCTGCAGTCTTGCCCACAAGCTATAATGATCTTTCTCAAATATGGATCCATCACTGTTACTGCTCTGCTAAAACCCCTTCTAGGGCTCCTCATTACTTGGACAAGAGCCAGACTCCTTCATGTGGGATACCAAGACTTTTCATTCCCTGGCCCAGACCTAACACCTCACCTCATTTTTTTTTTCCCTCCTCCATCATGCCTTGTATTGGAGCAGATTGGAATCACATACAGTTTCACCAGACAATCCCGCTCCCTCTCCCCTATACATGCTCTCCTGGGCTACTCCCAGGCTGGCATGCCCTCTTCCTAAAATTTCACCTGATGCAGTGCTGCACAGTCTTAATAACCACTCCACTCAACCTTCCCATAGCGGGGGGTCTTCTCCAACTCTTCCTTCCTATAGATTTTTTTTAAATTTCTTTTCAGCGTAACAGTATTCATTGTTTTTGCACCACACCCAGTGCTCCATGCAATATGTGCCCTCCTTAATACCCATCACCCTATAGAATTTTGATACATTTTCTTTCTGCTCACAGTTCCCCATGTTCAACTTTACCTGAATAGGAGACCAGAATAGGTTACATGGGACCAAACTGCCTACCTCTGAATATCAGCTCTGCCCTTCACCACCAGTGAATGCAAATAAGTTCCGTAACTGGGTGGCACCTCATTTTCCCTATCTATAACTTAGGGAAATGAGAGGCTCTCTGGAGGGTGATGGTAAGGATTGAATGAAACCATACATGCAGAAGACTTGGGCTGGTACATAGCAGTAGAAACCACTCAGTAAATATTTTCCATTTCTTTAAACTTTTCTTTTTTATCTGTTATCCTCCTCAAGAAACCCCAAGCTCTTTGAGATCTGGAACTTGAGTAGAGGGCAGGAACAGAGTCAGATGACCTGGTTCTCATTTCTGCTCTGGAACTACTAGCTCCATGATGATGCACAAATTTCTTCACCTTTCTGGCCTGTTTCCTTACCTGCACAGTGACTCAGAAATAGCACCGACCCATAGAGTTAGGAGAATAAGTTAACGAAAGCGCTTAGATGCTCACCTGGAATTTAGTCAGAGCTTGATGGAAAAACATTAGCTATTGGTATTGCTTTGATCTGTATTGCTTTTTTTTTCTTTTTGTTTCATATTTTCAGTGTCTAATAAAGTACCTAACAGATGCTCCATAAAAGGCTACTGAATAGATATGAATGACCTCATTAGCCAATCCACAGGATTAAGTCTAAAACTGACTCAGCTTCGGGGAATTCAGCTACCTCTCTTCCCTATTCCCATTTGCAGCAGACAGTAAGCAATTGCTGACACCGACCCTGTATTTCTCTGCTTCGATCCATGGTCAGGTTGATAGCATTTGTCCCTCAGGAATCAGATTAGTTGGAACTACAGCTTGGCCACTGCAGTCATGAACTCAGGCTGCCAAGATCTGTGCACTAATTGTTGCAAATCTTTCCCCCTTCCCTGTCACCGTCAGATTCCCAGTGGCGGGGCCTCACAGATTCCCCCAACAATCCCTGTGTTGTGAGATCGGGGTAGGAACTCCAACAAAGCAACCCACAATGCTGGGGGTGGGCCCTGGTTGTCCCCGCATGTGTTTTCTTTTCCCACTGGAGAAACCAGAGGCTCAGACAAAACCTCTTCCACATGGTGCTGCACTGGCCTGCAGGAGGGGCAATGTGGTCAACACACAGCCATTCCTCTTCTTCTTCTAAGACAGTCTGTCTTGGTCTCTATGCTACAGGGTGCTTTAGCCTCACCCCTGTGTTGCTCTGGGGGAAATTTGCTCTGCCCAGTTGTCGTTAGGTGCCCCACTTTTGAAAAGTTGTGAGTTGTTCCCCTTGTGAGGGGGAGTGATGTCAGGAACAATCTAGGTCACCACCTTGGTGATGTCACTTCCTACGCCATTATTTTCTTAAAAAGTGTCAGTAAACTGGACCAAGTCAAAACTGCATCCATAAAGCTGTGAGGTCTGACTTGAGAAAATAAATTCAAGGAGGCTTCGGAATATATCTTGGAAAACTAAGAGAATGAACTTCTCTTAACAGGAAAATGGTGCTTTTATCTACTTGGTGTAGCCATCAATTCCATATCTTATTCAATGCTGGGTACCTCCAAAAGGAACATCTGGGAATGTGTCCTAACTCTGCTCTGCATGTGTGTATGCGTGTGTGCGTGAGTATGTGTGTGTTGTGAGAAAGAAAGAAAAGAATCAATGGACAGCTCAACCCCAGGTGGGATATATATTTTCCTCTTTACACTTTTCTCTACATGATCCTATTTCCTGCCATACAAATGCATTAAATAAGCAAGGAACATTCTTTGTTCCATGAGTGCAGCAAGCTTTTTCCCCACCTTTTGGCTTCTGTGAATGATTTTGTCTGGAAAGTTCTCACCACACCCACTACCTCAGAGCAGCCTCTCCACCAACCCTTCCTCCTATGACTTAGGTTATAGGTCCTGATTATATTCCTGCATCACACCCTTCATTTACCTTCACAAATGACACACCATGTACATATAATTGTTATGGTTGTTGTTTCTGTGATTAAATGTGGATTTAATCTGTCTTCCTTCTTAGGAAGTTCTGAGGGGCCAGGAGCCGGCTGTCTCCCACAGCATGTCACGCGGCATCAGTGCAGCATCATAGCATGTGTATGAACAAATGCACCCCTGTAGCTTCCACAGGTAACTTAAGGATATTACCTGGCCTGATCCAGATGTTATTGCTAGGGCCATCAGGACACAGAAAGCACCTGGGTCCAAGTGGAGCCAGACAAGTCTTCAGGGAGGAGGTCATAATGGAGTTCCTTCCCTTCAGGGAGGAAGCGGGACTTCAGATGGGTCCAGGGATTCAACAGATTTCAAGGCACTAAATATGGGGCTTGATAAAAGTTGGCCCATGGGAGGTAGAGTAGATTGAGTAGGTGAGGCAATGCCCCACTCACCCTTGTCATTACAGGGCATGTTCCCTTACTTCTACCTGCTCCAGCACCTGGTGGGATTTGCCTGTAAGCTCTCTCCCTGGATGCTAGCGCTGCCTGTACACACAAGACAGAAGCTTCCAATCAATGGTTGATCAGGGTTGGTGTGGAAATAGCTCCACTTTCTTGACCCTCAATAGAACAACACTAGGATTTGTGTTCTCTCCTGGCTCTCAGATTTGCTCAGCAGGGATAAGCAACAGAGTGTTGCCTTGCACCAGTGCTAAGGAGGGACCTGTGCCTTCCCTGGACCAGATGTTGTATAAGCTACTGCAGATATAAGAAAGTACAAGAGTCGAGCACTGCTTAAAGTCAGTCATGGTGACAGATATATGGACAGATCATTATAAACATGACACAGAGCAGAGAGGACAAGGACAAAGGAGTATGCAGAAGGCACAAAAGTATGTCCAAAAGGCTTGAACTCCCAGTGTGTTTCAGGAAGAAGAGGATGCTGAGCACCTCCCCAAACTCACAATGAGCACTTTATGCCTGGCATCCTCATTCTCAACTATACAAATTGCTAGTACTTGTGCCCTCCACAAAGAACACAGGATAGGAAAGAATGGGGTACAGCTGGTATTCCAAGATGTTTGGTGAGGATTTGAAAAATTGTTAGTTTCAGAACCCCACAAAGGTCCCTAGGGCATGAGAGGCTCTTTTAAAGAGCAGAGAACCAGGCAAGCTTTGTAGTATACAATGTAAAATAGCCACCTTAGCTCCCTTGTCTACTCTGTAAAGACAATTGGCATAAGGCTTTCTTAGAATCAAGGCATTTGACTCTTCTTGAAATTGTACTTCTATGATTCAAAAAAAAAAAAAAAAAAAACCTTCAGAGTATATGAAAGTTTTTTTGTGGTTCAAAAATTCAATGACAAAATCAGATTTGATATTGAGCAAATTAAATTTCTATTGAGGCATCTTGAAAGAATGAAATGTTATTGTAAACTACAGCTACACACAGCTTAAATTCTATATAAATATAATTCCAAGGGATTTTTTTCCTGATTCAAACCTCATGAAGTGCTTCTAAAATTATCTTGACAAGCTGTAATTATTTCTAGTTTTCATTAAGTTTCTGGACTCCACTTTCTGCTCTCCCTTTATGTTTGTCACAAAGGAGGCAAAAACATATGCTAGAATGGAGCACAGGAACTGTATTCATTTTCTAGGGCTGCTGTGACAAAGTACCATCAAGTGAACAGAAATTTATTGTCTCACAGTTGTGGTGCCTGTAGGGTTAGTTCTTCCTGAGGCTATGAGGAAGAATCTATCTGTTCCATACCTCTCCCTTAGTTTTTTGTGGTTTGCTGGCAATCTCTGGCATTCCTTGGCATGTAAAAGCATCATTACTGATCTCTGTCTTCTTCTTTTTTTTTTTTAAGGTTTTATTTATTTATTTGACAGACAAAGATCACAAGTAGTCAAAGAAGCAGGCAGAGAAAGAGCAGAAAGCAGGCTCTCCACTGAGCAGAGAGCCCGATGCGGGGCTCGATCCCAGGACGCTGGGATCATGACCAGAGCCGAAGGCAGAGGCTTTAACCCACTGAGCCACCCAGGCACCCCTGATATCTGTCTTGTTCACCTGATGTTCTCCCTGTGTTCGTGTCCATCTCCAAACTTCCCTAATGACCTCATTTTAACTTGACTAACTCTGGTAAAGACCTTCTCTCCAAGTAAGGTTACACTCTAAAGTATTAGGGCTAGTACTTCAATGCAGGAATTTGGAGAGACACAATCCAACACTTAACAAAAGCCAGCATTTATCTCCATCATAAGAGACCTGGTTCTAGTTACAGCTCATTTTATTTTTGCAACACTTTTTGAAGTACATTTCATTGTTATTATTTTGTAGTTTGCTTCCTCACTCCTTCAACAAATATTTTTTTAGCATCTACTATGTACCAGGAACTCTGGGTGAGATAGACAGTTCTCTATGATTTGTATAGATTTTCACCTTTGTACCACATTCCTCAATGTATATTCTTAAATGTTAAAAAAAAAAAAAAAAGGAAAAGAAAAAATGCAAATTTAAGAGGAACATAAAACTTTTCTCAAGATTAACATCACCAAAGAAAGAGGTTGCAAGGGGCACCTGGGTGGATTAGTCAGTTAAGCATCTGTCCCAGGGTCCTAGGATTGAGCCCCACATAGGGCTCCCTGCTCAGTAGGAAGTCTGCTTCTCCCTCTCCCACTCCCCCTGCTTGTATTCCGTCTCTTACTGTCTCTCTCTCTGTATCAAATAAATAAATAAAATCTTAAAAAAAAAAGATAAAGGTTGCAGTATCAAATCAAATATATATATATAGCAACTTAAAGACCTTTTGTGCCACCAACACAATGATAATAGAGTAGATGAAATAATTTTTAAACCCTATTTGATTCTTTATTTGTTAGAAATAAAGACCATTCTCAAAATGTGTTAACTGAGGATGAATGCTTGCAAAAAGCCCCTCTTACATATTTTTTTGCCACTCTCATATTTTTATTTAAAAATAAGACATGGGGGCACCTGGGTGGCTCAGTGGGTTAAGCCTCTGCCTTCAGCTCAGGTCATGATCTCAGGGTCCTGGGATCAAGCCCCGCATCAGGCTCTCTGCTTGGCAGGGAGCCTGCTTCCTCCTCTATCTCTCTCTGCCTGCCTCCCTGCCTACTTGTCATCTCTGTCTGTCAAATAAATAAATAAAATCTTTAAAATTAATTAAGTAAGTAAGTAATCAAAATAAGACATGAAATTTATCTCTACTGTACCTGAGTTTCTTAGCATTAAATTTAATAATTTCGAACATTAGTCAGTCAAAGGAACTTAGGTCTTTTCATGTTGGAACATATAGTGTTGACACTTAACATGCATTCATTCCCAACACAAAACAAAACAAATGTCATTTCAAAATTCATTCATTGACAAATCATTTGTCTACAAACACAATGACCACTAACAGAAACTACATATATTATTTGTTACATGGCAAAATGTTTTCAAGTTTGTTGTATAATTTAATAATTTGCAATTATATTATAGTAAGGGTTTTTTAAATGAACTGTATAGTACAATATTAACATGCAGAGCTGAAATAAATGTTTTTACTTAAAATTACTTCATCACATATCGCCTGAAATTATGAAGGAATAAATTAATGGGTAAGGTAGAGAGTCAAGGGTTTTTATATCACTTTGAAAGGTGTTAGGGAATCAAAAATATTTCAGGAGGAGGAGGAGTCAAGATGGCGGAGAAGTAGCAGGCTGAGACTACATCAGGTAGCAGGAGATCAGCTCTTAGATAGCTTATCAAACCATTGCAAACACCTACAAATCCAACAGGAGATTGAAGAGGAGAACAGCAATTCTAGAAACAGAAAATCAATGACTCTCTGAAAGGTAGGACCTGTGGAGAAGTGAATCCAAAGTGACCGGAAGGTAGACCGTGGGGGGAGGGGCCGGCTCCTGGCAAGTGGCGGAGCAACAGAGCACAAAATCAGGACTTTTAAAAGTCTGCTCCACTGGGGCACCTGGGTGGCTCAGTGCGTTAAAGCCTCTGCCTTCAGCTCAGGTCATGATCCCAGGGTCCTGGGATCGAGCCCCGCATCGGGCTCTCTGCTCAGCAGGGAGCCTGCTTCCCTTCCTCTCTCTCTGCCTGCCTCTCAGCCTACTTGTGATTTCTGTCTGTCAAGTAAATAAATAAAATCTTTAAAAAAAAAAAAGTCTGCTCCACTGAGGGACATCACTCCAGAGGCTAAAGCCATGTGGGGCCAGTATGGCCCTAGGTCTCACAGGGTCACAGAAGGATCGGGGGTGTCTAAGTGTTGCAGAGCTCACAGGTATTAGAAAGGGGAAGCCGGCTACAGAGACGGAGCCAAGGAGTGAGCTCTCAGCTCAGGGTTACCTTGAATGGGTCGCAGGCTGGGCGAGCTTGGAGCATGGCCAGAGGCCAGGGAGACAGGAGCGATTGGGCTCTTTTCTCTGAGGGTGCACTGAGGAGTGGGGCCCCGAGCTCTCGGCTCCTCTGGGCCAGAGACTGGGAGGCCACCATTTTCATTCCCGTCCTCCGGAACTCTACAGAAAGCGTTCAGGAGACAAAATCTCCCAAAAGTGAACCTGAGGAGATTACTTAGCCCAGTCTCTGATAAGGACGTGCAATTCCACCTCCCGGCAAAGACACTTGAGAATCACTACAACAGGCCCCTCCCCCAGAAAATCAACAAGAAATCCAGCCAAGACCAAGTTCACCTACCAAGGAGAGCAGCAGAATTCCAGAGGAAGAGAAAGCAAAGAACAGAACTCATGGCTTTCTCCCCATGATTCTTTAGTCTTGCGGTTAATTTAAATTTTTTTAATTTTATTTTTTTTCTTCTGCTAATTTTTTTTAACTTTTACCCTTTTCTTTTTTAACGTTTTTTAACTAGTTTATCTAATATATATATTTTTTTCTTTTTTATATTTTTTTCTTTATTTGATTTCTTTTTTACTTTTTTTTTTTCTGAACTTCTTTTTATCCCCTTTTCTCCCCCCCATGATTTGGGGTCTCTTCTGATTTGGTTAAAGTGCATCTTCCTGGGGTCTTTGCCACCCTTTCAGTATGTTATTTGCTCCTTCATATACTCTTATATGGACAAAATGACAAGGTGGAAAAACTCACAACAAAAAAAAAGAACAAGAGGCAGTACTGAAGGCTGGGAACCTAATCAATACAGACATTGGTAATTTGTCAGATCTAGAGTTCAGAATGATGATTCCCAAGGTTCTAGCCGAGCTCGAAAAAGGCATGGAAGATATTAGAGAAAACCTCTCTGGAGAGATAAAAGCCCTTTCTGGAGAAATAAAGAACTAAAATCTAACCAAGTTGAAATCAAAAAAGCTATTAATGAGGTGCAATAAAAAATGGAGGCTCTTACTGCTAGGATAAATGAGGCAGAAGAAAGAATTAGTGATATAGAAGACCAAATGACAGAGAATAAAGAAGCTGAGCAAAAGAGGGACAAACAGCTACTGGACCACGAGGGGAGAATTCGAGAGATAAGTGACACCATAAGATGAAAGAACATTAGAATAATTGGGATTCCAGAAGAAGAAGAAAGAGAGAGGGGAGCAGAAGGTATATTGGAGAGAATAATTGGAGAGAATTTCCCTAATATGGCAACGGGAATAAGCATCAAAATCCAAAAAGTGCAGAGAACCCCCCTCAAAATCAACAAGAATAGGTCCACACCCCGTCACCTAATAGTAAAATTTACAAGTCTTAGCGACAAAGAGAAAATCCTGAAAGCAGCCCAGGAAAAGAAGTCTGTAACATACAATGGTAAAAATATTAGATTGGCAGCAGACTTATCCAAAGAGACCTGGCAGGCCAGAAAGAATTGGCATGATATATTCAGAGCACTAAATGAGAAAAATATGCAGCCAAGAATACTATATCCAGCTAGGCTATCATTAAAAATAGAAAGAGAGATAAAAAGCTTCCAGGACAAACAAAAACTGAAAGAATTTGCAAACACCAAACCAGCTCTACAGGAAATATTGAAAGGGGTCCTCTAAGCAAAGAGAGAGCCTAAAAGTAGTAGATCAGAAAGAAACAGAGACAATATACAGTAACAGTCACCTTACAGGCAATAGAATGGCACTAAATTCATATCTCTCAATAGTTACCCTGAATGTTAATGGGCTAAATGCCCCAATCAAAAGACACAGGGTATCAGAATGGATAAAAAAACAAAACCCATCAATATGCTGCCTACAAGAAACTCATTTTAGACCCGAAGACACCTCCAGATTTAAAGTGAGGGGGTGGAAAACAATTTACCAAGCTAATGGACATCAGAAGAAAGCTGGGGTGGCAATCCTTATATCAGATCAATTAGATTTTAAGCCAAAGACTATAATAAGAGATGAGGAAGGACACTATATCATACTCAAAAGGTCTGTCCAACAAGAAGATCTAATAATTTTAAATATCTATGCCCCTAACATGGGAGCAGCCAACTATATAAACCAATTAATAACAAAATCAAAGAAACACATCAACAATAATACAATAATAGTAGGGGACTTTTACACTCCCCTCACTGAAATGGACAGATCATCCAAGCAAAAGATCAACAAGGAAATAAAGGCCTTAAATGACACACTGGACCAGATGGACATCACAGATATATTCAGAACATTTCATCCCAAAGCAACAGAATACACATTCTTCTCTAGTGCACATGGAACATTCTCCAGAATAGATCACATCCTGGGTCATAAATCAGGTCTCAGCCAGTATCAAAAGATTGGGATCATTCCCTGCATATTTTCAGACCACAATGCTCTGAAGCTAGAACTCAATCACAAGAGGAAATTTGGAAAGAACACAAATACATGGAGATTAAACAGCATCCTTCTAAAGAGTGAATGGGTCAACCAGGAAATTAAAGAAGAATTGAAAAAATTCATGGAAACAAATGATAATGAAAACACAGCGGTTCAAAATCTGTAGGACATAGCAAAGGCAGTCCTGAGAGGAAAATATATAGCGGTACAAGCCTTTCTCAAGAAACAAGAAAGGAGGGGCACCTGGGTGGCCCAGTGGATTAAAGCCTCTGCCTTCAACTCAGGTCATGATCCCAGAGTCCTGGGATAAAACCCCGCATCAGGCTCTCTGCACGGCAGGGAGCCTGCTTCCCTTCCTCCCTCTGTGCCTGCCTCTCTGCCTCCTTGTGATCTCTGTCTGTCAAATAAATAAATAAAACCTAAAAAAAAAAAAAGAAAGAAAGAAAGAAACAAGAAAGGTCTCAAATACACAACCTAACCCTACACTTAAAGAAGTTGGAGAAAGAACAAGAAAGAAACTCTAAACCCAGCAGGAGAAGAGAAATAATAAAGATCAGAGCAGAAATCAATGAAATAGAAACCAAAAAAACAATAGAACAAATCAACGAAACTAGGAGCTGGTTCTTTGAAAGAATTAATAAGATTGACAAACCCCTGGCCAGACTTATCAAAAAGAAAAGAGAAAGGACACAAATAAATAAAACCATGAATGAAAGAGGAGAGATCACAACTAACACCAAAGAAATACAAACAATTATAAGAACATACTATGAGCAACTCTATGCCAACAAATTTGACAATCTGGAAGAAATGGATGCATTCCTAGAGACATATATACTACCACAACTGAATCAGGAATAAATAGAAAGCCTGAACAGACCCATAACCAGTAAGGAGGTTGAAACAATCATCAAAAATCTCCAAACAAACAAAAGCCCAGGCCAGATGGCTTCCCAGGGGAATTCTACCAAACATTTAAAGAAGAACTAATTCCTATTCTCCTGAAACTGTTCCAAAAAATAGAAATGGAAGGAAAACTTCCAAACTCATTTTATGAGGCCAGCATCACCTTGATCCCAAAACTAGACAAGGATCCCATCAAAAAAGGGAATTACAGACCAATATCCTTAATGAACACAGATGCGAAAATTCTCACAAAAATACCAGCCAATAGGATTCAACAGTACATTAAAAGGATTATTCACCACGACCACGTGGGATTTATTCCAGGGCTGCAAGTTTGGTTCAACATCCATAAATCAATTAATGTGATACAACACATTAATAAAAGAAAGAACAAGAACCATATGATACTCTCAATAGATGCTGAAAAAGCATCTTACAAAGTACAGCATCCCTTCCTGATCAAAACTCTTCAAAGTGTAGGGATAGAGGGCACATACCTCAATATTATCAAAGCCATCTATGAAAAACCCACCGCAAATATCATTCTCAATATATATGGAGAAAAACTGAAAGCTTTTCCGCTAAGGTCAGGAACATGGCAGGGATGTCCATTATCACCACTGCTATTCAACATAGTACGAGAAGTCCTAGCCTCAGCAATCAGACAACAAAAAGAAATTAAAGGCATCCAATTTGGCAAAGAAGAAGTCAAACTATCACTCTTCACAGATGATATGATACTATATGTGGAAAACCCAAAAGACTCCACTCCAAAAATGCTAGAACTTGTACAGGAATTTAGTAAAGTGTCAGGATATAAAATCAATGCACAGAAATCAGCAAGACAGAAGAAAGAGAAATTGGGGGTCAGTCCCATTTACAATTGCACCCAAAACTATAAGATACCTAGGAGTAAACCTAACCAAAGAGGCTAAGAATCTATACGCAGAAAACTATAAAGTACTCATGAAAGAAATTGAGGAAGACACAAAGAAATGGAAAAATGTTCCATGTTCCTGGATTGGAAGAATAAATATTGTGAAAATGTTTATGCTACCTAAAGCAATCTACACATTTAATGCAATCCCTATTAAAATCCCACCCATTTTTTTCAAAGAAATGGAACAAATAATCCTAAAATTTATATGGAACCAGAAAAGACCTCAAATAGCCAAAGGAATATTGAAAAAGAAAGCCAAAGTTGGTGGCATCACAATTCCAGACTTCAAGCTCTATTATAAAGCTGTCATCATCAAGACAGCATGGTACTGGCACAAAAACAGACACATAGATCAATGGAACAGAATAGAGAGCCCAGAAATAGACCCTCAACTCTATGGTCAACTAATCTTCAACAAAGCAGGAAAGAATGTCCAATGGAAAAAAGACAACCTCTTCAATAAATGGTGTTGGGAAAATTGGACGGCCACATGCAGAAAAATGAAATTGGACCATTTCCTTACACCACACACAAAAATAGACTCCAAATGGATGAAGGACCTCAATGTGAGAAAGGAATCCATCAAAATCCTTGAGGAGAACACAGGCAGCAGCCTCTTCAACCTCAGCCGCAGCAACTTCTTCCTAGGAACATCGCCAAAGGCAAGGGTAGCAAGGACAAAAATGAACTATTGGGATTTCATCAAGATGAAAAGCTTTTGCTCAGCAAAGGAAACAGTTAACAAAATGAAAAGACAACTGACGGAATTGGAGAAGATATTTGCAAACGACATATCAGATAAAGGGCTAGTGTCCAAAATCTATAAAGATCTTAGCAAATTCAACACCCAAAGAACAAATAATCCAATCAAGAAATGGGCAGAAGACATGAACAACATTTCTGCAAAGAAGACATCCAGATGGCCAACAAGCGCATGAAAAAGTTCTTCACATCACTCAGCATCAGGGAAATACAAATCAAAACCACAATGAGATACCACCTCACACCAGTCAGAATGGCTAAAATTAACAAGTCAGGAAATGACAGATGCTGGCGAGGATGTGGAGAAAGGGGAACCCTCCTACACTGTTGGTGGGAATGCAAGCTGTTGCAATCACTCTGGAAAACAGCATGGAGATCCCTCAAAAAGTTGAAAATAGAACTATCCTATGACCCAGCAATTGCACTACTGGGTATTTACCCTGTGAATATAAACATAGTGATCCGAAGGGGCACGTGCACCCGAATATTTATAGCAGCAATGTCTACAATAGCCAAACTATGGAAAGAACCTAGATGTCCATCAACAGATGAATGGATAAAGAAGAGGTGGTATATATACACAATGGAATACTATGCAGCCATCAAAAGAAATGAAATCTTGCCATTTGCGATGACGTGGATGGAACTAGAGGGTATCATGCTTAGTGAAATAAGTCAGTCAGAGAAAGACAACTATCATATGATCTCCCTGATATGAGGAAGTGGAGATGCAACATGGGGGGTTAGGGGGGTAGGAGAAGAATAAATGAAACAAGATGGGATCAGGAGGGAGACAAACCATATGTGACTCTGAATCTCACAAAACAAACTGAGGGTTGCTGGGGGGAGGGGGGTCGGGAGAGGGGTGTGAGGTTATGGACATTGGGGAGGGTATGTGCTATGGTTAGTGCTGTGAAGTGTGTAAACCTGGCGATTCACAGACCTGTACCCCTGGGGATAAAAATACATTGTATGTTTATAAAAAAATTTAAAAATTAAAAAAAAAATAGTTCAGGAAATATAAAGGAGTGAAAAATTCATTTTCTAAATGCTAATTGAACTAGTCAACCTCCCTTAAAAGTCTTCATGAGTTTCGCATCCCTTACAGATGAAGTGCAATCACCCTGGAAAAATGAAAGAGCACGGTATTTATTATCTTAACCAGTTTGCCCTCTCTCACTCCTCTCCCACCACACACACACACACACACACACGCACCCATACGCACACACGTGTCATGCACAGACATATATACACACTACTCCCCTATTAACATCATCCCTTTTCTATTCTATGGACAAAGCACGCTGATGTTTTTCACACCTGTTTCAAGGCAAGGTGTTCTCTCTATCTGAAAACACTCCTATTCCTCATCTACATGCGGAATCCCCAAACCCCACTCAAGCTTGACCTCCCCTGTTGAACTTCCGTGCATCCCCCCTCCTATCTCTAGTAAATTAGTCCTTTCCTCCTCCTCCAAGCAACCTCAGTGCCCAGTCCTGTAAAGAATTCTATGGATGCAATTGCCCTCAATAGTAAATGTGTTGATGAGCTCCAGGACTTCTTGAGGGCAAGAACCAATGTCATTCTCTAGAAGATGCTTGTATTATGGACTGTAAGGATACGTAAGTAACCAAGCGGAAGTCCCTCATCTGGAACCTTGGAATATCATCTCTCCAAACCACACGGGGCTGTGCTGAGGATGGGGTTAGAGGATATACATAGGAATAGCCACATTCCTATAACAAAACATGGGCCCTACAGGCAATGATTACTTGACCTGCCTCACTACGGATTTCTGTTTTTGTAACAAAACTTTTGTTTCCCTCCAAGTTTATTCCAAAAAGTCTGCGTGTAACTACAAACCCCATCAGTCACCCATCAATGTTTTAGTGAGCAACTTTTATGAGCCCCTCAGTAGTTTAGATGCTGGGGATAATGCTCCCTGCCTCACAGAGATTGCCATGAGGTGAAGTGAAGTGAGTGAGGTAAAAAGAAACATGTCCTACCCACAGGTTTATTTCTTTGACTTCATTTCTCAAAGTATAGTTTTCTTCTTTGTTGTTTTTTTTTTTTAAGCTTTCTAATTGGAATCCAATTACCAGTAATGACTTGTGTGGTGTGTAATTTGCAATATATGACAAACATCTGGTATTATGTGCTAAATTTCAAATATTCCAGTTTTTACTGACCAAACACAGGGTTGCGGAATACTCTTTATTCTGATCCACATTTGAGTTTCTTTAGAGAATGGCACCAAAGAAATTCCAAATTAAAAAATAAAATGGGACATTTAAATAGCTGATAAAGTAAAATATGCTTTTTGAGTATCTTTTCATTGGTTTTTTTTATCAGTTGGTGCCATGGCAATGTTAGTAGTATGAAATAGACTATATAATTTAAAACTCTCTTAAATAGACTATATCGCAGATTAGACCAGCCCAGACCCAATGTCTCTGGTAGCTTTTTATATAGATATTTAATATAAATGGCTGACTCTCAAGGCTGATGAGTTTTTCATTTGTTTCTAATGAGCAAGATGTGCTTAACATTTCACTGCACTACAGCCCAGAGTTTTATAAAATCTGATTCAGTGATTCCGCTAGAGTGAAACAGACTAAAGAAAGGATCAGACTTAAATCTTTTGAACTGGCCTCCAGCTATCTAATAAGGGATCTGGCAGATTGTTTTGGCTAAATGTGAAGCCATTCAAATCCTCTGCAAGTATTTTAAATCTGTATTTGACGTTAGAGGCCACATGTCTAATAATTGGCCATGTGTTAAAATTCTGGGATTTTGTTTCCCCAACAGAAGAGGTGAGTCTTACATAGTATCTGTCCTGATCTCCCCAAATGAAGAGACTTACCTATTACACGCCTGACTCGTAGGGACAAACTGTTGGGGAAGCAGGGCAAAAATTCCCACATAAATCCATATTTAGTTTGGGTTTAGAGACAAGCTTCAAATTTTCTACCTTCATAAAACTGTCTATTCTATGTTCTAATCAGTGTCTTACTATGTCTTTTAAATTAGGAAAACAGGGAGTAAGTATGATATTTAATTTTTCAAAGATTGGCTATTTTTCAATAACCTTAAATAGCTATCTAATTGGTGAGATTATTTCTAGGACCTAAGGAACAAGCTATCAATAAAAACAATGAAGAATTTGTGGTAATTACAGAGGCCTGTGTTAGTACACACTTCTTTTTCCTTCCCCTGAAATATGTCATACAATTATTTATCCGTGAAGTGAAAGAAATGGTTATTAAACCTTTATTAAAGAAGTTGGGGACAGGTTATTCTCCCACGAAAAAGTTTAATGCTTTTTAAACCAAATAACCTTTAAAGTGAGGTGACACATGGATAGACTAATGAGACTCAGTAAGATGACTTATAGGCTGGTAACAAATGGTGTGTCCCACCAGCTTCAAATGAATACCTCTTTGGATGTAAACACCTTTCATCCTGAAGAAATCATTTTAAACTGAGATTTTTATGCACACACTCCTTCATTGATTGAGCTCTTATTATATGCCTACCATGGTTACCCAGGCGGGAAAGAATGAATTATGGACCTTGTCTGTATACTCTCCATGCCTTATTTGGGAGACAACACATCGCTTGTGGACTAACTGAGGGCATGCAAACTGTGACATTGAGGGGAGACTAATCCTCAGTGAAGAGGCGATTAAAAGTGAAGAGAGGTGTTGGTCAGAGCCTTATAAGACAAGTGAGTTTTGAGCTCCAAAAAAGAGGATGGGTAAAATCCTGGAGAAAATTAAATGGATCTTCCAGATGGGGAAAGAACTGAGAGAGACCCAAGCTCTGGGTGATTTCAGTATATATGATGGAGCCAGAGGGGAGGAGGAGATAATTCACACACAGGAACAGAGGGTAGTAGAGCTAAATAGGTATAGTAACATCAAATTAAAGAGGGCTTTGAATCACAAGCTAATTTCTAATTTGTTTTTAATTCATTTTTGTTTGTTTGTTTGTTTATACAATTTTTCAGAAAAAAAGAGTACACTGATTCTCTGATCAATCTGTATGATCACAAATAAGTACTTCAATATTTCCAGGCCTCTAAGTTTGTCATGTACACATTGATCTACTGGCATAAGGCCCTTTGATAGCTCTATCTCCTGTAAAAGTCCATGAGCTTAAAATTCAAAGAGCCTTACCAGTACAACATGACAGCAAAAGTATATTGGATTCAACACAATGCAGGGAGTCATAGAACTACTTGATCTGGAAGAAGTCACTTACCACACAACAAAAGGATGGCACTATGGGGGTTATGCATGAGTCATCTCCTTTCCATGGCTCTATGGTTCTATCTCTCACCGTCCACCAAACACATTGAGTTTTCTACTCTGTGCCAGGAACCATGATCATTTGATGTGAAGTCAACACTATATTCATTTTTTGAAGTAAGCAATCAAGGTTTGGAGAAAGTAACACCAAAGTCATGCAACCAGTGAGGGGTCAACCTGTCATTCAAACCAATTCAATTCTATTCAGAGCATACTTATTATTGCATATTCTTTAAATTTCCTTTAGCGAAGGTCTAGTAAATAAACCTCTCATGTTTATCCTCTTTAACCTAGAAATTTCTATATTGTGCCCTTGTTCTTGACAGATTTCTGGGTCCACAATCCAAGCTCAACAGTTATTTTTTTCTTAGAACTCTGAGGCATTCACATTCTTCTAGTTTTCACTGTTGCTTTTGAAGAATCTATTATCAATGGAATTTTCTGTAGCATTTTCTTTTTTTATGATAGTCTCTGTGTTGAGTCTTCTGAAATTTCACCACATTGTGTAAGCATGAATTTGTTTTAGTTTATTCTGTGGTTAATGCCATGTTTCTGAACCATTAGCTCTTCAATTATTGCCTCATCCATATTCCCAATTTTTGCATTCTGGAAATCTGATTTGAAATATTATAAACTTTCTCAAGTTATCCTTCATGACTTTTAACTCTTTTTTCTTATCTTTTTTCTTATTCTCTAATCTTTCTGTGTTGCATTCTGCATAATTTCTCTACTCATTAATGCTCTCTAATCTATATCTAAGTTGCTTCATTCATTCATTCATTGAAGTTATAAAACCTCAACAACTATGTTTTTGATGTCTAAAGTTCTAATTCTTTTGCAAACTTCTTTGGTAATTTTTGGTAGATTTTGGTCATTTATTTCTTTATATGTATTAAGTTTAAATTTACTTATTTAAATTTTAAAATTTTTACGTTTTTATAGATTTTGTGAACAGGTTATTTCATATATCCAAAGACTTTGGAAGCTGAAACATGTTTTTTTTTTTTTGAGAAAACAAAACAAATGAAAATCTGTTGACCATTATCAATGGTGTTTTTTTTTTTTTTTTCCTTATGTGTTTGGTAAATCATGATAGCAGTTTTATAGCACATTGAAATTAATTTATGGAAATATGTAGGGCCCAGTTGGGGATGTTCTTCGGTAGAAATAGTGATATTTTCTTCTGCAAAAGTCCAAATATTGTTCATTGACCTGGGCCAATTAGTTTTTTAGATGATCCTAGTTTAAATTGGTTATATCAGATTCAGTTCTTCACCTGGTCTAGGATCCAAAACTATGTCATTTGATCTTGATTACAGAAGTGATATTTCCCTTTCCCACAGCCTGGTGGTGTCCATTTACAAGCGCTTCTTAGAAAGTGCTTTCTGCCATTTTTCTTTGCTTAGACATCCCTTCATGGAGACATTATTGACTCCCCCACCCTTCACATTTGGTCAGCTGCCAAAAGTTATCAATATTTCCTTCATAGTATCTTCTCATTTGTCTTTTCCTTTCTAGAACCTGTGCCCCTCTTGCCACCCATATTTTCCTCCATAACATTCTGAACTTCCTCAGTGGAAAGATCTTTGATTTTCTTTATGTCACTTAGGCCTCTCTTTATCATCCCTGACATAACACTATCAGATCATGTTTCCCCAAGCAGCTATTTGTGAATTTACTGCTTAAAAGCTTTGAATTTATCACCATCAACTATAGCAGGCTGTAGGAGAGTTTTATTGGAACATAGTTTCACCTATTCATTTGCTTATCGTCTATGGCTGCTTTTGCTCTACAAGAGCAGAACTGAGTGGTTTTAATGGAAATTGCATGGTCTTCAAATCTCAAAAACTACCTATACTTTAAAGAGGAAGCTTTCTGATTGCTGAATTATAGAATGAAATCCAGTTCCTATCTTACTATTCAAGGATTCCAATACATTATCAATCTTCTTTCCCAACGTTCTCCCAAAAGAACTAACAGCTCAGTCAAATTATTCCCTTAACTAAACACATGTGATTCCAGGACTTGCATGTGGAATGTGCTTTTTCACCCATCTTCCATCCTGTCCATTTACCTAAGATTTCTATGTCCTCCAGAACCCAACTAACCTATATTTCCCCCACAAAGCTTTTTATCAACCATCTCAGCCCATGGTTTCATTCACATTGAAATGTAATTTATTGTCTCAGAGTATGTCTCTGCTGACATTTTCTGTCTGATATATATGCCACATTTCTCTAAAACTGTAGACCATAGCCTCAAATCCTTTAAATGTTCATCCCCTAGGACAGTGACTCAAACACAGCAAAGTAGAAATGCTAGGGATGAGGAGAGGAGAGAGAGCTCAGTTTAAAATTATCTCTTGAACAATGTTCTTAGCTTAACTGAGCTGTGGCTTTCTAATCTATAAAATACACAAAAAATCATAGTTTTTTGGTTCTCAACTATTCTCCCCTTTTCATCACAATAGCTTTACTTTACTAATGCAATGACTGTGATCCACAAAAAATAGTAAGTTCAATGAAGGAGGAGCCACAACTTACTTATTCAATGAAGTATCCTCAGTTGTTGACACAGGACCTGGAAACATTTATTCAATGAGGAAATAAAAATGCCCATCTTAAAATGTTTTCAAAAAGGCTTTTTCTGTTCCATTTTTGCCTTTTACATTATATAGTAAGAACTCAATAACCATAGTGATTTCATGATGATTAGGATACACAGCAGCAACTGATATACAATTGATTTATCAGAAAACAAATTAATAAAAATATAAGGCAAAGAGAGTTAATTGTATTCCATTTGTAAAAATCCTATCGTTACTTCAGAGTCTACAGAAGACAGAGTAGTCTTATTTTAAAGGTAATCTGTTTAAAGTGTTTACACTCTAGAAGTCATGAAAAGATATGTGTTTGACCTCAAAAAATAACTAGAGCTTTACAAATTCTTGATACGTCAGGAAAAACATGTTCTTAACTCAAGGGGGGCCTAGGACTTCCCAATCAAGTTTTTCTGGGGTATTTCTCTGTAACCATTTTTGGTGTTGGGTTTACATAACAAAATAGACATGAGAAGGTTTTCCATATTCATTTTCTCTTTTTACCATTTCAGTCAGACATTTGAGTGGAAAATGCAAGTTATAAGAATAGGTAGAGGGGTGCCTGGGTGGCTCAGTGGGTTAAAGCCTCTGCCTTCAGCTCAGGTCATGATCCCAGGATCGAGCCCTGCATCGGGCTCTCTGCTCAGCGGGGAACCTGCTTCCTCTCTCTGCCTGCCTCTCTGCCTACTTGTGATCTCAGTCAAATAAATCAATAAAATCTTAATTTAAAAAAAAAAGAGTAGGTAAAAAGACAGCTGTACACACCATTGTACAACTAACAGTGAAAGATTTTACAAAAAAATTAAGAAAACAATCCCATTGATAATGGCATCAGAAAGAATGAAATACCTAGAATTAAACTTACCCCATGAGGTGAAAGATCTGTATACTGAAAATTGTAGGACATTATTGAAAGAAATTGAAGAAGATACAAATAAATGGAAAGTTATTTCATGCTCATGGGTAAGAAGAACTAACATTATCTAAAAGTCCATACTATCCAGAGTGATCTACAGCTTCAATGCAATCCCTATTAAAATTCTAATGGAATTTTTCACAGAAATAGAAAAGACACTTCTAAAATTCATATGGAACCGCAAAAGACCCCAAACAGCCAAGGGAAGCTTGAGAAAAAGGAACAAGGCTGGAGGCATTTTGCTTCCTGATTTCAAGTTATATTGCTAAACTATAGTAATGAAAACAGTATGGAACAGACTCACAGACCAATAGAACAGAATAAAGAGTCCAGAAATAAACCAACACATATATGGTCAACTAATCATTGACAAAGGGTGCCAGAAATACACAATGAGCATTGAAAAGACAGTCCCCTCAATAAGTGGTGTTGAGAAAACTGAATATGTATATGCGAAATAATGAAATCGGGCCCTTAACATTCGCAAAAATCAACTCACAATGCTTAAAGACTAAATGTAAGGCCTTAAAGCCTAATTCCTAGAAGAAAACATAGAGAAAATCTCCTTGCCATTGGTCTTGACAACAATTTTTTTGGATATGATACCAAAAGCATAGGCAACAAAAGCAAAAATATTCAAGTGGTACTACAACAAACTAATGCTTTTCTGCACTGCAAATAAAATAAACAACAAAAGGAAAAGGTAACCTACAGAATGATTCAAAATATTTGTAACCCATATATCTGATAAGAGGTAATATCCAAAATATATAAGGAACTCCTATAACTTAATAGCAATAAACTGACAAACAAATATAACCCAATTTTTCAAATGGTCAAAGGATATGAATAGACATTTTTCTGAAGAAAACACGAAAATGGTCTACAGGTATATAAAAATATAGATCATGAGTCATCAAGAAGATGCAAATGAAAATCCCAATGAGATACCACCACACACCTATTAGAATGACTATTTTTTTAAAGATAGCAAGCATTGGCAAGGATGTGGAGAATAGAGAGCCCTGGTACAGTGTTGGTGGGAATGTAAATTGGTACAGCCATTATTGAAAACAGTATTGAGGTTCTCCAAAAATTTAAAAATAGAACTACTATATGATTCAACAATCCCCCTTCTGAGTACTTGCTGAAAGGAATAAAGTTAAGATCTCAAAGAGATACTTATATTCCCATATTTGTTGCAGCATTTTTTTTTACATCAGCCAAGATACAGAAACAATGTAAATGTCTATCAACAGGTAAATGGATTTTTTTTAATGTGGTATATACATGCAATAGAATACTATTCAGCCTGACAGAAAAAGGAAATTCTACCATTTGCAATACATGGATGGATCTGGAGGACACTCATACTAAATGAAATAGGTCAAACCAGACAAATAATGTATGATCTCATTCACTGGAATCTGAAATTATCAAATTCATAAAAGCAGAGGGTAGAATGGAAGTTACCAGGACTCAGGAGAGGGAAAAAGGGGAGATGTTGATTAAGGAGTAAAAATTTTCACTTATGCAAGATGAATAAGATTTAGAGATCTAATCTATACCATGGTGACTATAGGTTACAATACTGTACTGTATATTTGACATTTGCCAAGAAGCTAGATCCTAAGTGTTCTTACCACACACATACACACACACACACACACACACGTACAGGATAACTATGTGAGGTAACAGATATGCTAATTAGCTTGATTATAATGATTATTTCACAACATATACATATATCAAATCATCAAATTATACACCTTAGTTACATAAAAATAAATAAACAAAAATAGACAGGGCTTTCAAAATGCAGAGGTCTCATTCTAAGCTTAGAACCTAAAGGGTAGTTAACTATACAATGATGGGTTAAATCACTAAACCTCTTCAAATTCATCACCTAAAAAAAAACAAGTGGATGGTTTTGTATGATCTCTGCTGCTCCTTCTAGCACCAGACAAATCCATGAGTCTTTACAAATGCCTGAGGCAATTTGGATTCAAGAGTAGTCAGATTAGCCTTATTTTTTTCTTTCAAAACATGATACTACTTTCTCCTCCACCAAGACATCAAGAAACACTTTTCAGAAGAGAAAATCCAAAAGTACAATGGCCCCACTTCCAGACAGATTTATGGAAGATGAAGAATCCCAAACACACACCGGCATCAAGAAAATCAATGCCAGACACTTTAAAGGGTTTTAAGGAACAATCACTCTCCTATATTTAGGTAAGAGGAATTTGTAAAAATCTATGTGCTAATAATATTGAACAATAAAGCAGATCCCCTTCAAGCAATATTTTTTCCTAATTCTACATGTTTTTACAGCCAACCAATCTCCTATTGCCATTTTATCCACAACAGATTCTTTCCCTGACTCTTTTGTCAGCAACTTATTCCAAATTTCCAAATTTTCAATGCATTGTGGCTACAGCTGCCTTTTGTATCTCCTTTTCTCAGTTCAAGCTTTGGCAGCACTTCTCGTGCATTATTTGAAGTGAACTAAATAATATTATTCATAAATGCCTATAGCTCCCTCCCATCCTCTCTTCCCCCACTCTTCACATGATGATATTGGAGTGGGCATGGAGAGGAAGTCAGGTGAAGCACAAAATAATTTATTATACTTTATAATTCCTCAAAGAGCATTTTATCTCTGCTTTCCTCCCACACAGACAGTATACACACCACTGCCCCATGGGTCACTTCAGACACCTGAAGCCGAGGCAGACAAAACATATATTACCCGTAAATTATCTCTGTGACTCACGTGAATCAGATAGCACAAAGGCAAAGGGCACATCCAAAGAAAAGGCTGAGTCCTGAGATTAATGAATTGGAAAAACCAGAGGCAAATAAAGTAGACAATTTTAATGAACCTCTGACCCACCTCTAAGATGTGTGAGGAAGGAGAATGCAGGGTTTTAAGGAAAATAGGAGCAAGATATAAGGGGGGAAAGGAGGCATTTTAAGGATCTAGCATTCAGCAAGGTATAGACATTCAGAAACAAAACTGACTTTGTCTTTAAAGCCATATATTATGAAGGTTCTAACTGAAGTTTGCACTTGTCACCAGCTGTGAGTACAGATGACCTCAGAAAAGCAACAATAATTCAAATTTTAATGGATTATCTTCTGACACAGATTGTGCATCCTATGCAAAGCTCCCTCTCTCTGCCCACCCAATTATGTCTGTGTATTCTAAGGGATATTTTAAATGTGTTCACAAATAAATCTACCACTAGACTTAATGTGCCACTTCTTCCCCATATCCTTTGTGGCCCTTTGTCTCATCTGCTACCTGCCTGTCCATCTTCTCTTGATGGTGGCCACCACCACTCTACTGGATACCGCCGCCCACTGGTGCTCTTCCATGCCACCCAGTAGGACTTGGTGTTTTCCTGCCAGCAACTGCCACCGACCCCCACTAGACTTGCAACCCCCTGAAGCTGACTGAGGCTTCAGTCATTCATTCAGTCATTCATTTTTTCCATCCATGTTTAATACCTGTTGTGTTCCAACCACTGTCTGTGTACTTGGAACACAGTGATTAAACAAGTCAGATTTCTCTTAAATTCTAGTGAGGTAAGAATTTAAAAGCAAACAAAAAGTAAACAAGTTCATTTCAGCAATTGTTAAGGATAACAAAGGAAATAACACATAATAACGGGATGGCCATACCTGGCTGAGCAACAATACAGAAAGGGCTTGGGTCCTGACACTGTGGAGCACTGAATCAGCTTTCCCACCATGACCTCTTTTCATTGAGCTTCAACATGGCTGTTCCCAGTTTATTCCATGCATTCCATCCTGTATTCAGCAGAAAAGAGAAGAAACAAAGGAAAAGTACATGGCTGCTACCTTTAAAGAAACATCCCCAAAGTTGCACATACCACTTCTCCTTATATTCTATTCACAGTTTAGTTATATGGCCACGCTTTAAGCAGTCTGTATTCCAGAACATCAAATGCCTATCTAAGAATATGGAGTTTAATGACTCTAGAAGAAAGGGGTTCATGGGTTGGAACATGTAGCCATCTGACCACACTTAATGGGCAAAACTTTTATCCTCATTTAACAACGAGGAAACCACATCGGAGAGCAAGAAAGAGAGCTTGCCCCAAGCTACATAGCTAATAGGCTGCAAAGTCAGAATTTGAACTTAAAGAATCTGAGTGTGTCTTTGGCACACTGGGATAAGTCTGCTTAAATAATTGAGTAAAATAGGGAAAAAAAGGAGGGGGAGTGCATCAGTAAAGAGGAGAAGGGGACCAAATTGTGATATCCTTAACGCATGTATCCTCAGTTTAGGAGAAATATGTCAATGTTTAAGGAAGAAAAATCTAGTTCCTTAGGATAAAAGTCACACTCTCCTCTTCTATGAAAGTTCACCTGCGTCCTGGAAAGACAAAACATGTGGACAAGATTAAGGCCAACAATAATGATGGAATGCAATCTTGAAAGAGGCATGTAGGGAGTGGCAACTTAGTACCGCTGATTATCCAATTCTCCACAGCATGAAAAATGAGAAAACTAACTCTTTTGTTGGCCCTCAAGCTGTGAAGATCTGTCTGCTTTCTCAGTGTACTAAGCAGTAAACAGAAAACCAGACAGAACCAAGAGGGCAGGAATATGCATTCAAAAAGTTCTCCTAGAAATGATTCTAAATTCCCACAGGTACTAATAATCTTTCTAAATTGTGTTTATATTTGTAGAAATGAGAGGACTCAAGAGGCTGCTGATTCAGGAGTATTTACCAGTTTTCACCCTTTGATCATTTCAAGGTTTGGCATCTTCAAGAACATGAGTGCATCATGATATACAACCAAGGATGTTGGACTCTATCTCCCAGGGGCTCCATGGTGAATTGAGGGCAAGGCTGGTGTGGGGAACACAGACTGTGTGAAGAGGGTGAGCAGGAAGACTGTGGAGAAGAGGCAAATGGAGGCAGCCAAAACGTGACATCCCATTTCTCGCTTCCTATAAAAGTAAGGAAATACTCTCAATGACTTCTCCTGGATGCTAGCAAGGGTCTGACAGCAGGGGTTGACAAGACTTAAACAACCTTCAAAAATACAGGGAAGCCATGAAGAAGTGAATTCAGGAATTTGTACAGATTCATCCGAAGTCCTACTTGCAACATTTGTATAGTTTCAAACAACAGGTTTCTAAACTGCTGAGAGATAGAAAATAACCCAAGTGAATTGTGGGGGCCATCAGAATACAAAACACAAACTCTATACTAATGATGGGAACTGCTTTGGCACTTGAGAACTACTGTGATTTAGTTAAGCAGGTTAAGTGACTACTAGATACTATGTTTAATAATGAAGAGATACTAGAGGAGGGAAAAAGGGGTAGCAGATAAAAAAGCAAGAAAACTAATATTGTTTGCCACCAATAACCCAAGCTGTGTGCATCCTATATTTTCCCTCATTTAATCCTTACAACAGCCTCTCTGCAGTAGGTTTTGTCCCAATGCAAAAATGTTGAAATGGACACTCAAAGATGAGTGTCTTTCCAGAGTGTCACCCTGCTTGGAATGGAGAAGCTGCTTAAAGAAGAGTAAATTTTGGCCTCTGGCTCATGGTTCCAACAGCTCCTTGGAAACTTTCTCTCACTTTCCAAAGCCCTTGGCAGTCACCAGAGGTCAGACATTCATCCCAAAGACCAAGTCTCCATAATGACACAAATAAATCAGAACAATAGAATCCAGCTCCTCATAAATTGTCTTGCTTCTAGCCAACTCAAGAAGACTCAATCTTCTGGCACTAAAAAATTGAGGAAGTTGTTCAAACTCAATTGAGGCTTACCAGATTGTCTTCACCTGGGTCTTTCTAAAAGGAATAAAATGTCAAGGCAATGTAGCAGTGGAGGCATTGTAGCATCAAATAACACACGGAGTTCTTTTAGAATACACAAGTTCAGACCTTCCACTCTGGGAGTTCGTATTCATTAGGGCTGGGTCAGGCCATGAGATAAGCATTTCTACAAAACTTCCCAAGGGATGTTTCATATACTTCATCCTGATTCTGACATAAATTACACAATTGAGCACTACTGCATTAATGCAAACTGTCAAGGAAAGGCATTCAAATTAATTATCAATCAGTTTTAAATATTTGTAAATAAAGTTTAGCTTCACTACCTTGGAGACTGATAAGATTCAGAGTTAAGATGCAAGATTCTTTCTCTAACTACCAATAGACCCAAGGGAGTTTTGAGAGCAAATCTTAGGTATATGAGAACCCCCAGATAAGCAGTAGTGCTCCTTGTAAGACTGTCTCTAGAGAGAGGATGTTGGCAAGTGTGATTTCCTTCCCTGTGGATGGGTACGAGGCCCTTTGGTCACTCACAGTCCTGGTGCCCTGGAGCATCACTGCTTTCACTGTGCTTTTCAGCTGGAGCAGCTCTTGGAGTTCATGACTGCACAGACACCCTTCCCAGCCATGCATGTAGCTAATGATGTTTCATTTTCAGCCGGCTGGTTTTCCATTCCCATTGCCAGCCCCACTTATGTACCCCCTAAAAATCAAAAGCTACTATATCATCACACACATTTTACATGGTGATTTGATGCTAACCCTCCCCCACAATATATTCTAAAACTTCACAAATACATATAATGGAAACATCAACAGCATATGTTATCATTAAATTGATGTCTACTGTGTACCAGGCAAGTGCTCTATGTCTAGTAACTCACTGAATCTTTCTAATAAACCTATGAGGTAAATGTTATTGTTCTCCTCATTCTATAGGTAAGGAACCCAAAGCTCAGAGAGGTTGAATAAGATGACAAAGACCATAAAGCTAGATAGTGGCAGAGGTAGGATTTGAACTTTACCAGTCTGATGCAAGATGGCACACATGCTCTTAAGTACTACCAGGTCCCACCTCAGAACGCAAACTGCTGCAGCCACCCTGGAAAACACTATGGAAGTTCCTCAGAAAGTTAAAAAATAGCTACGCTACAACCCAACAACAGCACTACCAGGTATTTATGCAAAGAATACAGTGATTCAAAGGGTCACATGTACAATACCCAAAATATGGAAAGAGTCCAGATGTCAAATGACAGATGAATGAATAAAGAAGATGTGGTTTATATACACAATGGAATATTATTCAACCATCAAAAAGAATGAAATCTTGCCATTTGGAATTGTGTGGATGGAACTAGAGGGTATGCTAAGTTAATAATTCAGTGATAGAAAGACCAATACCATATGATTTCACTCATATGTGAAATTTAAGAAACAAACCAGATGAACATTGGGGAAGGGAAGGAAAAATAGGATAACATATAGACAGAGAGGGAGGCAAACCGTAAGGGACTCTTAACTGTAGGGAACCAACTGAGGGTTGCTGGAGGAGAGGTGGGTAGGAGGAAAGGAAAATTGAGTGATGGGCGTTAAGGAGGAAACTGGATGTAATTAATGAACACTGGGTATTATGTGCAACTGGTGAATCACTAAATTCTACCTCTGAAGCTTGAAAAAAAAAAAAAAATCCCACCTCACCATGTTGTTCCTTTGTTCCTTCACCACTTTTTCTTTCCTCTGTGTCCCTTATTTGAACCTATCTCCTAAGCTTCAGATCAAATTACTCAAATCACCCTTGTGTTCCATTTCACAAAGATTACTACAGGCCCAACTGGCAGATCCATCAGGGACCATCTATCTACTTCTCCTAAACCTGGTCACTGGCTAACCAATAATTAAATTAGAAAATGTATAAATGTAGATCTAGAATGAATATATTAGTATAATTATTTAAAGAGCCCCCACACCCACTATTGACCTATACTTAGGAGTGCGCTTATTTTTCTCAAAGTATAATAAACATTTTATTGTAGAACAAATGTGATAGAGTCCAAATATCTGGGTCTGAACAATTAATAGCTGTATGACACAGCCACCTGCTACGGCAAGTTATTTAACCTCTTAAGGTTTTCATTTCCTGCTCTATAACAGTAATAAGCACTACTGTGGCTAGGAATCACACAAAGTGCTTTTCAGATGTTAACTCATTAACTTCCCTCTTAGAATCCATTTAATAGGCACTTAGTACAGTGTCTGTTACATAGTGCTCAACTGAACACACACCTGCCTTATATGTGCATGTGTATAATGTACATATGCATGTCTAGCATATAATTTAAGACTTAACACAATTGCCAATTGATGTCTACCTTTCTTTCATGATTCTGGCATTGTCAGTTGAAATCCGAGGTCTAACCAGCACTAGTAAGAGAATACAATGGTCTGAGAATGTCCCTTAAGACAGATATTGAAAACAGCCAAGAGAAGTAGGAGTCAGGAATTCTCTAGTAGTTTTGAAAGAACTATTACCTTTCATCCCAACCTCAAGAATGGACTGAGTAGAGACTGATGGAGGTACTGAAGGCCAGTGCTCATTTAGAAAAAGACAGGGGCGTCAGGGTGCCTCAGTTGGTTAACTGTCTGTCTCTTGATATTGGCTCAGGTCATGATCTCAGGGAAATGAGATTGAGCCCCAAGTTGGGCTCTGCACTGGGTGTGGAGCCTACTGAAGATTCTCTTTCCCCCTTCCTCTCCCTCTGTCCATCCCCCTGCCCACATGCATATGTTCTTTCTAAAAAAAAAAAAAAAAGGCAAAAATAAGCAAGAGTAAAAATTCATAGCGCAAAATTTAAGGCAACATTTACCATCTTTATAAATGTTCTTTGTAATCAAGTGGGACTACAGCCAAAGAGGAATGGGTGCCAGGCTTGCCAGGGAGGTAGACAGACCCTAATCTTGCTCCACCAGGTAGGAAGAAATCTGCAGCTGTGCTTGCTGAAGATCTCAGATTACCTGCACCAACTTCATGCCAACATGTCACTTCATGTCTGGGGAATTGATCTTTTTTCTCCCCATCATCATTCTATTTCATCTCACATTTTAGATAAGACATTACTATCTTAGAGCCCAGCTTCAGGGACTCTAAAGGATTGTCAGGCATCATTAGTGTATAAGTAAATAATGATGTTATTTTGCATCTTTTTCCACTCAACAATTTCAGATTAGAGAATACAAGAGAAAACTTTACTTTGATTATTGCACGTATAAATTACTTACAATAGAGTAAATAATCTTTTTTTAAAAAGATTTTCTGTTTAAGTTATCTCTACACCCAATGTGGGGCTTGAACTCACAATCCCAAGGTCAAAAGTTGCATGCTCCACACACTGTGCCAGCCAGGCACCCTGATAGATAGAGTAAATGATTTTTTTTTATTAAAGATTTTGTTTATTTATTTGACAGACAGAGATCACAAGTAGGCAGAGAAGCAGGCAGAGAGAGAGGAGGAAGCAGGCTCCCCACTGAGCAGAGAGCCCGATGCAGGGCTCGATCCCAGGACTCTGGGATCATGACCTGAGCTGAAGGCAGAGGCTTTAACCCACTGAACCACCTAGGCCCCCAATAGAGTAAATGATCTTAAATGTGTTTGGCACAGCCATGGAAATTACAAATCAAAAAGGCACACTCTTGAAAAGAACTTTCCTACAGGCTCTCAATAAACTCTGGAAGTGACTATTTACTAGTTCTTTTCTTCTTCATGGAAGAGCCAGCATGAGGTTTGTGACTAATGAAAAAGTTGACTGGGTCTTCTCGGATGTGACAGACATATTTCAAAAGTATCTGCTCTACCCTCTTCCCATTTCATCAACCTGTGAGATGGAAGAAAACCCAAGTTGTCATATCAGAGGAGAAACTGACCACTAATGGCTCATTTGAAAGATGCCTCCCCCAATCAATGTAGATCTGCACCACCCAAGGAGAAGTTTCATCTGAGAATGGGAAGGAAGGGAAGGGTGGGAAAGGAAAGGGGAGGGGAGGGGAGGGAAAGGGAGGGGGTGGAAGGGAAGGGAAGGGGAGGGGAGGGCAGGGCAGGGAAGGGAAGGGAAGGGGAGAGAGGGGAGGGGAGGGGGGAAGGGAAGGGAAAGGAAGGGAAGGAAGGAAGGAAGGAAGGAAGGAAGGAAGGAAGGAAGGAAGGAAAAGAGAAAGAAAGAAAGAGAACAAGGGCAAAGAAGAATTTACTTTTAGAGGTGTGCACCACTGAAACCCTGACAGTTCTCCATTTTTAATTTTACCAGGAGTATGTAATTACATTATCTAGTCAAAAGCTGTTGGAGAAACTATGATAGTGAGCAAATGACCCTTTATTCAAATGAGAAGAAAGATGGCCATTGTTAAGGATGTTGACAGTATTAACAAGTTAAGGCATTTTTCTAACAATACATTGAAGGGCCAGTTATTCCATAATACGACACTACTGATTTGAACTTCTCAGTTTAATAGTGAACCACTTTTTCTCTTTGCATCTTTGCTTTCTTGACAGATAAAATCTAGTGCTGGAGCTCCTGTAAACAAGGTAATGCATGAGCAGAGCACTATCTCCTTGCCATTAATGCCAAGCTTGTCCGACTATGGGTTTGTTTTTTTTTTTTTTCTTTATTTCAAAGGATGAGCTCTCTGAGAGCACACACTGAAAAGAAGCAGTAACCAGCTGACTTTCCCCTTACAGGGAATGAGATAAAACATAAATATCATGTAACTAGACTTACTATCTTTGTTTGCCAAGTATATCATTCCTGTTTTAATATATGTAAAAGAAGAGTAAAAATTTTGGAAAACATTGTATTTTTGTTATATACATACATAGAAATACATATGTGTTTTTATATAGACCAATCGATGTGTGCATGTGTGTGTGTGTGTGTGTATATATGTATATGTAATCACACATAATGTTCTATATATACATATGTGCCTATATATGTAAGTCTGTGTATATACATGTATGCACACACACACACATATACATATTATACTAAACACATGACCTAATTTTTTATTATTTAGGGTGTTATATAAAAGAGAAAAATATCTCTTTAGGGAATCAGAATAATTTTCCTCTTTCTTATCTTCATCTGATTTTTAATCTTATATATATGATATATATATATGTGTGTGTGTGTGTGTGTGTGTGTGTGTACACACAGAGAGAGAAAGGGAGATTTCCATATACAAAAATGATTTATTATAAGGAATTGGCTGATGCGGTGATGGAGGCTTACCAGACTCAGAACTGCAGGGTAAGTCAGCAAGAACAAGACCCAGAAGGACAGATGGTGTGCCTCCAGTCCTGGTCTGAAGACATGAGACCCAGAGACCCAAAGGAAACCCAGAGGCTTCACACTCAGAAAGACCTGATGTTTCAGTTCAAGTCTAAAGGCAGGAAAAAGTTTATGTCTCAGTATGAAGGCAGTCATGCAAGAGGAATTCCATCTCACTCTAGGGAGGGTTGGCCTTTTTGCTCTAGTCAAGCCATCAGCTGATTGGACAAGGCCCACCTTGGGGAGCAGAGATTTGCTTTATTAGGTCCACCTATTTAAATGTTAATCTCATCCAAAAATACCCTCCCTTCAGGAAACTCCCGAAAGAATGTTTGACAGAATGTCAGGGCACCCAATCATCTAGTCAAGTTGACACATAAAATTAACTGTCACATTTCTGTCTCAATTTCTTCATCTGTTATACAGAAATTACTAAGAATACCCAAATCATAAAATTGCTATGTGAGTTAAATTTCAAAATGAAGGTAAAGCAGTTAGCAAAATGCCTGTAACATCTCAGTGGTTGTTAGAATCGTAAAGATTCGTAAATCACAGTGATTTTCAAGGTGGGCCCTGGCGTGCACCTCTCTCCAGGGAAGAATCTTGATTCTATCCTTTGCTGGCAATGTGGTTGTGAGCAAGTAACTAAATTTTCCCCAGCCTCAGTTTCCTCAAGTATAAAATGGTAGCACCTTCCTGACAGGATATGGTGAAGATTAATTAAACAAATGCTTCTCCATCAGGTTAGCACAAAGCTGGTACATACCAAGCAACCAGATATGGAGTAGTCTTGTTCTCAAAAACACAAACATACTTTACTTTTACAAATAGACCTTAATTTCCTCCTTCTTTAAGCCTCAAAAATAATCAGAAAGACAGAAACCACTACCATCACTATTTTTCAGAAGGGAAAACTGAGAATGAGCACCTTTGAGTGACTTTCTGGGGATCAGTGATCAGAATTCCTTCCACATCTCATTGAACTGCCCCCTTAGTCCCCAGCACATTGATTTCTTCCCCATAAGAAATATTCAGAAGAGGGGCGCCAGGGTGGGGCAGTCAGCTGAGCATCAAACTCTTGGTTTTGGCTCAGATCATGATCTCGGGATCCTGAGAGTAAGCCCCAAGATGGGCTGAGCATGGAGTCTGCTTGAGATTTTCTCTCCCTCTTCCCCTCCTGCTGGTGCACATATGCTCTCCCTCTCTCTCAAAAATAATTAAAAAAAAAAAAAAAACTATTCAGAACAGGTATGCAACTCATTTTGGGAAATTCAGGTATTTACTTAGGGCTATTGACTGAACAATGTCAGCTCTAAATTAGGGGAAATATGGTAGAGATGGTGTGGATCATAGCATTCTTCTCAACCTGGAGCTTTTCCTGACATCACACACACATACCACCTGCCAAAGGTAGCTATTTTTCTTTGCATATCATTTAGCACTGACTACGTTAGGCATTCCACTAAGCCCTTTGCATGGATTATCTTATCTCACCCTCAGAGTGTACCGTGATTTGAGCTGTTACTTTTCCCACTTTTAAAAATGAGGAGATGAGGGTGAAGAGATTTGTCTGAGGCCACAGGTGGTAAATACAGAAGCAGCACCCAAGGGTGCTGGCTCCTGGATGCTCTTCCCAGGCAGCCAATTCCTTTATTCAGTTTACTCAAGGTTTCTTTATTGAGTGCTTACTATGCTGCAGCATCAGGGGGTGGGTGTACGGGGAGAAAGGGAAAAACAATGGCCTACTGTGGGGCTTACATTGTACCACATACTTCCCAGCACCAGTGATATCAGCCCCTAGCAGCTGAAAATTGGTTATTAGGGGCAAAAAAAAAAAAAAAAAGAAAAAACTTTCTCTGTTTGTGTATACATATAGTACATACAAAGGGATAATGTATTTGTGGTAGCAGGTGATTGGAGAAAAAATGTCTACAAAGGGTCCTTATGGGTGATGACAAAGAGGTTGAGAAACAGTGCTCTCATGTGAAATACAAGTAGGAAATACCTAATTACACAAATAAATATATAACTACAAGTTATCACATATACTAGGAAGCAAAAGCAAGGGTGTTATAAGGTGAATCTTTAAAAAAAAAAAATTCCTTGTGATTAAAGAGGCAGGGAAAGTAGTTCTGCCTAAAGGCATTTTAAGCTGAAACCTGAATGATGAGAATGAGTTTGATACAAGGGTTTCCCAGGATGAGAACCACACAAAGGCCTTGAGGTATGTGTAAGAGTTCTCAGACAAGCAGAAACAGAACAGAGTGTGTGTGTGTGTGTGTGTGTGTACATATGTGTCTACCCATACATATCCAAATCTTATCTTTATCTGTTTCTATAATCTATATATAAAAAGAGAAAGAAATATATAGAGAGAGATTTTAATTATTGGCTCACACAATTGTGGAGGCTTAGTGAGCCCACAATCAGCAGAGTAGGCCAGCAGACTGGAAATCCAGGAAGGAGTCAATGTCGCAACTCAGCTCTGAAGGCAGTATACTGACAGGATTCTTTCTTGTTCACAGGAAGTCAGACTTTGTTCTCTTAAGGCCTTCGACTGATTATACAAGGCCCACCACATCCTGGGAGGTACGGTCCTGCTCAATTCAATTAATCTCATCTAGAAAATACTCTCACAGAAACATCCAAAATAATATTTGACCAAATATGTACACCCTGTGGCCCATTCAAGTTGACACATAAAATTGACCATCACATTTGGTCTCAGCCTTTGGGAGAACCGATGAAAGGAATTTGGCAGGAGAACAAGCTAGGAAGAACATGGTGCTGCATGAGGATGTAAAAGCATCAGAGACAGATTGTGCAGGGCTTGTAAGCATGATGAACCTTATCCTAAGAGTGATGGAAAGTCACCAAAAGATGACAGAGTGGGTGGCCTCATTCACAGTGTTGTTGCCACAGCCGTCGCTAACAACCACAAGACAATGACCAGGGTAAGTGCTGGAGAGCGGTCTGGAAGCTGTCGGGGCAGAATTCGTGATGCCCTGGACTAGAGTAGCAGACTTGAGGTGGAGAGAAAGGCTTGGATTTCATATATACTCGAGGGACAGAGTTGAAGGATATGTTGATAGTTTGGATGTATGGACAGGGGAGAAAAAAAATCAAGGTTTGTTTCCATCTTCTAGAGTTCTCCAAGAACCCCCCTAAAAAAATCACTCTTTCAGTAATGCTTTCCCCAATTCTACCAACACTTAGTTTATGTGTCTACTGCATTCCTTCATTCATGCAGGTTTTTTTTAAAGACTTTATTTATTTATTTAATTGACAGAGAGAGAGAGAGAGAGAGAGAGAGCGAAAGAGGGACACAAGCAAGGGGAGTGGAAGAGGGAGAAGCAGGCTTCCCAACGAGCCAAAGGCAGATGCTTAATGATTGAGCCACCCGGGCACCCTTGTTATCTGTATAAATGTCTTTCTCATGTCTGTTCCCTCAACTGGTTAATTAGGACCTCAGCCTAGTCACCTTTATAAAAGATCACCACTAACACAGATTCTCATTAGCTGCCAAATAAATGTGTGATGGTGGAAAGCAGACAAAATTAGGAATCCTAATACTACCTGTAAACTTTGCCAGAGACCTAAGAATCATACAGGTTTTGGGCTTACTATCGCTGAGATTCATTTTTTTCTTTCATTAGAAAAACTAATACACGTTCTGCACACTTTGCTGTAGCATAAAGGTAACGTGCGTGAAATGTACAAAAAGACGTATCACCTTATAGACAGAACCTGTATTTCATCACTTAAAAATTAAACCAACATTAAGGATATGTAACAGACTTTCATTTTCACTTTTTACATAGATAAGCCATGAATTTCATACTTCACAAAGAGCATCCTTTACAGTGCATAGAAGCCGTTGAGGAGAGTGAGGATCAGAGTCTCACGGGACTTTAAAGAAATGAAATGCACATAAACATAAAAGGGAAGAGAAGCCAGCAAATATGGTCACATATTTCTGTTCATTAGGAACTGTTCTTTTTCTGTCCAAATCAGTAAAAATACTCTAAAAGCACTTAAATAGTAGACATTTTTGTTCCAATATATATTATGTTCCCAAGGCATTTTTGTCTTGTTTGAAATAGATTATATACCATAATGTGGGTGAAAATACGCATATTTCTATTTTTAACTTCAAAAGTTAGATCAAATAACCTTCAAAAAGAAACCAATCAATATCAGAGTCAGGATTCATAATTAACATTACTAATTCTCCATCTTAAAATTTGACCATGACCCTTATCCATTATAAAACACAGATAAAAATACAGTCACTTTTAGGTTAACACACTTGAAAGTTGGAGTATAAATAAGTTATCCAAAGAATTGAGTCTTAAGGATGAAATGTAGGCTCATTCTGTTTCTTCTCATCTCTGCTGCAATGATTACTAAGGATCATCTGAAGTGAGCATTTCTACAGGTTCTCATTATGACTATGGCATGTGTTCTGGATAATGCTTCTCTCTCTATATATATATCCACCGTGTGCTTGTATAACCTACTATTGATTTAGATTTGCTTAAAGGTAAGCAATAACAATACTGTATGTCGTTAAAAACTAAAGAAGATCAGTAAGTAATCCCCAAAGAAGATTATCCATTCTACTCCCTAAAAGCAATATATTGTCTATAAAATGTATTTATGTTAGAAATCTAACACTTGAGATGAGTCTGTCTCTTCAGTGCTTTTTGAAAACAAAATGGGTTAAATTCTTACTCATATTTCCCAACACACACACACATGCACACATACAGATGTGCATACAACATTCAGAAACACACACAAGCATCCTATAAATAAAGGGGAAAATCACCTAAATAATCACACAAGAAATATTATTTTTAAAGCCCTCAAAATATGCACTATCACTATACGAGTTTGTGTTTTGTTAAAATTATTCTAAATTCACCAGGTAAGCAACGTACACTCATAAGCAGTCATTGGAATAGTTCTTAGCATTGAAAAATTTCCTAGAAATGAAATGATTTACATATCTATTTGTTGATCAAATCATTCTGTTATTGGTCAAATCAGTCATGCAATCAATTGGGTCATTCTATCAACGATGACTTGAATTTTTTCCTCTACCAACCCTCCAACCAAAGACAGCAGTTACGGGTACATATGTCAGATCAAGACTAAGAAAATTTTTCTATCCCTGATGTTCCCCTAAGATATAGCTCATATGTTTTCTGAAATTGTTATTTTGATAGATTTAACAAAGTATATATAGTTATGCATAAAATAACTCTGTCATTGATAGGAAACCCAGACTATTTTGGGTCTCATATAATAAGGCACTTAGAATCTTACAAGGACCTGAAGGAAGAAAATCTGAAACTTGGTTGGCATGAACAATACTCCAACTATTTTTTTTTCTGTTAAATCCTAGAAGCTCAAAACGGGCAATTGTTTAATGGCCCAGAGCATGTTCTCCTCAAATTCTAGTTCCCTTGACATGCTTTTTTTTCCTATTAAAAATATGCACATATGGGAAGGAACTAGTGGTTCACTAGTTGCTCCCACTATCTTAGCGGGAGTGAAGGTCATTAGGCCACGTCCTAGCTAATCTCAAAACCACAGTCTTGGGGCTTTCTAAACATTCAGTGGGAATTGTAATTTGTACCAAGTTAGAATTATATCCATTCTGATGACCAAAAACTGGCCCACAAATATATATGTTATATATAAATTATATATATACATGCATACACAGATATATGTTACACATATACACATAATATACCTAATACACAAAAAGATACATAATATAATATATATGTATAATATATAATTATAATACGATATATATTAAAAAGCTTTAAGCACTCTAAAATAAATTTTTTAAAAACCTAAAATGTTTTAGGAATAAGATGCTTCGTTATAGTAACTTATCAACTATCATTTCATTTCACTTCTGGAAGGTATATCTTCTCTTTTCATTCTTTGGAACCACTGTGCTGAATAGGTTATGAGATAGTCATTGATTAGAAAACTCAAATGCCATTATCAACTCAGGGTTTTACTTCCAATTTTAGCTTTTAAAGCCAGAATCAAACTCCTATTGAGCAGTGAAATTAATTAATCCTTCTATATTCTCCTTAAGTGCAATTACAGTGCTAATGCGGAAGAAAATTTTTCTGATCATTTTCTGCAGCACAGTTTTAACATTGCCTGTAATAGACATTGTGTTTTTTTAAAGTGGCAATAGCAACAAGGAAATTTTAAAAATTTCATGCATTTCCTTTCTGTGGGGAAAGGCATGTCAATATCACTGTCCTTTTCTCTGCAAACTACTTATTTTACATAGTGGCTTGGAAAGCTAGTTGGTGAATGACAAAATACATGGAAATGAATTACACAGTTATTGAAATCATACACAGTGGGACAACAAAACTGGACAGCCATGGTATGAGGAAGACTTGCTTCTCACACTGGGTGAGCTTGGCAACCAGCCAGTTAATCTCAAACCTCCTTTTAATGGAGAACTGTGAGAGCTAAAACACAAAGGGTCTACCTGTAGACAGGTGAAAATAAACATTGTGGTGTGTGTTTGTGTATTATTTTGCTTTTGTCTACATACACATTTGTATAAAATATACACAGAGAAATATGCTGCATGTAGTTTTGTTCATTCATTCATTTTGCAACTATATATCGAATGTTTGTTGTTAACACTCTAGTGTCAATGAGCTGTTGCCATAAACATGCTGCCTAAATAAAGTGCAAAACAGGATTTAAAACAATAAATTCACTATTATGTCTCCTGTGTCTGCAGATCACTGAGGAGTCTGCTGACCTATGAGGGGGCTCAGCTTCACTCACTCCTCTCACTCCTGTGTGTGCAGGCTGGTTGACTGACACATCTGTAGGGAGGCTGGAGGTTCCACATGGCAACACAGGGACAGAAGGAAAGAACAAACATGCAAACGTTTTGGGAGGCCTCGGCTCAGAAGTGCCACGCTATCAGCCCTGCCTCATTCTACTGACTGAAGCAAATCACATGGGACAGAGAAACTGCCTCTGCCTCTCCAAGGATAGGAAAGACAAATTCACATGGCAAAAGAGGTATATCCAGAGAAGGATGAAAAGTGGGACCATAGGTGCAACTACCACAACTCTTAATATTCTCTTTAATATAAGAGTCCTCAGTAGTAGCCTGAACAGCATACTGATCATCTGGAGAAAATAATGCTTTTAAATTTTGGCTTTAAAATCTAATTATGTGAGGTGCCTTGGTGGTTCAGTCGGTTAAGTCTCTGAGTCTTCATTTTGGCTCAGGTCATGATCTCAGGGTTGTGAGATCAGCCCAAGTTGGGCTCTTTGCTGGGTGTGGAGCCTACTTGGGATTCTCTCTCTCCCTTTTCCTCTGTCCCTCTGCCCCAATAATAATAATAATAATAATAATAATAATACATTTTAATAAATAAATAAAATCTAATTACAAAAAACATATTTCTGATCCAACTGCTGACAAGTCCTCATGTGTTTATATGTGTAATCTAAATTATAAAAAATATAAATAATATAAAATTTAAAATTTTATAATTTTAAAATCTCCTTATAGAAGGAGATTTTTCTCCTGGGACACAACACCAGGAGAAAAAGGAATTAACTTCCTTTTCTTGTCCTACCCATGAGTTGCCAAATAGTGCAAAATAGAGTGTTTAGAAACAGGCAAAATTTGTGTGCAGCACTCCTCCTCTACTTCTTACTGATTGTCGACATCCAGTTAGGGTGATAAAAATATTTGCTGAACTTCTGTCACTGCTGTTTTCTCTAAATCCACAAAAAAAATCTGATCCTGCACAGAAAAGTCTCATGGAGTGACTGCAAACATCTTTATCCGCTGCAGGAACTTGACAGCTGAAATAACAGAATGTAAATCCAAATGTTTCTAGCATGAAACCCATGACACGTTAAGTCCTCATTCCTCTCCTTCTGCTTAAGCTGAGCAACACAAGAGAAAGCCCCTGTGGACTCCCAGTCCCTGACTTATGTGCCTTAGATCACACACTGCCACACGCCACCCAGGACACTGGGTTCAGCTCCTGCCGTAATGGCAGAGCACCAGCTGAAGTCCTAGCAGAAACATCAGAAGAGGTCATAATGGATTCGGGGATGTGTTCATCACTTGGAAAGCAACTGTCACTGTGTGTTGGGGAAATTATTCCGGAATACAAAAGCTGAATGTTAAGGTGTTGAAGAGTGAGAGGTTGTCATAAGAAGAGGCAAGTTGGTTTCTGACCAGAGAGAAAAGAGTTGTGATCCACTGACTACCACCCCCTGTAGCCCCCACCACTACCCCTGGGCCCTACTGTGGGTAGAGGGGTTTCACTGATGGCCAAATGTGCAATTGTGAATCTGCCAAAAATGCAGTTCCTGTTTGGTATTTCTTTGCATCTTTCCAGCATAGTATTTGGTATGTGTTTAAATATCTAAATTTAAAGATGCACATGACACTTAATTTACAGTAGAAAGTGCTTACCAGCTGTCCCAAGCTATCGAATGCAAATACAAAAATTCAGCACAGCACACTTCTGAGAGTATAGTTGGCGTGAGTGGAAAATGAATTCCAACACGAAGTCCTCATCTGTGGCTCCAACGGAAGCTGATAAGGTACTTAATAGACTTTTAATAGAGCTTCTGAGACCCAGGTCATGAAAAAAACCGAGTATGCTGTGCAATTCATTCCCCAGCTTTCCAATGGCAGCATGAAGCTTTCCAAAGAAAAAGATTCACAGAGGTTTTTCCATGGAGCATACTTATAATTTGGAAGAAATTCTATCGCAGTGGATGGTTTTTGTTAATAATTCCTCAGTAGAGAGGCACGGTTCAACAGACAGAAAGAGCTAGAGGGAATCTTGTAAAAACAGGCAAGTTTCAAAAAAAAAAAAAAAAAAGGGTTAGTGTGGAAGGCTCTTTAATGGCAGAAATGTGGAGGGACTAAATCCTCAGGCATTCTGCTAGAAACCAAGGAGCAAGGTAAATGTGAGTTAACAGGTAGCCCTAGAATTAGGAAATGAGAAAATGCAAGGAAAAAAATAAATGATCTCTACTAAATTATTATTCTCGTGGCACTAGTCTCTCAAAATGACATTAATACTTTTTTCATTATTGGTTGGGCTATGAATTCGTAGAATCTCAGTACTATCTCTTATGCCTCTGGTCAGTAGAATTACGCCCCTTCACTCCCCAAATGCTCACATCTTGGAACCTGTGATGTGGTTGCAAAGGGACTTTGTAGATACAATTAGGGTGAGGTCCCTTGGATGGGAAGATTATCCTGGATTATCTGGGTAGGCCTAATCTAATCCTGTGAGTTCTTCTAAAGCAGACAATTTTTCTTGGCTGTAAAGAACGGATAAGGGAAAAATGGTCAGAGAGAGGCACACTGTTAATCTCAAAGATCGTTTGAGTTTGCTCAGGCTACCACAGAAAGCACCACAGACTAGGAGACGTAAACAACAGAAATTGGTGTCCTCAAATTTGAGAACCTGGAAGTTCAGGATCAAGGAGTCAGTGGGTTTGGTTTCTCCTAAGTCCCCCTTCCTTGGGCTGCAGGGCTTCATGCTGTCTGGGTCTTCAGGTGGCCTTTTCTCTGTACACATGCATCCCTGACCTTTCTTCCTCTTCTTAGAAGGACACCAGTCATACTGCATGAGGGCCCCTCCATAACAGCCCCATTTTAACGTAACCATCTCTTCAAAGACCTTATTGCCAAACGAGGTTACATTTAAAGGTACTAGGAACTGGGACTTCAACATAAAAATTGGGGGTGTGGGGGACATAATTGAGCCCACAACAAAGATGAAAGAAGGGGTTCTTGAGCCAAGGAATGTAGGCAGCCATTAGCTGGAAAATGCAAGGAAATGGATTCGGCTATAGAGCCTCCAGAAAGGAACATGGCCATGCTAATACCTTGATTTTAGCCCAGTGGAAATTAGGCCAAACTTCTAACCTATAGAACAATGAGGCAACAAATCTGTGTTGTTCTCAGCCATTAAATTTGCTGTTGTTTGTTATGACAACAACAGAAAGCTAATGCAATGTGCAGGCTTTAACCAACAGATAAATGTATCTTGTCTCCCTATTGTGTATCCATCAAAATGTCATGGATGGTAACCTACCTTCCCGGGACTTGTGCTTTCTTTCTGCTGCATACGGAATCACCCCAAGCATGGTAGTTTATTTATTTCTTTTTTAAGATTTTATTTATTTATTCGACAGACAGAGATCACAAGTAGGCAGAGAAGCAGGCAGAGAGAGAGAGGAGGAAGCAGACTCCCTGCCGAGCAGAGAGCCCGATTCGGGGCTCGATCCCAGGACCCTGAAATCATGACCTGAGCCGAAGGCAGAGGCTTTAACCCACTGAGCCACCCAGGTGCCCCAGCATGGTGGTTTAAAATAGCAATCATTTATCATGGGTCACATGTCTTCAATACACTAAGGATAGGCTGTTCAAGGTCAAGCTTGGCTGAGTCCACCCACTTCAGGCTTTTTAGAGAAGCTCTACTTCCCCTTCCAGGTCTATGGGTCACCTGGGGTGGCTTTGCTGTGCAGGTGCCTCATTCATCTCAAACCAGAAAGCCTATAGAAAGCCTCTGCAATGGCAGAGACTCAAGAGAACAAGTCTATATACGTCTTAAAGCCTAGTCCCCTAGTCTTGGACTGACATACTGTCACTTCTAACCACATGGCTTTAGCCAAAGCAAACCACATGGCCAAGCCCAAAATCAAAGAGCAGAGAAATTGACTCTGCTCACAATGAGGCCATGGCAACATTATGGATGCAGGAGAGGTGAAGGTCTGGTGCCATAATGCCATCTACCACAGGCTGGCACTCTAATCGCAGAGAGACAACTAGTAAACATGAAATAAACATGGATTTGGATACTACAAGGTGTATTGACAAGTATAAACTAAAATACAAAAAGGAATATAGTAGTTAATACACTGTCCATTCTTTTGCTTGTCTCAAATTTATTTGCATACATTTGAAAAATAACTATTGCATTTTACCACGTTGAGAACCCATCTTCAAAATGTGGGGAAGGTAATGAGGAATTTATGGTCCCACGTTGGAATTGAGTTGAATATCCATTTCAGAAGAGATTCCAAATGTCCTTGAAAACCAACAAATTATCAAAGAACTGAAGCTCAACTTAAATGCAAGTGAATAAGCTTGGAAAATCCTGAAATTAAATTGCTTTTTGTAATAAGAAACAAAATTTCCACAAATATCTCCCATCCCTCTTTGTGTGTTTCTACCTTGCAGCAGCTCTGGTCCAGAAATGGAGTCTATTTCTGTGCCACTGGAATCTGGGTTTGGCCATGGGATCTGCCTTAGCTGATGGTACATTAGCAAATGTGAAGTGAGCAGAAGCTCTAAAAGCTCTCGCAGACTGGGCTTTTCCCTTCTTTCTGGGACCCCTTCCAAAACTATGTGAATAATCCTGGACTGACCTCCTAGAGGTTTGAAAACCATGTGGAGGGATGTCTCTGCCATTCCAAATGGCCAGTTGTCCCACCTGAGGCCACAGACATGTGAGTGAGGCTGTCCTAAGGCACTGAACCTCAGCCAAGCTGGCCCAAACCAGAGAAAACAATAAAGCAACACTTTAAAGTGTGAGAAATAATTAACTGTTTGTTCCTTTTAGCCATTAATTGTTGGGATGGTTTGTTACTCATAAATAGCTTACTGGTAAACCTCCCTGGCATGTGAGGTCTATGTTGCTGGCAAGCAAAAGAACAGCTAGGACTCAAACCCAAAACATTCCATGCTGGATCCTTCCACAAGCTCCCAACCTGGAGGCTGAGAGCTCACACAAGCTGGCAGAACTCACATGAGTAATTCTATAACACACATATACACCATGCATTGTTTGTCATAATATTGACCTCATGCTCTTGATATGTACCTGGAAGTGTGCTAATGATATAGCTGCATTATATCATTTAATCTTTACCACAAGTCTATGTGGTAGGTCTTACTAATATGTTCATTTTATGAGTGAGGAAGTCCCCAGAAGTTAGGTATCAGGTATGTGGTATCACCCACCTAGCCAACCACTGACAGGGAGCTCACAACTCTTAACGAATATCCTTCACTGGATAAAAAAATGCCTTCTGCACAAATATACCTTTCTTCAAATGTCTATAGATTTTTTGTGATGTGTAAAATCCAAAGGGACTTAATGGTATTCCTGATTGCAAAATGACATCTAAGTGTTATTTAATTTTTACCATAAAATGGCATTCTTCTATTCAAATAACTTTTACATCAATTTACCTATCTTTCTTATATCAACACACAGAGCCAGAAAGCTAAAATTGACCAATTCATACATGTATATATTTATCCAACAGAGAATTCCTAAGCCCTTTCTATGCAAAATTATCTTTACGGGTATAGATGTTTTCCAGATTTTGTAATAGTCTCAAAATACGTAAGTCAGTCAAATGCTACAAATATAAGATATCTTTACAATAATATCCAATAGTTAATAAGCACTTCCTGTGTGTTGACTGCTGAGCACATGAACGGGTCGGGAACAGTGCTAAGCACTTATGTGTGTCATTACATTTATTCCTCCAAAGAACCCATGAGGTACTATTAACAGCTTAATTTTACCAAAGAGAAAACTGAGCCACCGAAAAGTTAAGTAAAACACTTAGGGTCACATTTAATAAGAGGGACTTGGGAGACAAGACCAGCAGTCTGGCGCCATGCTCCAGATTGCTTTGTTTTGAATACCTACTGCTGTCCATCAAAGCCTAGGTTAGGCCTCAAATTTGCCAGTACAGTCTTATTTGGAAAATGATGTATTATTTTACCATTTTAAATTTTATTTGTGAAAAATAATAATGACTTCAAAATTGTAAGTACTCTGTCATGAGAATTCTGACAGCCATTTAGAGGCGTTTCATTGTGCATGGAATCTTTCCTTTGGTTTTCACACCTGTATCTCAATTTTAGAAAAAGCTTTTTGATTCTTCTAGCTATCTGTAGCTAAATTGGTATCCCAAGTGAAACTTTCAACAAAATATTCAGTGTTTCTGAATAGCGCTAAAGCCAGGCTGCTGTTCTTCCATACATACACACCCCTTCCATTCCCATTGTTCTCTCTGGACTTCATTTGTTAAACAATTCAAGATCTGTTTCATGTGTTTGCAGGCATTCCCATCTGCAGCAGTATTAACTCTTCATTCAACTTGTTAACCTGAAGAACAAGCAGGAAGAATGGAAGGAAGCCAATTTCATTTAGATGATTTCTTAGATATTTTTTTTTAAAGCACATCACTAGCTTTTCCATTTTAACATCATTAAGCTTATACTAATATGCTAATTACATCACGGTTGTGTTTTTAAAAGCCACATTACTAATTCTAATATGCTATTGCTGGGTAGTGGTAAAAGTTTTATAGTTAATGGGGGCAAATGAAGACTTCTCAAGAGTAAAATCTTATCTGCATATATTGTTGAAATTGAGCTAGTGGAATTTGTTTCCCTCTCCAGACGTTTTGAAAATAACTTTTCTTTGCAAATATGTTCTCCATGTACCCTTCTTCCTGATTTGGTCAGAATGATAGACTACAGATTATAAAATTGATGGATGTCTCCCTTTTTCCATTTTCTTACCAGATGACCTGGCCAAACATGACAGTCTTGAGAAATTGATATATTTTATTGTCCAGATAAAAAGGAGATCTTCTTGTCAAATTCTTTTGCAAAAGAAATTCCTTCCAGGATGATATCATTGTCTGTATTTATCTTAATCAGTCCTCTACCTTAGTAGGTAAATCCAAGAGTATATTAAATGTAATGACAGGATCCTACAGCCTATAATGTGTCCTCATACTCAAAGTGCTTAGGAAAATAAAACACTAGGATATATAGTACCTTAGGGACCCTGTAGACAAAGTGCTATAGCAGACTCCATGGGCATCAATCATTTTATTGAAAAGTCTCATTGCACTCAACACACAATGAACTCGATCCTTCTGCTTAGAAACAGGCTTAAGGTCGAATGGATCTCTTTCTAACGTTTAAATGACTTCAGATGAGTCCACTCCCCTATTTTACCCTCATAATCTGAAAGAAAGAGAGAAAGAGAAAGAGAGAGAGAGGGAAGGAAGGAAGGGAGGAAAGAAGGGGTAAGGGAGGAAGGAAGGTAGGGGAAGGGAGGGGAAGGGAAGGGAGAAGAGAAGGGAAGGGAGGGAAGGGGAAGGGAGGGGAAGGGAGGGGAAAGAAGAGAAGAGAGGAGAAAGAGGAAGGGAAGAAGGAAGGAAGGGACAAAGGAAGGAAAAGAGATATACTCTTTTTTTTTTTCCTATCCCAAATCTCCTGGCTTATTTCACTATTATTCTGATAAACTTTACTCTCAATGTCAGTAATAGCAAGTATAATAGCTTCTTCTGCAGTAAATGGTTCTCCCTTCATAGAGACAGCAATCAAACACCAACAGGACCAGGCAGGGGGCAAGGATGCAGGCATCAAGAATAGTGCAGGCCCCATTGATTGGGACCACCAGTCCCCAATCCCAGCCTGTATTGCTAGGTGGGCAATGGAGCAAAGTATGCAAAAATAATACCCACTTTTGGAGGAAAGACCCTATTTTTTTTTATACATTTGGCATAAAATTTTCTGTAAGTCAGACACATACCCAAAACCACCTATGATCTAAATATGCTGCCTGTGTATGCACTGTGCTGCCTGTGACTACATTGTAAGTCTGATTTTTCTTATTGTCTTCCCTTGTCCCAGTGAATTGCACTACCTCCTTCTCCTGAATTCTTAAAGCACTTTGTATCTCTCTTTTTGTGTTTCTCATATTCTGCTTTAATTGTTACAGTAAGTTTACCCTTTATCAGTTCCATCCTTTACCAGTAAGTAAGCATTCAGCCAGTAACTGGTGTAAGTGTCATCAAGATATTCTATTGTAGAATACCTCTAGTTTGGGTTATTTGAACAACTTAAAGATAGCATCATGAACCCAGGTTCTTCCCACCTTTTTGCTACCCTGTTGGTTCATCTGAAGGCAAGCTCTCCTTTTGAGGAATAAGTGAAGATAGCATTCCCAGGCATCAAATCTACAAATGAAAATATCCTGCATTTCTGTGTCTCTTTGTATCAATGAAGAAATCTTTCCTGGAGGGCTCTGCTGCCAACTTCCCTTTATGTTGAATCACATGACCCCCCACAAACCAATCACTCATTGGCCATGATGGGTTTGGACTGATTGGGATCTTGCCTAAGTCATGGGGTGGAGGAGGACCCAACAAAACAAAATGAGGTCTCTTCCAGCAAAGAAGAGTAGAAATGATGCTGGCTTGGTTTTTAATCAACAACATCTATGGCACTCTCCTAACAGACTATAAATTTCTTGGGAATGAGGATTATATTCCCACATACTACAGTCCAAGAAAGAGTTGGTAAGGGTTTAAAATAAGATAGGGATGATGAATTAATGCACTGCTGCTGCCCTTTAGCACAGAACATGACATCTAATAAGGACTGAATAAATATTTGATTGAACAGATTTGAGAAGTCTTTTAACAGATGTGTATCCAGGCACTATGAGAGAAGAGAGGAAGGAAGGAGTCATTTTGCTTGGGAGAGTCAGATAAGTCTTTACCACAGAGGTGATCCATCAAAAGCAACAGCTACCCTGTCATTAAGTAAAATCTCTCTGTCTCTCTTAGGCCAATCAATTAGTCTCTCCCCATCATTGCTATGTGGTGTGACTAACATGCATGTCAAGCCTACTGTAGGTCACAGGCAGAGTGGGTTACCATTCTATCGATCTTCACCAGGCTCACAAAATTGTTTAAAAATAATGTGATAATCGCTAACAAAAGGGCAAAGCCACTGCCCATCATGTTCCAAATATTAAGATTTTGAGACCTTTGCCTCATTGCAAAAAGTAATCTGTAATTCTCTTGATAGTTTCTAAATACCTGTCCTGCACATCTGAGTAGTAGCATCATTGAGATGCAGGTATTTTTTTGGCCATCAGAGAGCAGACATTTCTTCATTCCTTGCCTCAAGCTTTCCTTACACTCCATTTTCTCACAGATTGATATGAATAAAGATTGCCACTCCACTTTAGCCTTGCGTTTTTCTTCTGAATGATCCCAGGATTGTGTAATCAGATCAATTTATTGTTAATCTGAAGGAATTTTCTTTCCAATGAGACTTGTCAGACACATTTATGTCCTTTGAAATCACTGTAATTGACCCAGTGGAGGTAAAATGTGGAACAGCACCTGTCTGCTCAGGCAATCAACGACAAAACGGCAGGTACTGAAAGCAGAAATCCTGGCTCCGTGTCCCTCTTGGAGCACTCACACTGCAATCGATGTAAGTCAAGTCCTGGGAGGCTCCCTAGCTCAGGCGGCAGCTAGTGAAGGTATCCCATGAAACAGCATATGGATAACCATTTAAGATAAAAAGCAGTAGCACACAGAGAAGAACCAAAGGTCTGGCCATTAGTCCCAGCCAGCACTAACTGCCATTCAAGAAGAGGGGTACGTTTTGGAAATTCCAGCCAACCCAGGGCACTAGCGGACACTACTTAAAGCAGAGGAAGTACCTGGCCAATCCACAGAATCACGAGAAATAAGATATTCTCACTGTTTCAGGCTGATGTATTTACAGTATTTTGTTATACAACAATCAGTGGCTGAAACATAGAGATCCTGTCACAGAAACCATGAGGGTCATGAGAGACTGATACTAAGACCATAGCTGGTCCTAAGAGTTCCCTTGGTTTCCAATGACCTTCCTTTTCTGTTTCAAGACCTTGTTTAGCTTCACAGTAAACCTCTTTTTATTGAAGATGGTTTCTGTTCTTTGTAGCCACTAATAATTAATTGACATCAAAGTGACAGGGCTCAGGCCAAAGAGTTCAGCTCTGAGTCCTGGTTATAATCCTTGAGACTGCAAAGGGAAGTGGGCTTTACCCTGAAAGGATCCTGAGTCCAGGGAAAATGCCAAGGAGGTATTCAGGGACAGGACGGAAGTTCAATGTGGCATCGAGAGATGCAAGGCAGACCACACTGAACCTAACCAGTAGGACAGCACCTGCTCAGCTCTCCCATGCTGGGACCTGGAAGCATGAATAAGGATACATATGGAGATGAGGGGCCCTGCATTGGTGAGGAAAACAGACAGACAGCTCCAGAGGCAGACAAGGACAGACAGACACAGGCCTTGCTCATCATGAGCAGTATAGTTGGAAGGAGGACAAGTGGCCCAAGACTAGTAATGCAGCCTCTGTCTAGCGGCCTCAGGACCAGCCTACCTATTTGTAGCCCCAGCCTGCCTGTGGGGAACTGCAGTGCATGTCAAGTTTGAGCAGCAGGCAAAAAGAATCAGAGACAGGAAATGCAGGCAGAGTAGAAGAATTGAAGAATCCCAGAGTCACCCTTCACAGCCCCATCTTTCTTTATACCTGTGTGCAATTCAGTGTGACGTTTGGAACAGGTTTTAGCAGGCTAGATTCAGAGTACAATAAGTGGGAAGAAAAGACAGATTGAGCAGAAGCATTGGCTCGTGGCCTTACACACCCTCTGACAGCCATTGGATGGGCAGAACAACTTGACAGGGACCAAAGATCCACACAGGTTGGTGGAGCTGCTGGCAGGTATAGAGATATCTAATTGGAGCTAGAATTGAAGGATAAGGCTCAAAGCACTTAGGATGGGCCAGGTTATGCTGCAGTAACAAATCAAAAACCTCTTGGCTTACAACAGAAAAGTTACTTCTCACTCATATTCTTTCTATCATGGTCACCAGGCCCTGTTCATCACAGCTTCTCAAGGACCCAAGCCTTGAGAAGATCCATCCCTATGTGCCTCTGTCACTGGAGAGATGGAAAAAAATGATCACCCACAACTTAAAGGCTCTGCCTGGCAGTAACACATCACTTTTGCTTTTATTTCCCTGGTCCAGGTAAATCACATGGCCACACATGCACTCGAGGAGATAGAACTATCTAATCCTCCTGCGGGGAGGGTCAGCAACATGGGTTAGGAGTCAAAGCCTGCCACGGGCTCAGACTATAAGAAAGGATCAAGCAAGACTCCACACATCTATAAGTCAAGGGACCTTGCCAAATGAAGGATTTGACCATGAGGAGGAGTTCAACACGTGTGGCTGAGTCTATGGGTAAGGGCTTTGGAAAACAGCTGAAAGCAATTCATGAGCCAGGGATAAAAATAAGCAATAGTAATATTAGTAATAATGACTACCATCTATTAAATTGCCCCTTTTTTGGACCAAATACATTACACAAAATTTTTATCCTCATCACACATCATACACACATTATTTTATCCTCTTAAGCATTCTATGAGTTTAGTGCTTCTATCCCTACATTATAGAAATGAAACTGAGAGTCAGAAAGACTGTATCACTTGACCAGGATCATAAAACTAGAAGAAGCAGAGTTCAGATTTGAACCCAGCCCTAGCTGGCTTTAAAGCTCCTGGTCTGTCTTCTTTTTCTACAACACCCTCCTACCTCCTTTGGTACAACAGCAATGTAGGACCAGCAACAAGATACATGGGATCTGACCTGCCAAGTCAGCATCCTTAAATCCTCTACAGAGATGTTGAAATGAGCAACTTAAGTGTATTGTGAATATATGATATGGGTAGGGGCAGTGGTGAAAGGAAGAAGGTGGGGAGACCAGAGGGCCAGGTGATAATCAATTTTATTCTTCCAGTCAAACCCCACTACCTATTCCTTGCACATAAATCAAGACCCTAAAGCAGCAGAAATCGGCATCTAAAGAGTTATTTATTGCAAATGAGGGTCAAACTTTTCTCTTTCATGCCTTACGGAGAGTCCAGTGAACCTTATAACAAAAACAAATCCCCCCGTCAGATTGCACTGCCGAGAAGCAGCTGTAGAGGCTTCTGTCACACACAGATTACCATATTCACTGACTTCACAGATGAGCTGAGGGGATTTCACTTTGCCAGACTATTTAAGATTCACCCAGAGCATCATTTCTGCTGAACTGCACACTCGTAATGAAGGCAGTCACTGTTCTTCCATCTCCTCCATGTCTGCGTATACTTGTTCCCTTAATGTAAGCCTCTTCTTGCCTTAAAGAGTTCAAATTAAAATGCTATTTTTCACTTAGCATTAAAAATACTGCAACTACAGGACACAGAAGTTAAATCTGGAGATCGTCTAGTGGCTTCTGGTTCCCCATCTAAGAAATAAGGCTCCTCAAAACACCACACTGCAGGTTGGCTCATGCCCCAGGCTTTCTCAGAGCATATCTGAATTGTGTGCTTTTTATTGTCTAATACAAGCCAAACAGTTGGAAGAAGACTTTGGTCCGCTCTTGAGATATAGCTGTCTGGGAAATCAAAGAACTCTCAGAAAGTGCATCAACTCACTGTGCGAGATCCAGAGATATTGAGCAGCATTAAACAAGTATTTATTGAGTTCCCACTCTGTACCAGATATTGTGCTTGGCAATAGGAAAACAATGGTAGATGAGACATCACACCTTCTCTCAAAGACTCTGCCTGAAGGGGGTTGTAGATGCACAAACACTGTGTCACAGGAACAATACAACGCACCAGAAAAACACTATGGAAACACCAATGTCAATGAGTTACTTTGCCTTCTGTAAAATTCATAAGCCAAATTAACATAAATGCTTTCAAATAAAATAGGGTCGATTTTTGATTGCACAACTCCAAATAACAAGATATCTACATTCAGGGCATAAAGGAATAATTCTGATTGTCACATAGATCATTGCACGTGCTGCATCAGGTAGATCTAGATGTGCTGTCTAGATGCTACTAAATATTTGCCCAAGAATGAGTTGATTAAAATACATTGTATACCAGTTTCAGCTCAGAAATATGGAGAGCTGCAAAGAGCATTCAAACTTACAACACTAGACCAACTCAAATAACCAGCTTTGGTTGGACCCCTAAGAAAGTTTAGCTCATCCAGAAAATAGACACTTACACCTAGAAAGAGATTGGCATTTGCAGGGAGAAACAGGAACCAAGAATTTGTTCAGTTGGAGCAGAGGCTAAGGGGCAACACATAAGCTGGTATGAAGCGAAAATGCTTTAATGAATTGCTAAAACCATAACAAATTACAATTAACTAATTATATCAGTGCGAGAGTCTGAAGCCCCTGGAAGCCACAGATGTATAGGAGGGTTTACATCCTTGGGCACACTTCCCTTCCATGAATCCACAGGCGCTCACGGGGAGGATGAGAGAGAATCCTGGAAAGTTTCCCAGATATTGCTGTTTTGGAAAGTGGAACAGCAGCCACTACTGAAATTCTATCTAGACCTAGCTCCACTTTCTTCCCTAAAGAACACAAACTCCAATTTGCATGGAGAAAGGTAACTTTCTTAGGATATTGGTGCAATCACTGCCACTGGGTAAAGAGGAGAAACAAATAAAGCTGGGGGAGGAGCAGAAATACTCACTAGGACCACGTGCTTTAGTTAGAGAACATGCAAAAGCATGCATCTGACAGCCCGAGTGAAGTGCCTGTGTTAAGACGGAGGTTTCCTATGGGTATCACAGAATTCCCTTACTAGAAGTAATAGGAAAGTATAGCTGAAGAGGTACAGGAGACAGATTCTCTTCAGGGCAAACACAAAGGAAAAATGTAGATCTAAGGAAAAACAGAAATTGGGAAAAAAAAAAAAAAAAAGACCTCAAATCAACCTTCACCTTTAACACGAGATGCCACTAGAGGAATCTGATGCCTGTGGTGCACTCAGGGTAACCATAGCAACAACAAACCTCCCACACAGCTCACCTCCTGTCTAGATTAATTCACCCTTGTCCCCAACTCTAAAGGCCTCTCAGTAGAAAAGGCATTCACATCTCTAAACATAAAAAATATTTACATTACTGATAGCTCTCCTACATAAGATGTCTGACTTTCAACAAAAAGCTATGACACACACAAAAAGTCAAGAGAAAATACAATCACTGGAACCAGACCTGGATAGGACAAATATGCTTGAACTACTGGACAAGGCATTTAAAACAGCTCTTATTACTACAGTAAGATCCTAATGTAAAAAGTAGGCAACATGCAAGTCAGGTGGGTGATTTCAGCAGAGAGATGGAATTTATAACAAAGAATCAAAAGCAAATGGTACAATTGAAAACCTGTAAACTGAGATGAAGAGCACCTTCTATGGATTCCTCAGTAGACTGTACAGGGCAAAGGAAACTTAGAGGTAGCTCAATATAAATTACCCACACTGAAATACAAAGGGAAAATGAGTGAAAATAAAAACATTATAGGACCATTATTAAGAAGTATAGGAAAATCTCAAATCGTCTAAAATATACATGATTGGAATCACTGAAAAAGAAAGAGATCTAGTTTCATAAAAGAATATTTTGCCAATAATTTCCTAAAAGTAATTTTGGGCACCACATTCCAAACCCAAAAAGTTTAAAGCACATCAAACAGGAAAAAATAAAAATAATCTAGGCATATCACATTCAAACTGCTATACACAAAATTGAAGGGCATCCAAAGAAATGAATCATATTACTAAGAGAAGAACAAGAGTAAAAGTTACAGGGACCTCATCATTAGAAACCACATAAGCTAAAAGAAAATAGAGTGATATCTTTAAAGCTCTGAAAAAAAAAAAAAAAAAAAAAAACCATGTCAGCATAGAATTCTACACCCAGTGAAAATATCTTTTAACATAAAGAACAAAGGAAGATTTTCTCAAATAATAACTGAGAGTATTTATTGCCAATAATATTCTAAAGAAATATTAAAAGCAGCTCCTCAGATAAAAAGAATATGTCAGAAACTTGAATCTGCATAAAGTAATTAATGATGCTGGAAATGGGAAGAATGAAAGTAAAAACAAAAGGGTGTTTCATCTTCATTTTTAACTGTTCTAAGAGATAACTGTCTAAGGCAAGAATAGTAATGATATTCTATGTGTTTAGAGCACATATAAAAATAAAATAAATGGCAACAATAGAGCAAAGGATAGGGGCAGGAGGATGGGAAGTAGGCATAATTATAATTCTAAACATGCTAGTATGCATGCTCACCAGAAGAGCTCATGCTCTAATCTCAATATCACTCCTATGACTACAGACATAGACTATAGACAATATCACTCCTATGAGTATAGACATTAAAGCACCATTGACCTTAATCAGCCTAGGTTAATTATCTTGATGAGGCTGATGTAATCACATTAGCTCTTAAAGCAGAGAGTTTTCTCAGACTGGAAATGGAAGTCAAAGACATAGAAAATGTAAGGAAGACTTGATCTGCCATTGCTCCTTTGAAAATGGAGAGGACATGTGTGAAGGAATGCTGGTGGTCTTGAAATGTTGAGGACAGCCAGCAAGGAAACATGGACCTTGGATCCATAGCCACTGGGAACTGGATTCTACCAACCTGAATTAACTTGAAAGTAGACTCTTTCTCAGAGCCTTTAGATGGGAGCTCAGCCCAAGCAAGACTTGGAGTGTGAGACCCAGAGAAGAAAACCCGGTTCTGCCCACCCAGATTTCTGACTTACAGAACTGAGATAACAAACGAGAGTAGGTTTAAGCTGCTACATTTGTGTTCATGTTTTACAGAGCAACAGAAAAATAATACCTGGCCAACCAATGCAGGCAAAAGAGAAATAAGCTTAAAAAGCAAATGGAGACGTTTTCAAAAACTTATCTGAGAGGGGAAAGATATTCTGAGACATAGTGAGCATTGCTTCAACAAGCCAGAAATAGCAATAAAGAAGTTCATATATATTAGTCAAGGGCATAGATCCCAGTTACCTTCATCACACCATAACCAGAAACCAAGAACAATCCAAGTACTCATCCTTGAAGCAATCCTTTATTGTATCGCTACCTTCCTAGTTCCTATAAACAATAGAATCCACATCCTAATTAAAGAAGTCCCCACACTCAAAATGGCAGGGTCAATGAAAAAGGAAAGCATGAAGTTGTTTTTTGTTTGGGGGCTTTTTTTTTCTCTTTTGACAACAGAGCTTTTAATAAAAAAGAAATTTCTGCTCTGTAAATAAATGATTTTGGAAATTTCATTCTAGTGTTGATAAAGGTCATATTTCTTTCCAATTGTGTTGCATCTCCATGTAGGCAACACCGCTGCTGTTCTCCCCCAACAACAGCCAGTGTCATTGTTTTTGAAGTACACACAATTCTGTGTTTCAGTAATTCTGGGCCCTAAATGATGTGGCTGATACTATTTCCAAGCTAACCGGTGACTGTGTGGAGCTAAGAAGTACAATGAACTTAGCTGATCAAAAAAAAAAAAAAAAAATGTTCTGTATGATACTTCGAACTTCAGTTAATAATAATGTATCAAAATTCGCTCACTGACTATAAAAAATACAACCTTATTCCAAAATGTTAATAATTGGGGAAGGGAGAAGGGAGCAAGGGAATGTATGGGAACTCTGTATTTTCTGTTCATGCTTATATAAACCTAAAACTCTTCTAAAGAAATTAAGTCTATGGAGAGCCTGGGTGGCTCAGTAGGTGAAGGCTATGCCTTCAGCTCAGGTCATGATCCCAGGGTCTTGGGATCGAGTGCCCTGAAAGGCTCTCTGCTCAGCTGCTCAACAGGGAATCTGCCACTCCCTTGCTTATATTCTCTCTCTCTCCCCGTCAAATAAATAAATAAAATCTTTTTTTAAAAATTAAGTCTAGTTTTTTTTTAAATGTATAGTGTAAGACAATTTCTTCCTCTTTGCTGGTCAGATGACACAGATTGACAACCAGGCATCTTGTTGGAACCATCAGGGAATGATCCTGGGGTCTTCGGATGCTGAAAGCTCCAGCATCAATAGTCACACTCTCCTTCATTTTCAGGGACTTCAGCAATGGGGCAGGGAAACACCCAGATAATTAAGAGATAAAAAGGGACACAGTTAAATGGAGAAATATTAATCAGGAGAAACTACTGAGTAAATCAGAGACTCTTCCCATACCTACCTAAACTAAAAATGATCACACGTAAAATTTGCTTTTTTTCTTAGGAATAAAATTGTAGCTACCTCGGCTCTAGAGAAGGTGAAAGAATATCACCAGGCACGCTGAAAAAAATCATCAGATCATAAGATGACTATTTTGAATCTTCAGGACAAATACTTTCCTTTGAGAAAAATTCCCTCCAAGAAGAAAAAAAAAATTTCTTAGGGAAAAATTTCTGATTCATTTTCTGAATGAATCTCAAGAGAAAGTTGCTTATTTGAAGTAGGAACAAGATTTGGTTCTTGAAAGACATGCCTAGCAAAATTTAAAATGCTTTGGGTTGTGCTTATATGTGGAATCTGAAAAACAAAGCAAAGGAACAAAAACAGACTCTTAGAGAACAAACTGGTAGTTGCCAGAGGGGAGGTGGGTAGGAGGATGGGTGATATAGATTCTCAGAGAAACTTCCAGTTACAAAGTAAACAAGTCACAGAGATGAAAAGTATAGCATAGGGAATATAGCCAATAATATTATAATAATGCTGCATGGCATCATAGTGAGCAGTGAGTAACACAGAATTGTTGAATCAATATGTTGCACAGCTAAAACAAATAAAACACGATATGTCAACTATATTTCAATTAAAATAAAAGGTTTTAGGGACAATGAACTATATATTGTATAATGCAGCAAATCAACTATATGATTTACAATATCAACTCAAAAAAATCCTCCAAGTACATAAAGACTAAAAAAAATTGTAATGAGAAAAAACCAAGGGCATGATGAAGGATTAATCCATGACCTAAAACACAGAAAACTAGAATTCCAAAAGACAGCAAAGCAAAGAGATTATAAAAAATAAACAAATGATATTAGAATATTTACTTAGCAGAAGAAGAAATTTTCAGACTCAAAGAGCCCACTGAGATCTAGGCAAAGTAAAAGGAAACGTGTGGCTTAAGTATACACAAGCTACTATTTTAATTTCTAAGGAAAAGAAAATATGTTATAAGCAGACAGGGAGACAGACAAAAAGAAGAAAAAAAAAAAGAAACAAAGAAAATAGGAACAATAACAACAAAAACCAAACTTGTCTTGACATCAAAACTGCAATAAAACTCAATTTCCTTATATTTGAGTTTATTTACTGGCTCTACTAGATTAGATACAACCAGAAACCTTATTTTATGCAAAAATTCCAGACTTTATTGATAAATTAAAAGCTCTGACCCACAAGCCTACATTCCCTCGGACAACACTGGCAAAATGGGAACTAAAACATGAAAACCATCTAAATTATACTTAATTCGTCACAGTGTTATCAATGGTCAAACATGTTTTGAAGTAGTTGAGAAATGTAGTTATCTATCAGAGAAAATGTGGTGGTCAGTTAACAATATCCTGGATTGGAACCATAAGGCTGACCAGAATCCAAATCCTGGCTTCTCCATACTTACCAGTTATATGATTTTAGGCAAATTATTTTTTTTTTCTGCTTGGGACTTTGGTTTCCTCAACCATGACATGAGCATAATGAGGTGTCCAGTGGCCCATACCCCCCCACCAGGGTACAGCTATTAGGATGCATTAAGACAAGAAAATTGATAACATATACAAAAAGTTGACAAGAGATTAGGAGGATAACTTTAGTGAAATTTGGGGGTTAAGTATAAAATCCAGGCATTGAAAAGAGTCACAAGATATCTACTAAATGCTGATATAGAAGAACTGCTATACTGCCCAAAAAATTCATTAACTTGATCAATAAATATTAATAATATACTCATTACATGCATAAAAATGATCTTAGCTTTGCAAATTTTTAAAAAAATGAATGGCACGACGAACTGCCTTAAAAGTGCTTATTAATTCTAATGGAAAATAAGACATACATCCCTGAATGATAATATACAAGGATATTTATGGAATGCGTAAATGAAAAGAGCAAGTAATAAGTGCCATAGGCATTTAGAAGACATCCCCCGGCCTGAAGCAGTTCAGAAAGAGATAGGGCTTTTAGCTGGATCTTGGATGATGAATGAGCAAAGCAGAGACTGACTAAAAAAAAAAAGTTTATCAGAAACACTTTCTTTCCCCTCTATACAAAAAGATAGATGACCTTTCTCAGTCTCTCTGGCAGTTAGATGTGGCCATGTGACTGAGTCCTGACCTATGAATGGCAGGCAACAATGATGTGTTTGCCTCCATCCCTGACCCATAAAAGAATCCTGCACATTTCTTCATGTGCTGGCTCTTCCTTCATGGAAAGCTCAGAATCAGGGGTACAGTGAAGAGCTAGAACATCCCTGGGGATAGACAAGCCACTAGATAGAATGACTGTTCCCCAAATGACATAGGTAATATTGCCCCCCACCCAGTCCACAATTGACTAAGGGGTGAAAAATTATCTTTTTTTTGTTAAGCTTCTGAGATTTAGGGTTGTTTTAGGTGAAGAGACCTGCTCTGATATAACATAATACTGTTTGATAGAACAGAGCAAAAAGGAAAACAGAGGCATCATGGGAGCCTAGAATGTTCTCTGCCTGTTCTCAAATATTAATCTTGCCTATGAATATTCATGAGGCTTTAATAAAATGCAGATTCCAACTCAGCAGGTCTGTACTATGACCTGAAATTCTGCACTAACAAGCTCCCCGGTGATGTTGTCGCTGCCAGTCCGTTCTGAGTTGCAAAGATCTCCAGAAAATGGATTTGTAAAAATAGTATCCCTCTTCTATAAGTCATGTTAGAGCCTATGCTGTTGTGTGCTTCATTTGGAAGTAAGCTCTTTATCTTTGAGTTCTGTCAGTGATGGTGCAAATGTCGAGGAAGTCGTATTAAATGATGAAATAACACAGTTTGCCCACGGATCAAATGGGCTTGGGCACAGAGAGTGTCTTTTAAAAACTCAGAATCACTTTGTAGCATCAGAGCCTCAGCATTCTGCTTACTGTGTTTTGGTTGTTTGCTTTTGGTTGTGTAATGTCGAGAAAATCCTTATTCACAGGCATAGTTTAAATGATAAAAAAGAAGGGCGCCTGGGTGGCTCAGTGGGTTAAAGCCTCTGCCTTCCACTCAGGTCATGATCCCAGGGTCCTGGGATGGAGCACCTCATCAGGCTCTCTCCTTGGCAGGGAGCCTGTTTCCTCCCCTCTCTCTGCCTGCTACTCTGACTACTTGTGATCTCTGTCTGTGAAATAAATAAATAAAATCTTAAAAAAAAAAAAAGAAAGAAAGAAAGGTTATAAATGATAAAAAAAAAAAAAAACTCAGAATCACAATCAGAAGTAAATGCCATTTTCACTGCAGTTTATCCTAATAGAACATTTAAAGAACTTCATTTTGCAGCTCTTCAACAAATTAAGCACCTGAATTAAGGTGCATAAAGTAAACTACCAAAATTTTTGAATTAGTTCGTCTTTAGGAAAGAAAAAGAAGTTCAGCTAGGCACTGATGTGTGTTCTATTATTAAGCTACTCTGGCGAAAGGGTGAAAACCCACACTCCACTGTAAGCGTTCAGAGCAACAAGGAAATTAAGTTGCCTTTCACACTTAACTTCCTATTATTGCTTTTCCATTTCTACTTAATCACTACATCTTTTCCTAAATGAGTAGGGAACAGAAAGGAAAAAGAAAAAGAAAAAGAAAATCTCCGACCCAGTTATTTCTAGGAAACGGGGTATAACAGTTTGAGATTTGCATTGCAATTACTTATGAAAAGAAATTTAATTCATTTGCCTCTCATGACTCTTTCTTCAGATATAATTAAAATGACCCCAGGAAGCAGGTTAAAATAGCAGTCAATTTATACAGAAAGATTCCAGACTTCCCAGTGTTGGGTACTTATGAGTTCTGGTTTGTGAGAATCAGAAAGAGTGTCCCTGCCATTCTCTTCTAAATAAGCATGTTTTTGTTTTGTTTTGTTTTGTTTTGCTTTATTCTGTTTTCTTTCTGAAGTTATCCGGTTTAAAAAAAAAAAAAAAAGCCTGTCATACATATGAATAGAGACTTGTGTTATCATTTCAAGGGTAGGGGAAGTGCTGAGACTCTAAAATATCTCCATGCATCTGCAGGTCCAAGTTGGAATGCCTAAATTCTACAGACACTTATTTCCTGCTTCCTGGAGAATTACAAGCCTCCTTTCGGAATTTAAACTGATCAGTAATTTCCACGCTACCCCTGAGCTTAACAGATAAATTTTCAGAGCTGGTCAAGCAAATGTCGCATGAACACTGAAATTCTGGGACCTGGATGGAGAAGAGAGTAGGAATAACAGAAAATGGAATTTGGGAATATCTGAAGTTACTGGAGCCACTACTTATTTTCATCTGGGTCCCTCCCTATGAATCTATGTCCTGAAGGCAGGATGACCACAAGGGAGTTGGGAAATACCAAGGAGACTGGTTGGTTTCCAGTGAACGTTCTTTCTCTACCCATCCTGTTTTCGGCCCTTTCTGCCCATGGTTGTTGATCCAAAGACCTTCTCTAAAGTTCCTGAACCTGAACTGATCTCTATGTGAGAGTCAGCCTCCCAGCCAACCTAGCCCACAATAGCACCTTGCACACGCTTCTTTCACTATCCCTGTAGTTCTGTGAAGTTGTCAACTTTCACCAGGTGTGAACTCCATAGCACTGAGCACAGCCCCTGATTCATAGTGGTCCCCAATATATTATGAATGAACAGAAGCCCAGGAAAAAGCAACCAGAAACAGGTGCATTCAAAACCATGTCATATGAGGAGGAAAGTGGGGATGGTTAGTCAGGAAAAGGAGAGGCTTTGAGAAACTCAGCATGGTAGGCAGATTAATATCCCCCAAAGGGTCCATGTCCTAATCTCCGGAACCTATGAATGTGTTAGGTTACATGGCAAAGAGGAATTAGGATTACAGTTAGAATAAATTTGCTGATCAACTGACTTTATGGGAGAAATTATACTAGATTCTCTGAATTGACTCATTGTAATCACAGGGGTCCTTAAATGTGGAAGAGGAAGAACAGAGAGAGCTAGAAAAAGAGATGTGATGATAGAAACAGAATCAGAAAGATGTCACGCTGCTGGATTTAAAGACAGAGAAATGGCACGATCAGCCAAAAAATGTGGGTGGCCTCTAGAAGCTCCAGGAAGCAAGGAGATGGATTCTCTCCTAGAACCAGTATAAGGAGTACAGCCCTGCTAAGGGCAGAAAGGATTTGAGCCCAATGAGACTCGTAACAGACTTGTGATCTTTTGAACCATAAGATAAGTTTGTGTTGTTTTGATCCACTAAATTTGTGGTATTTGGTTAAGGCAGAAATAGAAAACTGACAGGAATGGGATTTATACCTATGAATATTTAGAGCAATGCTGCTTCAGAATTTTTATTGACATAGTCTTAAGGGACTGTGATCTGATGGTGACTTCTCCAGAAGCAAGGTTTATAAACTCTTTGTTCTCACCGAGACTGTATATTCATTTGAAACTGCTTTTGCTTTTACAGAGCAAAAGATAAGCACGGTGATATTTAAACCAAGATTGTCCATTCATTTGCACTATGGAGGATTTGGATGGTAATAACGGGGAGAGGCTAAAGCCCTTCTCTAAGCTACACCTTAATGTCTCTGATCATTGTATTGCTTGCCTAAGTAGAAGGAGGAATAAAACGATTTTGTGTTATTATAAGAGTTTACATGTGAGTGGTGCTTTGTAGTTTATAAAATATTCTATCTGCGTGGTTCTGAAGAAGAGAACTGGGACAAAAAGGGGAAAGTTGTTATAAGATTGTAGCTTACAGATATATATATATATGTTTATGCCCACACACATACGTACACATATATGTATATAAAGGAACTAAAGATAGTAAGTTAGATCTTTTTAGCTAGTTAGTTCTAGTTAGAATTGCCCAAATCGGGGAGCTATTTTTTGAGGGAATATGTTATACTTTCAAGGACAGGTTTCAATCCACTGGAGGGAAATGAAAGAGGTCAAAACATAAGAAACTGAAAAAAGTTTACTTCTGAGATTTCTTCCAATTTTTTTATACTGTATGATCAGAGTTGCTTTTTTTTAATATCGAAGACAACCCTAAGATGATTTTCAGAGCCCCACCCATCATACCCATGAAGCAAAATAAAACATTGCTAAAAGGCAAAACGAGCGCTATAGGATCCCAAGAATGGTGCCAGTTAGTTAAATAAGGCAAAACTCACTTGTAGCATTTTAATGTTTCCCCAAAGTGGTATTTATCTTTAACTTTCACATCTAATGTAAACACCAGAAGTTGAATGGTAATAAAGATCCCTTTAACTGAAAGTGTCAGCAAACACTCACTTGCCATACAGTGTATTCATTAGAGTCCTGCTTTTTCTCCTTTTAAATTAGGTGTCCTAGTTACTATTCAGTCTTACTGCAAATTATAAAATGTATAAAATGCAATTTATAGTGCCTGTAATTGTAAAAGAGCATCTGGTCAACCCTGAAAGAACTTGGGAGGCAACACACTATATTGAAAAACGCCAGAGCATTTGAATGCAGAAAACCTGGTGTGGAATCTCGGACTCTTAGTGGCTCTAACAATGGGCAAGTCACGTCACCTTTCCCCATCTCAGTTTTCTTATCCAGAGAATGAACTTAAAATATACCACACCCTTCTTCCTTCACAGTCTTGAGCCTCAAAGGACATCATGGGTATAAAAGTGTTTCAAGTTCAAAGGTGACTTCTGATAACCACTCATCAGAGTTCCTATCTATCTAGACTGTAAAATATTTCTGTGTAATGCTCTTTAAGACTAACTGGACAAGAGCTTCTGTTTCATATTTAACACCTTCATAAGCACTGGATCACCTGTGTTCTGATGGTTCACAAAATGTGATCATAAGGGTTCAGCTCTGGGGAGAGAAGAAGTCTGTGCCACTTGTTTTATCAACTGAAAGCTTGCCCATTAGATATTAAATATCATATATAAAAATGTGTGCACAGAAACGTGAAGAAACATTTCTCTATAAAATTGCTAATGAATTTAATCCTTGATGCTCCTTATAATTTGCCAGATTTAGAGTGAATGAGAGAATCTAGGAATAGACTAGAATATATAAAAGCAGAATGAGGGCCAGAAATAGCAGGTTCTCAGGTGGTTACTCATAATTGGTAAAAGAATGATCACTCCTGCATTCATAATAAAGTGAAAAATGAGGACATCCTTAAAATTTTTTATCCTACAATAGAGGTGGTATATATATTTACCTTGCAAAGCAACGTGTCTAAAATTTAGAGATATGTCTAAACCCTTTGTGGCCATCCTCAATCTCAACATCCCCTCAACTCCTTCTGGAGGTCACTTTTAAGTTCATGGTACATCATCTTTGATCTCTTCTCTGCATTTGCATACATATATCCCATATACATAACTCGCAAAAGGCCTATTGGTATCATTTCGTAAATTTTTTTTTGAAACATAAATGGCATCACACCAAATATATCATTCTGAAATATAAGAATGTAACTCTAAGTTGAGACCACTAGATTTATATCTCTTGACTTAATAGATGTGTCATACTAGAACATCATTTAACTTCTGTAATTCTCAGTGTCTTCATCTGTAAAATGGGGATGATAAAATAGCCTACATCACAAGATTGCAATGAGGATTAAAGGAGCTCACGCATGTGAAGAAGTTAGCTCAGCACCTACCAGATCACGAGCATCCCATCAACGTTAACAGCTGGTTTACCATTTCCCTTCACCATGTGGGCAGCTCATATCCATGCCTTATTAACAACGTGAAATGTCTACATTTCTGATACCTTGCCAATATGATGGATGTGCGGCAAACACTGCTCAACCATGCAATCTGTTCAGAGAACTGGTCTCTTATCACTAAAATGGGTTGTGGAAAATAACCCAATGCCTGGCACATACCAAATCCTCAGTAAACTTGAGCTTTAAAAAAAAAAAAAAAAAAAAAAGGCATTTCACAAATGAAATCAAAGAATGCAACTGGAAGTTTCTCAAACTTGTGTGGGGAAGCTCTGGTGATAAAATCCAAATATAATGTCAGAAACAAAAAGCACTTGAATGATGAGAGGGAGTTAGTATGAAAAGATACAGACAACAGACACTCCAGACTAAGGGCTGCAGAAGAGTGAATGCCCCGAGGAGGAAAACCACCTTGGCTGGATTGACCTGGAACGTGAAGCAGCCAAGGTAGCTGACGGGCAGTGAACCAACAGGAGAATGGCGGCTATGAGGTCAGAGGGGAGGCAGGAATCAGACTGCAGCCTACAGAGCAGGCTTGGATGTTATTCTGTGGGAAAGAGGCTGTCACTGAAGAGTGTAAGTGAGGGAATTGCATGATCTTATTTACATTTTTAAAAATTGCACATGGATTGCAGTTGAATGGGGATGAGTGGAAGCTGGGAAGCCAGTCTGGATGCCTGGACCCTGGCCAAGAACTAGGAAGAATAACAGATGAGGATCCTGTCGTGGAAGTTTTTGATATAAAGTACTTCATGACAGGAAAAATGTTCAAGAATGTTGAACGTACTCTGGGTTCTGAAAAGAATAGGACCGAGACATGAGCATTGGATTTGGCCTCACGGAAGTCATCGGTGGCAGAGATGAAAATGTGACAGAGGCTTTATTGGAATGAAGAGGAGAAAAGTGGTGGTAAAGAAGGATGTTACAGCAAGTATAGGACACCCGGAAGACATTATGCTATGAAAGCAGTTAGAGAAATAGGTTGGTCACTGAAAGGGAAGATGGGGTCAAGAAAGATTTTTTTAAGATGGTGAATTCTAGAATTCGTTTGTATGCTAATGAGAATGGTCCTGTGCAGAGGGGGAAATAGGTGATACAGGAATGCAAGGGAGAACAGGAAAGAAGATAAGACAAAGTCCTTGAGAAGGTGAGAAGGGAGGATTCCTCACACAAGAACAGATATCATGTCAGACGGGACTGGTGACAAACCCATGGGACAGGAGAAGGCATCTGGGTACCTGCACAGGTACACTGATAGACTGAGTTATAGGAAGATGGGGTGGTCTTGCCTCATTGATTGTATTTTTAGTATTTACCCTTCCACTAGCCAACTTTACATAAGCTCCACAAGAAAAGGAACTTCTCGTTTTCCTGACTCATCTTCAGCCAGAACTTAGCACAGCCAACATGAAGGGCAAGCGTGGGCCTATTCCTAGTTGAAGACTCTAATATACTTCCTTGAATGTCTGACCTGCATCCTACCCCAAAGTACAGGGAAGTTGTCTCAGAGCCGAGGGTGGTCTTATTCCCCTAAAAACTTCCACCTGCAAAAGTAGCCTGAGGGACAGCTCAGGGACATTCTGTAGGGCTCATTATTGAACCCCAAGGTCTAGGACTTTCAGCAGTCATGTGGTAAATGCTTCTTAAATGTTGAATAAATGAATACAGAGAAATAATGACATACAGTTATATACACACATATGACGTGATCTTACTTAGGCTTACATGCTGGGGAATATGAATTAAAGGAAGGACACCGGGTACAAGATTCAAAATGGCTAAATCCAGTTGGGGGAAGAGACACCATGACCAGTTTCTTTTTCCTACTTGAGAGATTTCTGTACTTTCCAAGTTCTATTCAGTAAACAGGTATCACTTTTATAAGCAGAAAATAAACTTAAATATTTGTAATTCAAAAAGTGAAATCATCACTTTGTTCACATCAACCACCTTCTTTGGCCCCAAGAGCTTCCTTCTCTATGTGTCACTCAACATTTAGAGCCGCCTTTAACCCCTGGGGGTCCTTCCTACAGCTTCTCCAGGTCTTTGTTCTGACTCTCCTATTCTGATGTTGTGTTTACTGGCCTTAGTATGCCTCCTGGGGTGACCAGCTTCTAGACCTTGCCTTGGGGTGGATAAGTTGCCCCAACAGTAACCCAAACCCAGACAGAAAGGGCTCCTTCCTCCCAGACTTCACCAGCCCAAATAGTCAACAGGCTCTGCCCCCGATTTGGCAAAGCACTGGAGAACACATTTGTAGGTATAAAGTAAGCTTTGCTTTTCCACACATCTCCTAAGTATTTACCTAAAGATGAACAACTGGGATTCTCTCTTACCTACTATATTAAATTGCAAAATTCGATCTAGTATACTCTCTGTAGGGAGCACATTCAATTTAGTTACAAAGCAGAAGTTATAATATGTAGACAAACTACACGAACATCAAAAGTCCCAACTCCAGGGAAGAAGATATGAAATTTCATATACCATCTATCCTGTGAGATTTTCTGTGAGTGTAGAGTTAGCTTACAGCTAAGAGGAGAGCAGAAAAAATAAATTATTAAAAAAAAAAAAACCTCATCCACATTTTTTTTCTGTGCCTTTAAGGTGAGTAAAAAATGCTATTTCAAACTTACCAAAATTTGTTCATTGGAATAGGTGGTTACTAATAAGCATTTTTATTTTATATTCTTACACATGTGTAGTGATGATAGATTTATTTCTGCTTGAAAGACACTGTCTTGCCATTGTTAGGTATTTATACTTCAAATTATAACCCAAAGAGAGAATTGAAACATTTGGCCACACTAAAAAGTACCACCTTCTTCAACAGATACACACTAGCAAAGTGTTGGGCTTGTCACTCAGCTCAGTGACATGAATATTTGGGCAGAAAGATCCACATCACTGGATCACTGGATGACTATTATTGCTGGTCATTCCTGACCTGAGAAAATGTGCAAGGGAGGTTTGTATTTTCCCCCCAATAATTTCTATATCAGAGGCACAGAGTCTCCTAATCTCCATTCCTCAGAACATCTTTCAGCTGGAATAATCCTTCTGGAAGCAGATTTTTTAAGTGAAATAAAAAGCCTACAGAAATTCAAGGGGTAAAGAAAAAAAAAAAAAAACCCAAGATCGTTACAAGAACATTTGAGTACAGAGCAATAAACCCCTACACTCTGACTGCAAATCGGATGCCTTCAAAAGAGCCACCAACAGCTGGGGCATCCTTATTTAGAATAATGTTTATAAATGATTTTATCTAATTTTAATTGTCATGCGTTCACAGCAATCTGTTAGCTTTTAACCAGGTTAGACATCCTCACAGCTGGAGAGGACCCTCAAATCACTAGAGAACCAAAAAAAGGAGCAAGCCAGAAAAAAAAATCTTCCATGCTTCCCTTCCTTCTGCTGGTCTGGAGCATACTGGGGCCAGAAGCAGCCACCCGGAGCAGGAGCTGCTGTGGGCTCCTGGTCCAGTGCTCCAAAGCAGGCACTCTTGGTAGCACTATCCAGCATCTCTGGGGGATCATTTCAGCCTAAGGGCTCTTCCATCCAGCATTCCCTTCACTGACAGCTCCACTCGGTCAGCACTTTCCTGCCAATCATTCCTGAGAGCATTTCCTCAATTAGAATTTTCAGTTTCTACCAAGGTATTTGGGAGATCAAAAGAAGAAAACTTCTCCCTTAAGAACAAAAACAGCAACAGCAGGGGCAAATGTGATTTTCCCACTACCAGTGAATGCTCACCTTCTCCTGCTTGTCATTTTCGAAATTTCATCCTGCCTTTGTAATTCTACATTTTCCTTCAGCTTCATTTTCCTTGAAATCTCCTCCTAAAAAGGCACAACCCAAGTGTTTTCTCGATGCACGATGAGAATTCAGTTGTGCCTTCTTTCTCTCATTCCCGGCCAGCAGAACCTCATAACACGGATAAAATAGGACTGGGCTTGTCATGGCGTGAGGCACAGGGTGAACCACTGATAAGCAATTTAAACATTCCCTGAAGTCCTGAAGAGTGGAAAACATGGTTTACATTTTCATGACACACGAAGGAAATTTCGTAAATTTCCTCCATGCTTCTATTCCCCAAAATCTACCCAGAAGCTGCTCGACAGTCTCTCCCTCCAAAATTTATTTTTCTAGATTTGGTTTGCTGCCCTTCCTAATTTGAATCAATCTAGTCTTTTTCAGCCAATTCCAGTGCTGTAACTTTAGATGTCTACCCTGCTCAGCCAAAAGGAGTCATGGCTAGAGAGTGGCTGAGCATCTAAAGATCTATCCCCATTGGGGCACCTGGGTGGCTCAGTGGGTTAAAGCCTCTGCCTTCAGCTCAGGTCATGATCCCAGGGTCCTGGGATCGAGCCCCACATCAGGCTCTCTGCTTAGCAGGGAGCCTGCTTCCCTTCCTCTCTCTCTGCCTGCCTCTCTGCCTACTTGTGATCTCTGTTTGTCAAATAAATAAATAAAAAATAAAATCTAAAAAAAAAAAAAAATCTATCCCCATTAAGCGGGGGAGAGGTTTCAATAGTCGTGCATGTTTTCCCTGTAACAAGCACATAAGAAGAGCCCAACTAATTTGAACCTTCATTTCTTTCATGTCTTTCCTACCTCCTCTCCCTTCCTCCTTCCCTCCTTCATTCCTTCATTCCTTCCCTCTCTCTCCCCCCCCAACTTATAAGTTATCAAATATTACTGCTAGAAGAGTCCTTAAAGATCTTCGATGCAGCTCCTCATTTTACTGAAGAAGGACCTGAGGCCCAAGGAGGCTGTTTTTTTTTTTTTCACTATCCCCTGGCCAGCAGCCTCTGAACAGGCAGGGACTGGAGCCCTGGGCTGTGTGTCTGGATCCTGTGTTCATTCTGTTCTCTTAGACCACACCGCTTTAAAGAAATGGCAGCAAAGCAAGTTTGTGTCAGGAATTATTTGTAATCTAAGTTCTTAAGGATAACATGGGATTTGTACACATTCATTCATTTATCTTAAACCTTCTACAACTATACTACCACATAATGAAAGTCAAGTTCGTAAAGATGGGCCTCAGGTACCATAAATTTTCAAGGACAAAACAAAGATCCAGTAATGGTTTCAATGATGCCCTTGATTTTAAAAAGTGTTTCAATATTGGTTGAAATAAATAATTTTCTGTTTAAATTTCTATAAGCTGGAAAAGTTAACTAAACAAAATATCCTATCCATAAGTCCCTGGCTCTTTGAGGGGTTTTGAGCGAATGATGCTATAATTGCTTTATGAAATAGTTCTCCCTCCCCCAGCCACTGCCCAGTTTTACAAAGAAGCCACACTTGCCTGACCCACATGAGACCAAGATTGACCCCCACTCTCTGAGCCACTTCTCTTGCATTAGATACCAATGTCCAACAGCATTAGGACCTTAAATAGGCTGAGACTGGCCCTAACCACAGTTTCAGTTCCCTCCACCTCTCTACACACTCAGGAAAGTCTCCACAAGCATCCCCTTCAAGGACAGAAATAACATGACTTTATCAAAGCAACATTAATTCTTCACAGCCTCCAGTGCCCACATGGGTCCACTTCAAAATCTATCTGGTGCCATGGTGAGTGGCCATTTTGAAATTAAGCATGAACTTGAGACGTTGATTTCTTTAAAAAGCTTCAAGAGAATTACTTTTGGAAGAAAAGAGGGATAGGTCATAGAGTACAAAAGGGATGAGAAGTGAATTATTAAAAAATCTTTGAATGATTCTGCCCTTGTTACATCATGACAATGTTCAGGGTTTCTAGAGCATGACAAGCACTTTGGCCCCTATTTCTGAGTGACATATTGCTGTCAAGACCACCAGAGTTGGAATCTCAAGGCATTTGGGCAACAGACAGGAGGGTGTCCATTCCTACAAACACCATAGCTCCAGGCATGGCAGACTATGTGGTGAGTTCACTGGAACACTTCCCTCTGTTTTGGTCTGTGACAAAGGAAAACTGGGTCATTCTCTTCTGCTCTGAGCATGAGAGCTCTATACTTCCGTCTGTGTGCCTCAATTTCCCCATTGTAAAATAGGGATATAATGATAAAACCTTCCACCAAAGGTGACTACAATGATTAAATGTGGCCCCTTACAAGCTCAGGGGTGCCTGGGTAGCTCAGCTAGTTGAGTGTCCAACTCTTGGTTTTGGCTCAGGTCATGGTCTCAGGGTTGTGGGGTCAAACACCCAAATCAGGTCCCCTGTTCAGCAGGGGGTCTCCTTGAGACTCTCTCTCCACTCTTGTCTGCCCCTGTTCCCCCACTCAAACACTCTCTCTCTCAAATAAATAAAAAAATCTTTTATAAAACTGTGTGCAATTATTTTATTATCATCTGCCCTCAATTATTAATATCACTGCTCTGTGCTTCCCTGAACAGAGCTCTCATTCCCAAGCTTATGAAAAGCGTAAAGAAAATTTCCAATAAAAAGCAAAGTCTTAGTCTCTCTCCATCTCCCTCCTTTCCTCCCTCCCATTATCTCTCTTTCTTTCTCTCTCTCCTCTATTTTCCTCCTTCTTTTTAACAGAGTTAGTTGAAATGACTTCCCATGTCTTCACTGATTTGATCCCTTAAAGACGTCAATCTACACACATGAATTGGTCTGTCTACCCTTTCAATACTGACATTCTGGGCAAGACCTACTCCTGAAGGCACAAGAGCAACACGCCCTCACAGGTCCTCTTGGGATTCCAAGACACAGAAAGGTCCAAGGAAGAAACTCAAGGTCTGAGAGAACCGGCATATGTCCCTGAGGCTCCTGGTCAGAATCCTCTCTCTCACCATGTATGATGTAAACTGACATCAAGAAAAGTCCTCGTTGGTAAAGAAATACTAGCATACCCATACAATAAGCATTCTGTAAAATAAAATTGTTTCATGAGTCAGTTCATATATATTAATATTTTAAAGCACTCATCCACATTAGATAAATAGAATATGCACAAATACGCAAGTAGAAAAAACATGGGATTCATCAAAATAGGAGAGTGGATATCCCTGGATAGTGGAATCATGACTGCTTTTATGTACTTCCTAAATTTTCTCTATTAAACATTCTGAAATTTTACATATATACATATATCAATGTAATATCTCCTTTCGCCATACTGAAGAACACACACAAATGTAGTCAGCAAGAGGGCACCAAATTGAAGGCAGAGACACATTCAACGTTCCTGTTTTCTGTGAACGAGTTTTCTGTTTTCTGAGTTCCTGTTTTCTGCTGAACGAGTATGGACCCAGCCGAACCTGCCTTCCTGAGAGCAACTACGAGCTGGAGAAAGCAGGATCTAATCAAGTGAGATAAAGCTGAATTTACCAAACTGCCAGTAAAGATCCAGGTGTCTCTACCCATCCTCTGGGGACAAATCTGTGGATTGTAGCTCAGAAGTATGTGTTGTCAACAGAGAGCATTGGGTTCTCCCAAGGCTGCTCCCACAGCAGCTCCCAAGGCCAGCCTTAGGCCACCATAGTTTGGATTTGTCATGCCACTTAAAATCCTATTTCTAAGAAATAACAAGGTGACCTTCAACTTTTTCATCAAGAGGATTCCAGTCTGGTTCTTCTGTGCAAAGAAGGATCCATGGGCACTAGCAACTCTGAGAACAGGAGCCCTGTTTGGGCCAGGCTCTTGAGAACTGAGGCATTCAGGCACACTCCTCCGAGGGAATGTTAGAAAGAGGGCTGGTAAAAGCATTTAAGCAAAATGCAAAGAAAGAAAAGGTCTTGGAGCACCAGACATCCTACTTGAAGGCCTTTGCTTTCAAAGGAATACGAACAATTGAGAGCCTCGGCTTTGGGGTCAGAGTCTCTGGTTTCTCCATTTACTGGCAACATAACCTTCTGATAAATTTGTCCATTATATATAACAGGACAATAACGGTAATCATTAAGATTATTGAGAATATAAAATGAAAATGAAACATTCTCTATAGAAGTGTTTGGTGACATGCCTGGCAGAGTGGATATTCCAAATACAGTTACTGTTACTACTTCTAGAAGCTAGTGCTACTATTACTTTAAGAAAGGCACTGGATTAGGCTTTGCATAGAACATACAGAAAGGGTTGAGATATGGATTTCAACATAACAAAAAATCATAATCCAGCTAGACTCTCCTCTCTTCGCCTATATTCTTTTCCTTCTCATGGGCACAGGTGTGTTGAAAAGCAAAAGAGAAACTTCCAAACAATAAAGAAGCAGGGAGAAAAAGCCTTGGGGAAAACATTCTCCCCCAAAAGCTGAATATAAAAAAACAAAAAACAGGGTGAGAAAATAGTGAGAGGATTTCTCTAGCCACTCTCAACAGACCACAGGCAGCAGACCATTGTCCTCTACTTCCAGCCTCTCAGACCCCAGCTTTGCTTTTATCAGTATGAATCCATCAAACAACAGAACGGGGGAAAAACCTACCAAATACTTTCCATGCTCCATGCTTGACCCTAAAGAAATATTTGAACACTGACCATGAAAACAAAGAAGCAAACCAAAATAAATCTATGCATGGTTGGGAGGATGAAAGGAAGACCTGGATAGAACTGTCAGCACTCGGGAAATGAATAAAAGCTTTTAAAGAGCAAGAAGAGGCATATGCAGAAATGATCCACAAGGACGAAAACACACAGGAAGGAAGGCAGGAAGGGAGGAAGGGAGGAAGGAAGGAAGGAAGGAAGGAAGGAAGGGGACAGAGAGAGAGGAAGGAAGGAAGGAAGGGGAGAGAGAGGAAGGAAGGAAGGAAGGAAGGAAGGAAGGGGACAGAGAGAGAAGAAGGAAGGAAGAGGACAGAGAGAGAGGAAGGAAGGAAGGAAAAAAGGAAGGAAAAAAGGAAGGAAGGAAGGAAGGAAGGGAAGAAAGGAGGAAAAGAAAGAAAGAAAGAGCATATAAATGAGAATAAAGACAGCAATCAAACTTACCTCCAGGAAAGAGAAGAAATATTTCAGCAACAGTGCTTCATCTTCTCAAGGAAATTAAAGAAACATATACTCCATAAATTCAGATGAAAAGGAAATAACAAAACATTTTCAACGGAATTAAAACAAAATAGCAGCAGCAAAGAGCTGATGAGCACCACAGGGGAGAAAAAAACTGTACTGGCTTTAAAAAAAAAATGAAGCACAAAAAAAATAAAATAAAATAAAATAAAAGGAAAAATTCAAGGCACACAGAAGAGGGTCTGTATGGGTAACCCATTATAGGGACCCAATACTTAGCTCTTTAGCCCTGAAGAGAAAGACAGCACAGTTGCCAGGACACATACACTGTTTAAAAACATAATAGAGGGGCACCTATGTGGCTCAGTTGGTTAAGCGACTGCCTTCAGCTCAGGTCATATCCTGGAGTCCCGGGATCGAGTCCTGCATCAGTCTCCCTGCTTCTCCCTCTGACCCTCCCTCTTTTCATGCTCTCTCTCTCTCTCTCTCTCTCATTGTCTCTCTCAAATAAGTAAGTAAAATCTTAAAAAAATAGATAAATAAAGACATAATGGAAGGGAATGTTCCTGATGAAGTAGCTTATGAATGCAGATTTAAAAGGATCATCATCATAATCTGAAGGTCGTGAGTTCAGTCTCATAAAAGGATCATCATGCACTACTCAACATTTGTAAAAATTGAGAAACATACCTTAATTTTTCAATAAATTATTGAATTTTAAAACTACCCCCAGGTTTTTTCAAATAAATGTTGATGACAGAAACCAATGGAGTCAGGACTCTAAAGTCTGGAAAAATGAAGAGACATGGGTCCAAAAACTTTCCCCAACTTAGTTTTCGTTCCTTGTGGCAATGACAGAAGGAGGTTCTCAAATATGCAAGGATTCAGGAAGCATAATTAATATATACATCCTTTAAAATATCATCATGAGGGGCACCTGGGTGGCTCAGTCAGTTAAGCCTCTGCCTTCAGCTCAGGTCATGATCCCAGGATCCTAGGATCGAGCCCCACATCAGGCTCCCTGGTCAGCAGAGGAGAGCCTGCCTCTCTGTCTCCCACTCTCTCTGTGTGCTTTCTCTCTCTCTCTCTCAAATAATAAATATCTTCAAAAATTAAAAAATAAAATATTATAATGATGTAACCCCGTTAATCAAGATGAAAATCAAGACAAATAAATCACAAATGGACAAATTTCCATATGGACGTACTGGGAAGACCTGAAACAATTGTAGCAGAAAATTTAGTCTACATAAGCTTTTTTGACTGTGGTTACAGAACTGAATATGAGTATTCTAATTCTTGAAAAAAAAGTCATTTTATTATAGTTTTATATCATAGTCTTATGCTATAGTTTATTATAGCATTTTAGTTTTAGTATAGTATTTATTATACCATTATAGTTTATTATAGTTTTATTATAGTCCATTATAAGTATTTATTATTTTAATTATAATGAACTGTAATAAAACTCTTGAGGCTACCTATAAAAAACAGAAAGTGGAAAGAGCTCACAGGTATATTATGAATCACTGAAAGTGAACTTATTTCTTTATCTTTCATGGAAGGAGTCAGTGGTCACCAATAATGTCAGGAATGGAAATATGGCTTAAGCATTTTAATTAAAAATCAAATCAATAACACAAAGAACAAAAAAATTTGACTATGTTTTCCAAATTATGAGGAGGAAAAAAATGACTGAAAAATAAAGTTGAGCTAAATGTGAAAAAAATATAATCAACAAAGAAACAAATATATAGTGTTGTTTTGGGATTTTCCTGTTCAGTGGTGATTGGGGATTGAAGGAGAAGGAGGAAGAGTCAAGACTCTACTTACTATCATGGAAGTCATCAAATAATGGTTTTTATTTTGTTTCTATGTAGTAGCTTAAAAAAAAAATCTGAACTGAAATGTGCTTCCATGGCCCATATGCTGAATTCTAGCATTGTTATACTTGTTTAAGTTATAATCAGGTAATAAATAAATTAGTCTTTTTATTAAATTTATTTAAACAAAAAAAACCAGTTCATTTATTTCTCCCATTTCCTGTTATCAAATTAGAAAATAATGATTTAAGTAAAGTATTTAGTAATATAAAAATAAGTATAGGAAAAAATAACAAAAAGATTGAAAGAGGTTATATATGATGAGTGAAAACACAGTAAGACAGGAAACCAGTTTTGTTGTTGTTTTGTTTTAAGCAAGACTTTTTGAATCATTTATTTTTATGAATGCTTTACTTGGATTTTTTCTCCAATATAAAAGGAAAAAAATGATTATGTATAGGTAAATTCAAACTTAATGAAAAGAAGGTATTGGGATAGTCATACATAAGAAAATTAAATTCAACATAAATAGCAGAAACTGAGGCTAAGAAAATCATGTTTTCCAAAAGGAAAAAGAGGGGGAAAGAGATTTGAAGTTTTGTTGTCAGCTGAACAAGATAACATGGTACATATGCATAGCTTCTGTAATTAAAAGAAAGTGGGACTGGTGCATAAATACACAAATAAACCAGTCGAATAAAATGCAAAAGTCCAAAAATCAATACAAATATCAGTGAAAACTTAGTATAAGATAAAGGTGATGTGTTAAATCATTGGGATAATGATGGACCTTAAAGTAAATTGTTTCAATCTGAACTCACAGCTTTATGAATGTTGATGGGTAGAAATACAGATGTGCATATGTTCTGTTTTCTATGGCTGCTTGATGAAAGGGCCTAGAACCATAGCACCTTGTAGGCATGAGCACACCCAGGATCCAGATTTTACTTTCTAAACACCATTCTTCAGTAAGAAAATCAAGAGCTCCTTGGGAAATTGACTGATACCAGAACTGGGACAAGTAAATTACAAGATAAAGATCAGAATATTTTATGGTGCCAGAAGGTAAGGACATTCTCAAATAATGATGAGGAGAGTATATTTAAAGAACACAAGAGCCAGCCTGAAGGAATTTATCAGTGCTCAAATCTGGTACCACTTGAATATCAAAATAAATAATGATAGTGATAGATTTTAACATGGATAGTTTCCATGAATCCATCCATATATAAGTAGAAGAATACATAAGTCATTGGGAAAGATGGGGCAGCTCTTCATTGCAGTACAATTTCAATTAATAATAAATAATTAGAATTCCCATTAATAAATAGAATTCCAAATAAATAAATAAAAGAATGATAGAAACAGGAGATCTCCACTAGACAAAAAACACAAGATTGATGCTATAGACAAGAATCAAGAAAGGGGGGCTCCTGGGTGGCTCAGTCGGTTAAGCATCTGCCTTCAGCTCAGGTCATGATCCCAGAATACTGGGATCGAGCCCCGCATCAGGCTCCCTGCTCAGTGGGGAGTCTGCTTCTCTCTCTGCCTCACTCCCAAGCCGCTTGTGGTCAGCCTCTCTTTCTCAAATAAATAAATAAATGAAATCTTTAAAAAAAAAAAAAAACCTTAAAAAATATTTTAAAAAAAAGAATCAAGAAAGGGTGCTAAAATTAGTGAGTGGAAAGCATGGTGAAGAAGGGAATCTGTGCATAGTCCCTAGTTATCTCCCCATGAGTTACTTATTAATTACAAAGGGAAACCTAGTCACTTAGCAGTGGACATGACCATGATAACCAAATGATGCTAGTACCAAGCCATCAACAGTACTATGAGATAGCAACATCATGTACCCCCTGACATTATATGCTGAGAAGGAAATGTGGTGTTCTTACCCAAAATATATAACCTCAGTTGTCAGGAGGAAACATCAGACGTATACAAACTGACCCCCCCACCACCAAAAAAGCTGGAAAACAAGGCGCCTGCCCTTTTTTAAAAGTCTCCAGGTCATGAAAAAGAACAACTAAGAAACAGTCACAGATTATAGAAAACATAGGACAACTAAATGCAATGTGGGATCTTGGACTGGACCCTGGACCAGAAAGGGGCATTTGTGGAGAAACCAGTAAAATAAAAATAAAGTCTGTAGGTTGGTGAAGAGTACTGCAACAATGTTAATTTCCTGATGCTAAGAACTATGCAATGGTTACATAACTTGTCAACATTGGGAATGCAGTACCTGGGGACTCCATTATTTTGTAACTTCTAGAAGTTTAAAATTTATTTCTAAAGGAAAAAAAAAGGCCAAAGAAATGGTCAAAATTGTGCCATGAAATAAAGCCAAAAAAGGGATTGGTTTACTATAAAAAAAGAATTATATTTTACCACTACATGCAATAAAAATTAAACATGAAGATGATAGACTTCAGGACAGGGAGGACAGAATCACACACACCTCTGCCTGGAAACACAAAGAAATAGGAAAGACCCAACAGTCCATTTACGAAGGAGAGCTAAGCATGGACACAGTATAAATAACTTCTGGAAGGTACAAGAAGGGAAGACCAAATTACTATAATGTGGACTTGGTTGGTTTTACTTATCTTGATTAAAAAAAAGTGGTTTTATGCTATCAAGAAACAAACATTTCTCATTTACATCCATGAACATTTGATCTTTCTACCATGTTTGCCCATCAAGGAAATTAGAACAGCAGATGCCCTCCACACGTACTATTTCCCACCACCACCATCACTGACTCACAGCCTACGTGAGGAGAAACAGTTATTCTTCGAAACTGGATTCTCTGATGACTGACTGCCGTACAAAACTGAAAGAACAAAGCGAGAGAGATCCCAAAAAGGTTAATGACAAGTGAAACCTGCATTGATTATTAAGTTTCATTTCTTGGAAATAGCCCCAATGGTGGAGTATTTTCATTCAGTTAGTTATTGCCATCGGGATCAACCTGGTTGAGTGAATCCCACATTACTTTATTTTTTTCCCAATTTTAATATGAAAATTTTCAAACAGAAAAATAAACAAATTTTACATTGATCACATTTAGATTTTGCCATTAATATTTTGCTCTACTTGTTTATTATTTACCTGTCTATTTACTTGGCATCCATTCATCCATGGGTCCGTCTTATCTTTTGATGCATTTCAGAGTAAGTAGCAGACATCCACACATTTTCCCCTAAACATTTTGCATGCCTCTCATTAAATTCCAATGGAACATCCTGCTTTCTGGGTCTACTGATTACAACTGTGGTTTGTGGCTCTAGGGTTCTATCCTTGCCTCTGCTGACCTTGCATGTAAATTAAGCCTGATCTGCAAAGCTGGTCATGTAAGGACTCATGAAATCCCAGCAATGACTCCCTCCTGCTGTGCCTGGCAGTCTCTTGACTTAGAGTCACGGTGCTGCATGAAACACCTACCTACTCTCAGGGAGGTTGAAAGAATGGGGGAGTGATTCCATTTTCATGAGCATGGACGGTGCTCATGCATAGGAACTGCTGAATATGAAATTAAATACTGACAGCACATGACTATTCAATAAGAACATTCACTCCATAATAGTCTATTCAAATTTTTATATGTGCATGACTATTTCTAAGGAGAGTTTCTTAGCTTTCATATTTTCAGAGACATCAGTAACTCTAAGAATATTGAGGGCCACTGGTCTAACACATCCCCCCTCCAGAGGCTGTACATGAGTAATGTCAGATTGCATTATCTCTTTTCCCTGCCACATCCCACAGTTGACTTATATTTAGCTTAATTCAACCGAAACTCTAATTTATTTTCCCCCCATTACACTTTCAGTGTAGATCATTTTAGTTTATTTGTCTGTCCTGGTGATTAGTGAGTAACTTTGTCCATTAAGCTGAGTTGGATGCATCATTAACCAGAGAAGAAGAGAAAACAGGTAGTGGGAAGTCAATAGTTGGTGGTATTTATGACATCCCTCAGAGTGTGAATAAAAGAAAGATGGTTCTGGCATCATGATTTTGATCCTAACCCTATGACTCACTACTAGGAAGACTTTGGCGACTTACATCTTCCAGCTACCTTTCAGCACAGAAACATCCACCAGGAAGTAACAAGTACAGGAAAGTGTCTTGGAATTATCACTGACACTGAGACTGGGGTGCTGGATCCTGGACCACTTCCTCCATACTGTCTGAATCTCCCACAGAACCCACACAATACCATCCCCAGAACAGGGGCTCAGGAAGCCCTTATTTTGCTGGAACTCTCAAGTGAAGAAACAGTTTGGAATTCACTTTTGTTGCAATGAAATTAACCTTGAGGACCAAAGTTTTGGAAACTTTGGTTTCCAAATACACATATGCATATGCAGTTAAAGTGATGGTTGAGGATGTAGAGTTGATGAAACTGGGTTTTCTAATTTTGCTATTCTAAACCAGCCTCCTCTACTTTCAAAAGGGAATATCACATTTAGGAATATCATGTTCTTCAAGACTTTAATTCCTTCTCACATCAGTTCTGCCGATAACGAACTATATGGTCTCTCACAGCTGGTCTCCTCACTGGGGAAATGCTCTCTGGGAGTGATTGCCTGCAGCTGGAGGGCGGTGGAGAGGCCCACTGGGAACTTTCTCTGAGCTCAGAAGGACACAGAGCTAAGACTGATTACAAAATCCGTCCTAGATCTCGTTTCTGAAGAAATCCTAATCCCAAACTCTCTGAAAGAGTCCATGCACATAGAAAAATAAGTGTTAGTTTGGTAATGGGCAGCATTTGTGGAGTGACTGCCCAAAGCCGGTAACTTTGTGCTTCCTGCTCATAACAACTCTGTGAACTAGGTATTATTATTATCCCCATTTTACTGATGGGAACCCTGAGGCTCAGAGAAGTTTTACAACTAAAACTCTTTGGTAACACAGCTGTGTTTAATCTGGGAACAGGGTCTTGATCCTTGATCGGAATATCTTCTGTAAACAACAGAGTCCATCTCTCTGGCGTGGCTGAGTGTCTGGGGGAGTAACCCTGGTGAGCTGAAGTCCTCCACAGAGTACTCCGGTTAAGAACAGTCTCAGAGCAGCTCTCTGCTGCTCTCTGGTGGTCACTGGTCACACTGTTCTTTTTCCTGGAACGTCAACTGCCCTCCCTGCAAAGCTGGGGGCAGTTGCCCAGATGAACAACAGCTAGTATTTAAGTATGCACACACGAACACAAGATACAAGAAACTGTATCTTCTGCCTCCCTTATCACTATCAAGTAATTCAACGTTTGGGCAGGGGTTGTGTGCTTTTGTTGGTTTTTGTTTTGTTTTGTGTTGTTCAGGAACAGCTGTTTTTTGAGGAGCTGAGAAGTTTGCCTTGTCTTCTTCATTTGCCTGAATTTGACACAAATAACTTCAAGACTTTCTTCTTCCGCCATCTTCATTCCCCACTTCCTATTCGCCTACACTTCAAATTTCACCTTAGCCTGCCCCTTCCCTCCCTCTCTGGGGCCACTCACGTGCTGATCTGTGTACCAGCAATCTATCTCCCACGCTGCTTCCTCAATAGCGGTATTGGAGTGTATCTGACAGAAGCACACAATCCCCCTGTTCTGATTTAAATATAAAGGAACCCATGACTTTTGGATGATAATAACTATCTTTAATCTCTTCCAAAAAATCTAAAAATTCTGCAGCATTAAAGAAGTGAAAGCAACTAGGGAGAATAAAATAGTGACCTATAGTAAATGCCAAGAGGTATTCTATTGATGGATGGGAACAGGAAGAGATGGGTCACTTTCCACTGCATTCAAAGAGAGATGGTAAGAAAATGTATCATCTACAATCGACTTCTTGTACCCACATGGATAGTGATTTTTTTTTCCCCAACTAATGAGTAATAGTCTCCCTAGTGGTAAATATTATTCCGTGATTATAATCATTCAATAAATATATTTCAGCTCTATGAAGACCTTTGAATATTCATTACGGCCTTTTAAAAGATATCTCTTTACCCCCAAAACATCTCAGGGTTATTTTTCCCTTCCTCTAAAACAGACGCATCTCATGTACTTAACAGCACCTCTTCACAGAGTTGAGTTAACTTTTGCTTTTCACGGTCTCCCTGGAAACAGCATGTTGTCTCAATGTGGAACTATTTCAGTAAGAGGAGACAAAAGAACATAAAGTTCTCAACTTTCCTGTGGAGGAAGGGAAGAGACAGAAGACAGCAGGGGGGGAGAACACTCCAGTATTCAGAGCTTGGATGGGAGAGGATCGTGGCTGCTCTTAGCAGCTCTGTAGCAGTCAAGGCAGCAAAGAAAAATAAGTGCTTTGTAGAAGACGCTGTAACAGTCAGTAAACAAGCAGCTATATTCATCCTGGAAACCTGCCTGACACATAGGTGGTAGGTACGATTTTTAAAGTGGTAGAAAGTTCTCAGGTCCGAAAAACCCATCTACTTGCTACATGCTGGTACGTGAAATTATACAAGTGTGGCTAAGCCTTTCAAACCCATGACCTCTTAGGATAAGCATATCTCAAGGCCTCCTGCAATATTACTTAAGAGTTAAAATTTAAATTAAATCACTTACCAAAAAACAGTGACCCAGCTCTGAAATAAATAAGACATAATCCATATCCTAGCCTTTCATTCTCTCAGCTTGGTCCTCCCAGAGCACAGACTCTGAAGCAGAGATTTACAGGAGAGAGTATATTGGAAGGTATTTCAGGATCACCCCTTGGGTATGTTAAGGGTGGGACAGTAAAAAAGCAAGACTGGGCAGAGACAGATGTTGAATTGCAGTGGAGTGGTGACAGAGGCCTCCACAGATGCCATAAGGAGCTCTGCAGCTGACATGTCTCTTCCAAGTTGTCCTGTATTGAGCCAAGAAGCCCAGACTTTTGTATCCTGGTATCAAAAGTCATTGGAGAAGGGACACGACCCAGGGCAAGGCAGCACCCTTTAGCCAGGGACAATTCCTGGGAGGGACAGATCAGGGATTAACACTGGAAGTAGTTTGGGGGTCTCTCCTAAAAGGAGGACACAGACAAAGTACTAGAGCATCTACTAAGCTCATCAATCAGATTAGTATCCTTTATCTTTGTGGCAGGAAGCAAGAGGGACCCGGGTAGTCGTCCCCCAGCTAAAGACCTATAAATATCAGTAAAGTCATTATGTCATCCAAAGTCTCAGAGCACAAAGGTGGTTTCCCTTAACTAAATTCACACAACACTCCAGAGGAGGAGTTAGGACCAGAACTGAGGTCACCAATCCCTCCTCCTGTTCTCTAAGCAGATGAAAACTCAACCCTTCTTAGGCAATCACACTGGCCTAGCAATAAATCTTCCGGAACGCCCATTGATCCAACACTCCCAAGAAAGTATTATAGTTTACAATTACAGAAAGCCACTTTATCTCCTGTGACCACGTTTCCACTATAATTCTCCCCTGGACTCCACATGCTGGAACAGACAGTGATTTCAGTAAGAATGCAGATTCACTCACTAGGTAACCTTGAGTCATAAATATTCTGGAAGATTCACTGCAAAAAAAAGGGCAACACTGAAGATTGGGCTTTTGTAGTGGGTCATGGTACCAACCTCCTAGAGATGTTGAAAAGAGGGTACAAAGCTCCTGGCTTATTCCTGGTATATCAAGGGCTTCTCATCAGCTCTTGAAACAGAGAGTTTGGGGGCCCACTTTCCTACTCTCAGTAGGATTATGAAGACATTTTTATATTCTGTAACCCATTTCATCTCTTTGGCTGCTTCCCACAAGACAACTCACAGAAAATAACTCGGCTTTCATTTTCCACCTCACATCTGAACCCCCTGAATTCTACTGTGTTTATCACTGAGGGGAAACCCTCAGTCTCATTGGCTGACAGAAATTATATTTATGAGCTCCTCTAAGAAGCATCTCTTCATGTATGAATAATAAACTAACAGGCAAACTTGGCAGTTTTTGTGAAAATGGGAAATTTGTGAGCCAGTTAATAGGATTTTAATAGACCAGGCCTTGCTTTGAGTGTTGTGCATTTGCTGAGATTTCGACCCATCGTGTTGACCCTCAGCTAAAATTTCCTATTCAGGAAAACACAGAAACCACTTTGTCCAACCCTCAGCAGGCAGCAGAGAATCGGGAGCTCTGTCTACATGTCTCCTGGAGCTGTGATGAATCTCAAAGTTAAAGACTAGGAATCAAATTTATTTACAACCCATCAATGGCAAGAGAAAAAATGCTCTTCTCCTTAACCATCCCAGGCTGATGACTGACCCCACTTTGTTTTTAGTCAGAGGACCTGTGGAAAAAGTCAGGACAATTTGCTTCTTGGTTCCAGTTCAGGCTTTGCTGAGAGAGAGACAGAAAATCATTACCAGTTGGAAAGAGTTCAGCTATTTATAGAAAATGATTAGAAGCTCTCTACCCTGGTCCTGTGGTCAGCTGTCCACAGTCCCCCAGATCACCCTCACAATTTACACCTTTGCCGGTAGAGAGTATTAAACCGTCAGAACAAGCCTTTCACCCTGTCACAGTGGAGGTGAATGCAAAAGCTTGGAGTTCAGTGTGACTGTGGAAAAGACCTTAAAGACTGAGAGGACACACAGGAGGGATTCTATGTTGATGTTTTGTCCCCAGCAGAAACTTGACCTTCTCTGGAAAAGAGTGTTCACCCGTGGAAGTGCCTCATGGAGGCCATTTTGGCATTTTCAAAGAGGCCAATGGATTTTGGGAAAGTAATCCTTTCTGCCCTCACTTAGCACACTTCATCCATTTTCCCAAGTATCATCTTTTAGTAGTGCTGCTCTTTGCATCCCCACACCTGAGGTTTCCCATTCCTACTTTCCACCTGCAGCATTCTTGGCAATTCAACTTCTTTTTTTTTTTTTTTTTTTTTAAGATTATTTATTTGCTTGACAGACAGAGATCACAAGTAGGCAGAGAGGCAGGCAGAGAGAGAGGAGGAAGCAGGCTCCCTGCTGAGCAGAGAGCCCGATGCGGAGCTCAATCCCAGGACCCTGGGATCATGACCTGAGCCGAAGGCAGAGGCTTTGACCCACTGAGCCACCCAGGCGCCCCACATATCAAGGTATCTTTATGGCTCTTATCACTTAGAAAATTCCAATGGTTTTAGGAACTCTGTTCCAGGAATGAAGATGAAGACCAAATCTATATTTCCTATTATAAGTCACAGTATCACAGCAATAGCGTGTATTCCAGCAAACAGCTGTCTTAAAGCCAGTTGACAGTATTGTCTCTCCTCCTTTTTTTTTTTTTTTAAATTTTTTATTTATTTTCAGCGTAACAGTATTCATTGTTTTTTCACCACACCCAGTGCTCCATGCAATCTGTGCCCTCCCTAATACCCACCACCTGGTTCCCCCACCCTCCCACCCCGCCCCTTCAAAACCCTCAGGTTGTTTTTCAGAGTCCATTGTCTCTCATGGTTCACCTCCCCTTCCAATTTCCCTCAACTCCCTTCTCCTCTCCATCTACCCTTGTCCTCTATATTATTTGTTATGCTCCACCAATAAGTGAAACCATATGATACTTGACTTTCTCTGTTTGACTTATTTCACTCAACATAATCTCTTCCAGTCCTGTCCATGTTGCTACAAAAGTTGGGTATTCGTCCTTTCTGATGGAGGCATAATACTCCATAGTGTATATGGACCACATCTTCCTTATCCATTCATCCGTTGAAGGGCATCTTGGTTCTTTCCACAGTTTGGCGACCGTGGCCATTGCTGCTATAAACATTGGGGTACAGATGGCCCTTCTTTTCACTACATCTGTATCTTTGGGGTAAATACCCAGCAGTGCAATTGCAGGGTCATAGGGAAGATCTATTTTTAATTTCCTGAGGAATCTCCACACTGTTCTCCAAAGTGGCTGCACCAGTTTGCATTCCCACCAACAGTGTAAGAGGGTTCCCCTTTCTCCACATCCTCTCCAACACACGTTGTTTCCTGTCTTGCTAATTTTGGCCATTCTAACAAATCAATAAGAGAAGAGAGAAGAACCACATGATCCTCTCCATTGATGCAGAAAAAGCTTTTGACAAAATCCAGCATCCGTTCCTGATTAAAACGCTTCAAAGTATAGGGATAGAGGGAACATTCCTGAACTTCATCAAATCTATCTATGAAAAACCCACAGCAAATATCATCCTCAATGGGAAAAAGCTTGCAGCCTTCCCATTGAGATCAGGAACACGACAAGGATGCCCACTCTCACCACTCTTGTTCAACATAGTATTAGAAGTCCTAGCAACAGCAATCAGACAACAAAGAGAAATAAAAGGTATCCAAATTGGCAAGGAAGAAGTCAAACTCTCTCTCTTCGCAGATGACATGATTCTTTATATGGAAAACCCGAAAGACTCCACCTCCAAACTACTAGAACTCATACAGCAATTCAGTAATGTAGCAGGATACAAAGTCAATGTCCAGAAATCAGTGGCTTTCTTATACACTAACAATGAAAATACAGAAAGGCAAATTAGAGAATCGATTCCATTTACTATAGCACCAAAAACCATAAGATACCTCGGAATAAACCTAACCAAAGAGGTTAAAGATCTGTACTCGAGGAACTACAGAACACTCCTAAAAGAAATTGAAGAAGACACAAAAAGATGGAAGACCATTCCATGCTCTTGGATGGGAAGAATAAACATCGTTAAAATGTCTATACTGCCCAGAGCAATCTATACTTTTAATGCCATTCCAATCAAAATTCCACCAGTATTTTTCAAAGAGCTGGAGCAAATAATACTAAAATTTGTATGGAATCAGAAGAGACCCCGAATTGCTAAGGAAATGTTGAAAAACAAAAATAAAACTGGTGGCATCACGTTACCTGATTTCAAGCTTTACTACAAAGCTGTGATCACCAAGACAGCATGGTACTGGCATAAAAACAGACACATGGACCAGTGGAACAGAGTAGAGAGCCCAGATATGGACCCTCAACTCTATGGTCAAATAATCTTTGACAAAACAGGAAAAAATATCCAGTGGAAAAAAGACAGTCTCTTCAATAAATGGTGCTGGGAAAACTGGACAGCTATATGTAGAAGAATGAAACTTGACCATTCTCTTACACCGTACACAAAGATAAACTCGAAATGGATAAAAGACCTCAACGTGAGACAGGAATCCATCAGAATCCTCGAGGAGAACATAGGGAGTAACCTCTTTGATATCAGCCATAGCAACTTCTTTCAAGATATGTCTCCAAAGGCGAAGGAAATAAAGGCAAAGATGAACTTCTGGGACTTCATCAAGATAAAAAGCTTCTGCACAGCAAAAGAAACAGTCATCAAAACAAAGAGGCAACCCACGGAATGGGAGAAGATATTTGCAAATGACAGTACAGATAAAAGGTTGATATCCAGGATCTATAAAGAACTCCTCAAACTCAACACACACAAAACAGATAATCATATCAAAAAATGGGCAGAAGATATGAACAGACACTTCTCCAATGAAGACATACAAATGGCTACCAGACACATGAAAAAATGTTCATCATCACTAGCCATCAGGGAGATTCAAATCAAAACCACATTGAGATACCACCTTACACCAGTTAGAATGGCAATTCAACTTCTATCCACCTCGATTCTCATCTCTTCCCTCATTCCCAAGACCACCATGATCTTTCCTTCTCTGATTTTTCCAACAAGAGTTTTCATATCTAGCACAGAAGTTGACACTTAGGTACACTCTTGTATTGGTATGTTGTTTTCTGTGTTCCTGGCACCCATTGTTTGGGCATCTAGTGCTCTCACATCATACACATGACCTCACACTTACTCCACCTCAGCTGTTCCTGCCTTGATTCATGGGCTCTCTGCTCTCAATATCTTCATGCCATTGCTTCTGCCCCCTCATGGAATCTGTTCTCTGCCGTTCCTCTGCACATGTCCTAGTTTCTGCCATATCCTGCTGGGCTGGCTCCTTTGCATGTTTCATATTCACACTTGCAAAGAGAAAACACATGTTGGGTCCAGCAGCTCATTTCCCGCACTGACTGCAGCTCTCCCACCAGCTCACATCTAGACCACATTGGCTTCCCCATTGTACTTGTCCTCATTCCCATTGGCGATGGCTGGGATGTGGTGTGGGATGTGGTGGCCAGGGTCGTGTGGTGCCAAGAATGGTGACCTGGTGCAAGGAACCATGCAGACAGGGGTGAGGATGTGGTATAAGCATTGGGAACATCTGGAAAACAACATCCCCAAGCCATCTTCACAGTTCCTGCCCCTTTGCATCCTCTCAGTGTACCCTTTGTGGCATGAGGAAATACATATTTTAAAGACTTTTTTTTAACTTTACTGACAGATCATTTTGTGGTAGACAACTCATGACCTACCTCCATCTTTGGTAGAGTTAAGTATCTACTGTTAAACCTCAACATTTCTCTACTTTGTCATTTTCCCCAATCATTTCTGAGAACTAAAATCCTTGCTTCATTCAAATTTCAACTCAAGCTGTATGTCTTTAGGATAGCTCTCTTGGTTAAATATTCTTGGTCAGTTATGTAGACAAAAGTACATCTGGTGAAGGCAGAATGTTTTTTGAGTGTTTGCATAACTTCTGGATTGCCCAGAGAAGTAGACACCATGTAAGAGAGGCCAAAATGATTGTTGAATTGCATTAAATTCGATAACAACATGATGGAATTTTAGTGTAGGAAACAACCACAGAAACTGTATGGTTCAATCTTTAATTGAGCACCATGCCTGAAAAATGGTCATTCAGGCCCAAAAAGGACAATCCCATTTATGGAAAGATCAACTCTCAGCAGAAAGGCTCTCTGTACATTGAGTCAAAATCCATCTTCCTACAATGTCCACTCATTTGTCTAAATTCTAAATAAGATTCAACGCAGAGAAAGTGTAATTTTATTTTCCACATAAAAGTCTGTTAAATATTTAAAGATAGCAATTGAGCATTTCCCAGCTGCTTTTTCCCGGCTAAATATGCAAAATTAGCTGACTAAGAAATTCTTTTTGATTTGGTTTCACTTTCTATAATAAGGTATCATCGATTACAGTAGTAATAGCAATAGGAAATCCTCAATCAGCCATTCATTCCTCAAGTGACAGAGTTTTAAAATGTTTATTATTCATAGTACCCTCCTCTGGTTGCTTCTTGCAATATTCTTTCTGAATACTCCCATTTGGTCTCCACATTTAATGAGACTATATAATAAGTCTATGATCATGTGATTCAAATAAAATAGCGAATGAAGTTCATGTTTGGTTGTCGTCCACATTTCCTGCCCTCCTCAATCACTTCCATGGCCGAGTTGTGCTGTAACTGTCATGTTCACTATTATACTCCCTATTTCTAACACCTTCATATATTCCTCATAGTAACCAGAATGTTGACTGGCACTTTAGCTGTTAAGCAAAAATACATGCTTTAACGAATAACTCACAGACAGTCTGACCTCTAGCCCTTTGTCGCAGCTTATATTCTTGTAAGCCTAGGATCGTCTGTTCTGATCTTACTTTTAACTAACTTAAACCATGTTAAATTCCACCCTTGTAGATTTGGTTCATGATGCCAGTCTATGAAAATATGTTTGAATCGTGCATTAGTTACAAAAGCTTTATGTCTTTCTTCTAACATTGCATCAGTTACATATTCCATAATCATGTTTGATGTGTCCTCCATGAAACCATGAATTAAATATTAAAGAGGACAGAACTAACAACAAAGTTCTCCAGCTATCACTGGAATCCACTCTCCAGGCTACCATAATCCATTAATCAAACTCTCTGAGTAAAGTTACTGAACTGACACAAATCTATCATATTTACCACCTAGCCTATGTTTCTTCTCCACAAAAGAACATAAAATAATTTGTCAAATGCTTTCCTGAAGCCAAGGTATTATGGGATATATTAGCGGTGTGCTCCCTCTCAAATTCCTTTAAAACAAGAATTTCTCTATGGAGATGTAGAAATTGTTACACTGAGAAGGCCTTTCTTATCCCTCTCATGCTAAGATAATTCATATCCACATGGAACCTCATATCTTATCCTACAGGGTCTGTTTATGAGCCCTGCATTACTGCTCATTGAATGCCTGCCGAAAACAAAAGATTGCCCAGTGACGGATGCACGGCATCTCGTAAATGAACTTCATCACAAGCCCACTTATGGGGTATTCTTATCTGTATGACAAAGGGGAGAAAATCGAGGCTTGGAAATGCTAAGTAATATCCCCAAGTTCCAATAGGTAATAATGTCTGTTGTTATGTGATGTGACTTATGTTATCACCAGGGATGGCCACTTAATTTGTGGAATGAAAACTGAAATGAAAAGTGAAAATGAAGAGAAAAATGAAAATGAAGGGCCCCTGTTAGGAACTGACAGAATTCGTATGTTGAAATCCTAACCCCCAAGGGGATGGTATTAGGAGGTTGGGCTTTTGGAGGTGAGAAAGCTCTGCCCTAGAGAGGTCTCTTGTCCCTTTCATCATGTGAGGACACAGCAAGGAGACACCATACATGAACCAGGAAGAGGGTCCTCACCGGACACCAAATTTCCCAGCCTCCAAAACTGTGGGCAATAAATTTATGTTGTTTATAAGCCACTCGGTCCATGGTATTCTGTTAGAGCAGCCTGGATAAACTAAGACACCCCCTGTTCAAAAAAGCAGAAAGAAAAATGTGTTGTTCAATGCACTAATATATAAGGCTTTTTTCCTTTCTTCCACAATTTCTCAATGTGTCATGATTTTTTTCTTAATTTGTTACTTAATGTCATTCTCAGTAAAGGAACATGAAAATTTTAAATTCTTGGGCATGAATTTTACTGCTCACCTTTACATTATGCAATGTCAGTAATACAGACATATGTAAGTGCATGTAATTAGCATGTGAAATCACAGGTATTATACAATCTGTAATTAGTACCTTATACATGTATATGTATTCCCTTCTTACCAGAAGAGTGGAAATTCTGCACAAAACTAATTTAACTGTTTTTAACTTCACTTCTAGATACTGCATGTTACATCAACACTGTCTACCTTTGGTTTATTGGTGAGTGAGTAAAGAAGGACTAAAATGAAAATGAGTTGCTCTATCTTTCCTCCTCCTCTGTTGTCATGACTTTCAATGGCAGTCATTGGGCAGTACGGAGAAGAAACATGAGTGAGAAAGGATGGGATATGGTTCTTTGATCCTTAGTGTTTCCTAGAATGCCGTTGCCTGCCTTCTGTGTTCCAGGAGAATTCTAGTTCAGAGTACATGGCCATTCTGGGCTGTTAGTGCCCCACTTACTGAGTCGTTGATGTAACACATTTAACTTGCACTCACTTGGAGCCTTGCTGAACTTCCACACATGGGGGGTCTGCTGGAATTCTGTGTTTATGGGTCATCACAAAGGCTATATTCAAGTGGCTAATAAGGAAGAGCAGACAGACACATACCATGTCTCCTCACAGACATGATCCATCGTCTCATTAGACATCACCTAAGAAACACAAGTTTGAAGGTAAAATCATTACAAACTTCAACACAGAAACAGCATAGCATTAAGTCAGATCATGAGGTCTTGAGTGACTGACTGTACGGGTTGTTCACCTGTGAAGCTGACCCTCCTACCTATCACCACCGATCATTAGAACCCTGATCACCTCTGAGATCTCCCCTCCTGCTCTCTGTTCCCTTGCTAACCACACTCCTGACTCTTTGAGCATTTTTCTCCTTTAAAACATTTCAAGCAATTTCGTGCACTAGCTGTTCCTTCAGCCTGGAAAGCCTTCTCCCACTATGTTCACATGCTCCACTCCTCATCATTCAGATGTCAGCTCCAATGTCAAGTCTCAGCCTTCCCTCGAGAGCCCCCTGCCCTGCTCCCCCATCCTTCTGTCACACCATGCTACTTTATCTTCTTCACACCACATGTAATCATCTGAATGCACCTCATGTATGCCTTTACTTGTTCAATTCCTGTCTCTTCTAAGAGAATGTAGGCTCTAGGAGAGCCATGCCATTGTCTGATATACTCACTGCTGGGTCCAGCTCCTAAAACCTTACTCAGCACAGGGTAGTTGCTCAATACATATTTATGGACCGTTTGCCCAAATCAATGAATCATTATGCCTATGCTAGACCACACTGTATGGTCCCTTCTCAATAAATATTAATTAAATTATCAATGTGCATAAGAGGACTCATTTAGCAGATCTCAAGGTCCTTGAGAGGAGAGAATTATGCAAAAAAATTAACTATGACAGAGGAGGTAAGATCAATTACTTAAAAACAGATATGTGGAAATGGTCAAATGTTCCCCTCCACCCCTGCTCATTTTTCTTTTCCTTTTCTTGCAGTAAAACCATAATATCGAGCTGGTAACAGCCCAGCTGTTGCCATAACAACAGACTCTGCGGACACAAACTTTCAGCCCAGATGAAACCACATGATGGAGAAAGAATTGTTTGGCCAAGGCCTATCGGAAATAATTACAAAGATGACAGAGGAAAGAATTAGCCAAGTAAATTGGTTTTGAACAACTGCATCTTCTTAGGCAGATAAGAAAATAGAAGATAAAGCTGAATCACACCTAAGAATATATATCTGTGATGGAAAGTCACACAAAGTCAAAAAAAATTTTTTTTCCATTTTGTAAGGAAATAAAGTTAAGTATAAACTGATCTGGAAGAAATAGCACCTTTCAGACACTTGGGCCATTTCTAATTCAAGTTGAAACTGAACTGGCCTGGCTTTACCTCCATTTCAATGTCTTTTTATGCAATTGCAGAGTTCTTGAAAAATTGTGGGTAAATCAAATATCTAAAAATCAAATCGAAATTCAAGTGCACTGAGCATTTTGGTTTTTAAAGGAACTTTGGAAAAATCCTTCTGTAAAGCAAATAGCTCCTTTGTCATAGGACCTCCCCTCATGTACAGATCTTGTTAGTTTTTTCATGATAAATATTCTTCAAGTCAAATTCTCTCAGTGACCGAACCAGGGTTATTTAACTGATTATTTTCAAATGGTCTTCGTGTTTTTGGACCTCAGTTTATCCACATGAAACCAGGGAAATGATTGTTTGCCGGCCACCAACCTCACTATTGGAATGTCTTTTTTTTTTTTTAAAGTTCTCTGAATTCATTTCTTGAAAAGCACACACAAATCAAATCCCCCGACGATTACCAAATGAGCTGTTTGTTTTCTCTTCCACATTCCTCCTCCTCTGCATTTTCTCTTGGTCAGTGTCAACATAGACCTCACCTTTGTGACTCTTGGGACATAGAGGGCTTTTGATTCCTGCTACTTAGGGCCTCCGTTCCCTTGCCTCAACCTGTACAACCAAACAGCAACAACAACTCTTGTCTAAACTCAGATGCAGTCTTCTCCAGGCATAACTTCAGGATTTTTGGAGAAAAGAGATTATAGAAATTCAATAAATACAGAACTGCCTAAACAATCTATATTAATAAATTAAAGCCTCTTGGCTCAATTTAAAAGGAGCCATTCGTACATGGGTGTGTCCAAACAGTGACTTGTTTGTTTTTTTACCTGTTTCTAGAAGAGGGTCATGGCTTAGCCCAACGATAGAACAATTATAAGTTTCTGTTATAGATTTATATTATATTAAGTTGACTTACCAAATTTTTCAAAGATAATGCAGGATGATTTCCATTTCCATGGAAAATTCTCCATTTATCTGTATGTATCTAATTCTTCTAAGACACAGGATTGTAGTGGTCATGATGCATGGTACACACTGAAACCCAACGTGGTTCCAATCCCACAGCTATTTATTTGTTTTCAGCAGCGCTTAGCACCAAGGATAAAAGAAAAAGAGTTACAGAACCACTGCCTTCCAGGAGCTCATGATCTAATTAGAAGGAAAAGTGAGGTCCAGGAAATAATCCAACAGTGTGTCTCAGTATGAAGACAGTAGAAGAGACTATGAATCTAAAATCGAACTTCAGAAATCATGGAGATGAGCATGGTGGGGAGATGCAGGAGGTAGAAGACACTGGGTTGGATCTTAAAGGAGATGAATGTGGCCTGGTGGGGTCTCATGGGGAAAGTATCCTAGATTAAGAGACTGGTAAGAGGAGAGACACGATTCTATTTATGACCCACCATCTCAGGATAGAGTTGAAGATCTTATAAACATTCTGTGACTAGAAAGGGCTCATTGCCTTCCCTCACCTACGCTGGTCTGATCAGGTCTGGTCTAGTCTATCCTTCTGATATCCCACCTCCTGCCCAGCTCCCCTTCCCAGCCCTTTTCACCCCTGCCTGGAAATTATTGTAAAGCATTCCACGCCCATAACTCATCAGTGGCTCCAACATCCAAACAGCATCGAACAACTCCAGGAGACTGATTTATAACCCACAGCAACACATTTTCTCTCCTTCCTCCCCTTTTTGTCCCCCATATGTCACAGAGCAGAGCACAGGAGATATTCATCAGCCCTCTGTTCTCCCAGTTTCCAAAAGCATTCTCAGACATCAGTCTGTCTGGCACCCTGCCTCTTCCATCCTCTGGTTACAATTACAAGTCACTTCCAGGACTATATCTCTGGCCTTACCAGTGTCATTGCAGATGGTCTTCTAGACCTTTCCAAACTGCCTTCTCCACCCATTATCCCCACTTGCACAAACAAAGCAGCCAAGAGAGCCCAAAATTTCCCTAAGGCGGCAGGTAGGAGAAAGGCTAGGAAAACACTTCAAATTGTTCCTGCTGAATGCATTATCTCACTCCCAGGGGCCCTTTGATATCGGTTCTTACGGATAAGGACATGCCCCAAGGCCTGAGTTAAGAAGAGAAGTAGGGTTTACATCTGGGTCTGTTCAATGGTAAAGGTCAGGGTCCCATTGGCAACAATGCCCTGTCTCCTTCTGTGCCTTGCGTGACATAGATGCCCAATAATCCTTCAAGAAAAGATGCTAAGCAGAGGCTTGGCGGCTCTGAGCTATCAGGCAACACACGCACTCAACAGTTAAGTGGATTTTTCTGCACAACCGTGAGGCTGTCAGACAAGCCAGGAGGGAGCCCAGGAGTCCTGCCTCGGCAGCCTCCTCAGACAATTTAAACAGCTTTAGAAACTTTTCACTTAAGGAAATTAGAGGCTTCATCCCAGCACCGCTGAATGTTTTCAGGAGCTTGTCTCCCTAGAATCTGTAGCAGCTGTGTGCAAATTAATCAGCGATTTGGAGGCTACACGGAGCCGAGATTGGAGAAACAGCTGGGTATATTTATGAAAGTTTGTCAGGGATGTACCAGCATGTTCTGAGGTACCTTCTTCGTTAAGTGTCATTTCGCTGGCAAAGAAAAGGAGAAGGCGAGACAGATCCCGCCAGTGTCTAGAGGATTAATGAAAGCCTGGCAGAAAGCTGAAGCTGACTATCTCTTCTCGTTCTAATTTAGGTGGAGATTTATGGGAGAGGGTCTGGGGAGCCAAACGGCATCAGGCACTGCGCTGATGGGTGACTCGTCTGATAACTACAGTGGCATTCAATTCTCAGTACGTGCTGCCGGCTGCTCTGCACGGGAGCCGTGACATCCCGCCGGGGTCTGATTTGAAGTACGGGGCCGAGCCAGTCCCATCTCCACCCGTCCCTCCTGTGGTGGCTGCTGCCTTCCCCTCTCTCTGCTTCTAGCCCCTACCCAGGTTTCCAGAGAAAATCAAAGAAAACACGCCAGAGAATCCACAGCGGGTCTAAGTGAGTCTAATGTGCCATGACTCACTTTTTTTTTTTTTTTTTTTTATCTTTAAATACATACAGAGAGAAGGGAACAAACTCTTCCGGAAAAACTAATGGACAAGCAGGATAACCTACTTTTGGAGACCAAAGGTCCTATTTCAAGCTCATTCGCTCACTTAATTTGACATATTTGTGTGTCTTTCTCATGAATGTAGATCCCAGATATGTCATGGGACATATTTCTACCCCAAATTACTTGTCATATTGTCTGAAATTCAAACTTAACTGTGCATCCTATACTTTTATGTTTTAAATCTGGCACCCCTACCTGTAAATAGGAGAATGGAAAATATTTAGCAACCATACTAAGTACAACCACAGGAGACAGCCCCTCTGGGTTCCTGCCCACAGCCTCATTCTTCTGCAAGGTTCCATGCATGTACAACCAGAATTTATCCTAGCACCAATAGCTAGATCTGAGCATTACGTCCCTCTGGTTCCCAACTTCCTGTCAGAGACATAGTCCAAACTTAGGTTTCACATTAGTATTCTACAAAAGTTTACCAGATTCATTGGGGGATTGCTTATGTAAAGTTGGGTTTAAATGTACTGTGCAATTACTATTTTTTTTTTATCATACTCAAGTGTGATATTTTTTATCATACTCAAGTGTGATATTTTTAGTGCATTCCTGTATTGGTTAGGAATGCATTTAGTTGCAATTAGTGGACAGTGCTTCTTAAATGGTTTACTTTCTCACAGGACAAAGAGTTTGAAGATGGAATGTTGATGACACTGATTTAGTGGTTCAACGGGGTTAAAGCCCACACTTGTGTTGTCCTCTGGATCTTTCTTTTAAGACAGCAAGATAGGTGCTACAGCTCCAACCTTCATATTAACATCCCAGCAGGAAGAGGGAGAAGGAGAGGAGCCAGCTCTGTTCCTTGGTTTAGGAAAGCAAAAGCTTCTCTAGGAACTGCCTGAGTAGCCCAGGTCACATGGACACTCCTAGCTAGACAGGGTGCAAGAAACAACAGGATCTCATGTAAACTTAGACTAGTCGTGATCTACCTCCTGATGCTGGGCACATTACCGCCTGAACAAAATTGAGATCTTCTTTGTATTCTGGTTGAAATGAATACTGAGTAGGTCACCAAGGAAGTCTGCCAGAATTCTTTGTCTTTAAATATAATTCTATCTTCATCCTGCTGGGGATCCTACAATCTTATCATTGTTTCCCTAATAAGCCAGGACCTCCCCAGAACTTAAACATTGTAAATAATGCCAACCACAGGGAGGACATTTTATTACATTTGGGGGAGGCCCAGTGCCTAGCACAGTGTATAACTTACAAGTACTAAAGAAGTGTTTATGGCTGGCTGAGAAGATGAATGAAAAATGTGACTCAGATAAACAGCAAAAGAGGATTTTTAATGTCATGACCTCTGCTGCTAACCATAGTTTCTTAACAGTATTTTTTTTAACTTAAAAAGGCTTTATTTGGCTTTATTGTATTTCTACGGAAGTACTACATCACTAATGCAAGGAATAATGTACAACTATATTGCTACGGTAGATACAGTTACACAGAAAACATTCTTGTTTTACAATATGGGGGTACAATGTGTGGAAATCTCCCCTTAGCCCCTCCAGCTCGTTCCTTCCCCACAGAGAACTGTGTCCACTGTGTGGCCATCACCACACATCCCATCATTTCTCCATACACTGACAATCATCTGTGAAAACAAACACACACTTTTTTTTTTTAAGGTTTCTTTTGATTGTATACAAATTTGCATAAATTTGCATCACACCGTCCATACTGTTCTGTTTTTCTCTACTTAACAATAAGTCCTGCAATTCTTTCCAGGTCAGGACATAGAGCTCTCCCTTATTTTATTTTAGACATTCCTCCCTCACATATATCTAGCACTTTAGAGCGCATAACGTCCTTTCACGTACATTATTTTATCTGACCTTCACTATGTGGATCATTATCCATATGCATCATGGATAAAGAATCTAAAGGTCAGAGAGGTTGTCAAAGTCAGAAGTAAAACCCGCTACTCCCACCATCCAGGCACTCCCACCCATCTAGCTGTGCACCATTCCAACGATGTGTCTTTGCCTCCAAACACGGACTCAGTTTGACTTATGACCACTTGACACGAACTCATCATTAGAAGATGACAGCTTGGGCAAGGTTCTGCTATCTTTACTACCCCTGACTTCCAAAACATATGCTCTCCTGATCTAAGTTAATAGAAAGAGAGAGGAAAGAGAAAAGCAAAGATTGTGGGAGGAAGGAAGGAGAGAAGAAAGGAAGAGGTGTCTGGCAGCAGGCTTAGGGGGATTTAAAACCAGAAGGGACTATTTCTGGTGAATTTTTCACCTACAAAACTGTAAAACAGAGTTATGAGCAAATGGACACAGGTTTCAACAGAGTTAGGGTGCAGTCCTTGGAGACAGCATGGAAAATATGATATTCTAATCTAACCTGTGGTCTGTGGTCTGAGGATACACACTTCCCAGCAGAGAAAATCTGTCCTATCTCTCGTGCCTCCAGGCTCTAATAAAGGGCTTTACATCAACATAGAGCCAGACCTCAGGGGAAAGCTGGTCATGGGCTCACCCAGCATATTTGGGCTTCCTCAAATACTTTAAGAGGCACTGTCACGTGTGTTTCAAAACATCGTAAAAACAACTTGGAATGCCTCCTCCAAGGGACATAAGATGAAATCAATACATTCTGATTTTCTCCTCCGTTAAACTCTCAATGACTGAAACAGTAGTGTAGCTGGGGAGATTTTAGTAGCTCAACTACCACATACTAAATTCTTCTTCTTCAGGATTATGGGGCCTTATTTAGGTGCCTATTGGTAGAGCTTTAGGGCTTTAATGGATTCAAAAATGCACTAATAATCAGCAAAAATAAATAGAGCACTCATGGAAGAATGAAGATAATTATTTGTGGAACCATCTGGCATAATAGCTACCCTCATAACACGGTAACTAAACACAACACTATTAAAGTTAATAAACAAGAGAGATTGTTAAGTAAAATGATGCTATGAAATTGGTGAGCAAGGATTTCAGAGACACTATGAATATTTCTCAGCAAAAAGACACGGCACATTATAGGTAAGACAGAGAGGGACTCGGGGACTCTGTCATCCTTGGGCTCTTCCTTTCTCTACTCCACACATCCAACCCACTAGCAAATACCATGGGTCCACTGACAAAGTTAATCCAGGAGCCATCTACTTCTCTCTATCCCCACAGTCCCTATCTACATCATCTAAGATGGGTCTCTAAAAGTTGCAGTCTGGCCTCCCTCCTCCTGCTCACTTTCAATGTACTCTTTACAAAGGCATCTTATAAATATAAATATATTACAGTATATTTATAATATATACGTGTATTATAAATATATAAATTGTGATGGGGCACCTGGGTGGCTCAGTCAGTTAAGCATCTGCCTTCAGCTCAGGTCATGATCCTAGGGTCCTGGGATCGAGTTCCATGTTGGACTCCTTGCTCAGTGGGAAACCCACTTCTCCCTCTCCCTGCTGCTCCCCCTGCTTGTGCGCTCTCCCTCTCTCTCTGTCTCTTTCAAATAAATAAATAAAATCTTTTAAAATATATATATATATTAATATATAAAATAAATTGTCACTCACTGGCTTAAAATTCTCTAATACCTTTCCATCTACATTTTTTTCCTATAACTACAGGAACAAAGCACCCCAAATTAGGTGGCTTAAATTGACAGAAATGTATTGTCTCACAGTTCTGGAGGCTAGAAGTCTGAAGTCAAGGTGTCGACAGGGCCCTGCTCCCTCTGAAACATGTAGGGGAATCCTTCATTCCCTCTTCTAGCTGCTGGAGATTTGCTGACAATTGTTGGCATTTCTTGGCACGTGGGTACATCTCTCCAACCCTCTGTCTTTGTGCACTGTCCTCACTGAGACTTCACTCATCCTCCATCTGTGCATGCCTGTCTCTGTGTCCAAATTTCCCCTTTTATAAGGACACAAGTCATTTTGGTTTGGGGCCTACCCAAATATCTTCATGTTGACTTGATGATAGCTATAAAGACTCTATTTCCAAATAAGGTCACATTCTGAGGTCCTGGGGGGTTAGGACTTCCACGTATCTTTTTTTTTTTAATTTATTATTATTATTTTTTAATTTTCAGCATAACAGTATTCATTGTTTTTGCACCACACCCAGTGCTCCATGCAATACGTGCCCTCCCTAATACCCACCACCTGGTTCCCCCAACCTCCCACCCCCCACCCCTTCAAAACCCTCAGGTTGTTTTTCAGAGTCCGTAGTCTCTCATGGTTCACCTCCCCTTCCAATTTCCCTCAACTCCCTTCTCCTCTCCATCTCCCCATGTCCTCCATGTTATTTGTCATGCTCCACAGATAAGTGAAACCATATGATACTTGACTCCCTCTGCTTGACTTATTTCACTCAGCATAATCTCTTCCAGTCCCGTCCATGTTGCTACAAAAGTTGGGTATTCATCCTTTCTGATGGAGGCATAATACTCCATAGTGTATATGGACCACATCTTCCTTATCCATTCATCCGTTGAAGGGCATCTTGGTTCTTTCCACAGTTTGGCGACCGTGGCCATTGCTGCTATAAACATTGGGCCATGTATCTTTTTTCTTTTGAGTTGGAGGTGACCCAGTTCAACTCATAGCACCAAACTAAGTGAACTTTAAGTTTGTCAAATTGGTTGACAACTCTCTATCAGATCCGGCCCCTGTCCATTCTCTGACCTTACCTCACCACACCCTGACCCTACTGGCCTTTCTAATGTCTCTCAAGCCTGTAGAGCCCTTTGTAGAGCTTTGCTCATGTGGCCCCTTCTACCTGGAAGACACTCCCCCTGGGTCTGGACATGGGTCAGCCCTTCTTACTCTATAGTAAGGTGGTCTGTCATTTATCACCACTCAGCAGAGGCATATCCAGGTTTTATGGAGGCTTATACAACTCAGGGGAACCCCTCTGAGAAGAAGAGTACATAACTGCATATTAAAACAGGACTCAGGCCTTGGAAAGGGCCTAAGCTGCCCCCTGATTCAAAAAATGCCTACTACTTACATTCCAAAGTTACCCTTTCTCATCTCCTTCTCATCACACCTATAATTTATCATTAACACTTACAACAATCTGAAATTATCATTAAAATATGCTTTCCTATACACTGGCCCCCTCATACCAGATGGGAATCTCCATGAAAGAGAAGCTCTATTTATTTTTACTAGTAGAGATTAAATCTTAGCATAGGGTCTTGCCTGTAGCTGGCACTCAGTGAATATTTACTGAATTTAGAATTACATGAACTAGGGGCTCCTGGGTGGCTCAATTGGCTAAGCCACTGCCTTCAGCTCAGGTCATGATCCTGGAGTCCCAGGATTGAGCCCTGCGTAGGGCTCCCAGATCCATGGGGAATCTGCTTCTTCCTCTGACCTTCTCCCCTCTCATGTTCTTTCTCACTATCTCTCTCAAATAAATAAAGAAAAACTTTTAAAAAAAAGAAATGCATGAACTAGTGAATGATAAGAATATCAATAACATCAATGACAATTAGTCACAAGGTACTTACTTTGTTCCAGGTACCCTCTATCATTATCCCTCGCCTTAGAGGAGCTCCAGGCTGGCTGCTAGTAAGTGACAAAGCCAGGGATTTGGAGCCAGAACTCTGGATTTAGACTCCATGCTCCTGACTCAGATACTACACTGGTCAGACATAAAAGAAGTTTGTTTGACTGACTCAGTGTTCATCACTATGCCCCAGAGATTCCCATTTCACAGGGATAAGGATTTGGTAGAGAAGAATGAAGTAACTTGCCCTTCACACCAGGTACTTGGGAAAGAGAAGACACGCATAATGTCTTTTGTGCCAAGGATCCCACAGAACAATGGAGGTCTTCCATGGAACCCAACTGTACCTCTTTGCCAGACTTTTTCTTGTTAAAATTTCAATATACGGTGCATTAGGAAAAATATAAGTCATCAACTTTAAGTCAAATATGCAAGCCAATAGGAGCCTTCTGTGATTTATCCGTGGGTTCAGAATTATTATGGAAGCCTTCGTGGTCACAGTTTATATGCTTCTTTTTCTGAGTGGGCTTGTGCACACAAACGTACAAAAATGACAATAGCTGGTACGACTTATTCTTCCATTGTGCTCACCCCTACTGACCCACTGAATTCCATTCACATCACTTCTTACCCATTGAGTTTGGGAAGATGGAAAATAAATATTCACTGCTTAAATAAAAAAAAATTAAAGACTTTTGCATTCTTCATAGCTTAAAATAAAGTCTTCTTGACTTTTCACTGATAAGTCTGACAGCTTCTGTCTGTTTGGGCTCCTGCTATCATAAATAAGGCAAGAGGAGAAGTCTACAGAGGTCGCTAGCTTTTTCTGAACCATAGCGGCAGCAATCAACTTTATTGGGAACGAATAGGTGAGATAAGAGGACAAAGTTGATGGGAGGAAAAAGGAAAGTGCATATTTTTTAGCAAAACTCCCTTAAATAAAGAAATGTCTCTATGGAGCTCTTCTTTGAAATACAGCAGCAGAAGACCATGCTGTCTAGCACCACCTTCCCTGCTTGTTTAGCTCTGCTCTGCTGTAGAACCTTTCTTTAATCCATGCTAGCAACCTAGGATGTCAGATGGCAGCAATGGGGCACTCTCTCCCACCACCACTGGGGCCAAAGAATATGTTTTATTCTCAGCAAACCACACTTCCAAAAGTAGTATCAGAAAGATGAAGTGAAAAGCATGAGGCTCAGTCCGTCTCAGCTTCATATTTCCTGATGGTAATGATGAGAAAGAGACACCATTGGCCAGTAAGAAATATATGGCTTTAGGCTTTTATTTAACTACAAGGGGTAGAAGAAGGGGGAGAAAACTTAAGTCCCTCTGCTTTATTTCAGTCAAAATTTCCTCCCTTGGCTGAGAGTTTTGTTATCACCAACCACCTTGTAGACGAAGCTACCCATGCTTATACTCTGAATTTGGAGGATCATGAGAGAAGTGCAGAAAAGGAGCCATTTTTTTTTTTCCTATCCAAATTGTACCAAGTTCCTAGTGACAAAGGTTTTGCTTCATGTAGCAGATTATGTCTCATTGTTGGAGCAGAATGGTGCTTAAGGACATAGTACTGGCTCATTTTGTTTAGACTTGAGCTCTCATTAACTCATGGGAATCATAGCTGAGACCTGTAGACTGCCCACATTCAACAATTTGTTCTTGTCTGGCCCAGAATCCACATAGATTATAACCAGTCTCAAGTCTGGGTTTGGAATATATTAAACCTAGAAGGACACACACCAGGGACCTTAGTGACTGGTGTTACAGTGAATCTGATAGAAAACTTCCTGTTCTGAGAGTAGAGCTCAGATACTACAGAGAGATTCCACAGTAGGGTCATTTGTACTGTCCCTCATGCCACTCGCAAAGACTGTGCCACCTCAACAAGTTTTGATGGAAATGGTGACTATGATGTCTATCGCCAGATAGGGGCAGTGTCCTTGTTCCATTATCAAAAGAATTTTCCAGCAGAGTGGTTTCCCATAAATAGGGTCTTTCTGTCCATGCTTGAATCAGGCCCAGTACTATTTATCAAACCTCTGGGGATACCAGGCCAACAGCACTGTCCCCAGACCCTCTGTTTCTCTTATACTAAGTCACAACACTGCCTGTTAAACACCAAAACAACAGAAAATGATGCTTTGATTAACAGCAATTCTCTTTTAAGCTTTCCATATTTGTGAGTTGTTAGAACCATTCTTTCTTCTAAAGAGTAGGTTTTTCAAAAGCAAAGACTTTTTGCTTGTCCTTATACTTCCAAACTCCAAGAAGCAAGATTTCAACAAATGCTTGTTCTTTCTCTCATTCAAAAAAAAAAAAAAAAATCCTTGAATACCTACTATTTCCTAGGATGCAGTGACTGAAATAGATAAAAATCTTTCTGTCTTGGAATTTAGAAACCAATCTCAATAGCAATCAAAGACTTATATAAACCAGCCATTCCAATCTGTCACAGGAATTATGAAATAAGATACACAGGACATAAATGAAAACTAGATAAATGCGTAAACTCTTACTTTCCAAGGGCTGCACATCCCATCCATGGTGTGAATTGAGATCTCAAACAGAAGGAAAGAGTTCGTGTTTTTACAGTTTCAGTACTCCACATCCCAGGCAGGAGAGCACACATGGACAATCTTCTTGCTAAATTAAATGCACGTGCCTGCTCTTGCTCCAAAACCCTCCCAAACACAAACAGCACTCCAGGAACTCATTGATGTGATTCCCTGTGCATACGAGGGGAGAACATGTATCAAATTTCCTATCAAATTATTTTTTCTATTAAATCTGTATCTTGGAAAAGCTTCTACCAATATAACTTTTTTTTGCCAAATGCTATGAGTAGAATATATGCTGGGGCATTTAATATGAAAAGGACAATTTTAAATAGCTGTACACATGTTGAAAGTTTAAAAAGTTGTTTGTTAACTACTTTAGTTATAATTCATTTAAAAATCCCATTATGTTTGGTTACACAAGAGTGACTTTAATACACTTAAAGATGCAGTACTCCTTAGCGGTGACATATTTATAGTCTGAACATTAAAAGGTTTATAAAATAAGGCTGTATTTTCTCAGTGTCAAACATCCCTCATTGAAGACAATTATTCAGTCTGCCTATTTGTAATTAGGTTTGAAATAATTTATGATTATGAAGATAAGTGAGCAAAAATTTTTAGAATAACTGCACATTGTATTTTATTATTAAAAGATTTCCGTAATCTTTCCAGGGTTTGAGGAGTCGTAAATTGCCCAGATCTGATTTCCAATGGATTTCTCTTGGAATTAATAAACATATGGACCTAATCTAAGAATGTGTGTCAAAAATAATAAAGGGAATAGCTTTACACAAAGCTGGAAATGAGATGGATTGACATAAGCTGACTTTGGTTTGGACAACTACAACAAGCTGCCTGTAGTCAACCCACAAAGACAGAGTCTGGCAGTTCCGAGGGAGAAAGAATACCTCACCGGGGTCAGAAATGCAGCCTAGGTTCAAATAACATACACTATAAAAGTTTTCTTTGCCACACTTCCTTCTTCTTGACAGGGACCAAGAACACTTTCAACATGTCATCCCCATGTGGTATCTATGGCTTCCTGGGCTATGCAGTCAGTTAAAAGGAACGGACAGAGCAAAGTCAGTTTTTTTCTCACTGCCTCTGCCCACAGAATGACCAAACATACAAGGCATCAACCTACTTCTTGCTTCCTTTCCCTTCCGTTCAAAATGAGTAGTGAGGATATGGGGCTGCTCTTGGTTTCATTCAAGCTTCCTTCTGTCCAACATATTTCTCCTAGTAACTCTCAATGTATATCCATCTCTTCTGAAACCTGAGCAGGGACTGTCTAACTTTTACTGCTAAGTTTAAATTTACTAATTTTTGCTACTTGGTAGCATCTCCAGCTCCCAAATGTTCTGTGTAAAATACATTGTGATTTCAAAGTTGAAGCAAATTGAAGAAAATTTTGTGGGATGATTTATGTGATGCCCCTCAAAAATTCTTGCAATTTCCAATAATAAGCCCAAAGATAGGGTCTGGAACACGAAGTCAACCATAAGTCAATCCCATTCCATGATCGCTATGCCATCCTAGAGGGACCCTTTATGGAACCCAAATAGAAAAATTGATAAGCCGATTATACGTGAGTAAATCTGAATTTGAACATAGACATAGCCTCTGAAAAAATCACTTCGGCCAGTTAACATTCCATAGGTACTCACAGAGCACCTGTCCTGAGGCCACAGTGAAGTTGCAGCTACAGAAGAGCAAACCTACTCAGCTGCTAGAGCAGAGGGGATTGGCTCTACTCCCTTCTTGCACAATGGCTCCCTGACACTCTCAGTTCCGGAAGCTCACCAGGAAATGTCCACTGGAATCGACTTTCTGATTAAAGCAAAACTGACCCTACATCCAAAAGTGTTTGAAATTACGCTACCAGCACTGAAAGGACGTATTCAGAAATGTTTTGCAACTTCCACTTGTTGTTGTTGTTGTTCTTATTGTTGTTGTTGCTTCGAAGACTATATAAGCCATGCCATCAACCTGGTGCATGGACTGAACCCACATGGGGGCTCATAGAACAGAGAAGGTGAGTCCAGGATATATCTAGCCATCGATCTGTACTGTCCAGTAGAAAACAAAAGCCTTCTTGACCTGAACAACTCCAAGCGCCCATTTGGTGTCATCCCCATTCATTCTTTCGTTGATCTCTCTTCCATTAGACAATGCACAAAAAGCAAACTTCCAGTATCATGGTATAGAACCAACAAGTCTAGAAAAACAAGTCTCCAGGGTCTGCATGCAGCTCTCCCAAGCACAGGTGCTTATACATGCCAGCCATGTAGTCATGGCTAGTGAATGAAGGAAGTATTAGTGTCCATCTCTCTCCATTTCTTTGCTCAAAACACCTCCCATTGAAGGAAATGATGCAAAAGCAAGACATCAGAGACATGGGGGAACCAGATGAATCCCGAGATCAAAGACATTGAAGATATTACCTAGTCCAACTCACCCTGTTATGCAGTGAATCCATTTATAAAACCACATTCATCAGGGCTTGCTTGAACATTTCTAAAGAAGGAACATCTAATTCTTTGAAGAGTAGATCATTCCTTCGTCAGAGAGCTCTGATTATTTTAAAGTTCCTTTTCTATGTTGAGCCTGAACACCAGTAATTTCTAACCATGGTTCTTATTATGACCCCTTAAAACAGAATATGTCAACTCCTTCCCACAGGCCTTCAAATATTTAAAGATAGCTATTAAGTCTTCTCCAAATGTCCCCTTCTCCTAGGAAAATCATCCCATTTGCTTCAACCATTTATTCAATCATTCAGTATGATTTCCACTTCCTTCATTATCCTGGTCACCATCCAGATAGTTAATGATGGTCTCACAATGTAGCGCCCAAAACTGAAATCCATACTCTACACACATTTCTATAGTACCCTGGCAACTGGCAGGGATTTTTCCAAGCAGGGTTAATGTTATGAAACACCTTTTAAATTAGCCAAAGCAGGGGTCCACATTTTCTGCTTGCTCTATGTTTCCTATTTAATTTACAGTGTGGGCCACCAGCCATTAGGTAGGTGTGGGGAATGTGATTGTTGCCAATAATTGACCATTCCCTGGTTCAGGAGATACATAAAACTCTAATGGAGCCGTTATTCTTAAACCCACAGGATATATAACAAGAACAATAAAGTGATACATTTGCAATATCTGCTTTCCTTAAAAAAAAAAAAAAGAAGATGCATAATGAAAATATCCATCTTCATTTTATCTCGCATGATAATGTACAAAGTAACTACCTGAAGATGAGATTCTTATGTTAAGTATTAAGAGAAGAAAACAGCCTTGCATTCACATACACTCCCAGGGCATACTAACTGATAAAACATCTTATTAATGCATCAGCGTCTAAAGCTGGATGACTTTGGATATTGTAATATCAGCTTCCATAGCAACCTATTGTCCCTTGCACACTTATTTCTTGAATTGTATGTCCGCACATGGAGCTTTGACATACCTAGAAAAATAAGCATTCAATCACCAAGCAGCTTCGGTAATGAGGATGCACAAGGCGCTCAAAGTTGATGTGGCTTGGCCCCATATCCAGAGTAATCTTCCTGAAAGACTTTTATTTAGAAAAATAGGAGTATGTGTGCTTATCTGGGGCATTATGAACCCCACACTACTATTAAACTCCTGGGTTAATTGCAGCTTAAGAATGGAATCAGGATATGCTCGTACAGAACGGATGAGGTTAGGACTGAGAACTATCCAGTCTGGCTGGGACAAGCCAGGAAAAAGCAAAAATAGTCATGACCATAGTTACAGTAATAGAGAATAATATCTAACATCACTGAGGATTTACTATGTTAAGCTCCTCTGTCATGAACCTTATAGCCATCATTTTGGTATAATGTTGTGAGAAGGGATTTTGGAGGAAAAAAAGTTTATCTTTGGAAACTTTTAAAAAGATATTCACTACTTTGGATAAACCAAGGTCATCACGATGATTACTGGTAAACTGTGTAGAGTTTATAAAGAGGGTTGCAGTAACACGTTACCATAAATCCCTGAACTAAACGGCCTCACAATTCTGTGCTTTCTGAACTTGTGATTCTATTTTGTATTTATTCTGTCTTTCCCAGAGAGGTCACCCCTTGATACCCTAGGTGTCTCAACTTGCAATACCTCATTTCTTACCATTACTTCTCTCCTAAGGACAAAGAAACCAGATAACTAAGACTAATAGAATTATAAAGCAAATGGCAAAACCTCTGAGAAAGTCTCTCCCTTGAGTAAGAATATGAGCATTTCTATCCTAGCTTTTTAATATCTACATTCATAGCTCAGGTGCCTTTTTATTCTTCATTATTAGATATTATAATATCTAATAATATAAGATATTATTATATCTTCATTATTAGCCTTTTTATTCTTCATTCTTTAGGTAGAGACAAGAGCCAGGAGACCTAAGGATACACTGCTTATTCTTAATGGCAGTCTTATTGCTTCAGATGTAACAATCTTATTAAATAACACTTTTAAAATGAAAGAGCCATTAAAGAGACTTCCTCTTATGGACAGAGTTGGACTCCTACCCACCCTAACCTCTACCGAAGAATCCATCTGTACTGCCAAGGCTAGTGTTTCTCAAGTTCTTCTGACATTGAGGCACGTTTTTAATTACAGTTTTTGGATGTAATGAGGAACCAGCACTTAGAAAATATAATGTGTACTTAGATTAAATGGCAAAAACAGTTTTTAATTTCATTACAAAATAAATTCAAAAAAGAAACTCACCCAATAAAGTGCTACAAACACGAGTTGAAAATTATAAAATAAACTCATACCTTGAATAAGTGATAAGCATTAGTTTTACTGGCAGGTGCTAAATTTTGCTTGTGCAGCAATGAATCGCTGAAACATCTTGCATAAATCCATAAGGTAATTTCTCAGGCAGTTCTTCTTGGGGTCTGACATGCCACTATTTAATGCAAGATTGTAGCGAAAGAAAGAAAGAAAGAAAGAAAGAAAGAAAGAAAGAAAGAAAGAAAGAAAGAAAGAGAGAGAGAGAATCATATACAAGTGTGTAGCAACAGTCATTATTTGCTTATCTGTGGTGGACATACAGGAGGGTGATTCCCAGTGAGTCACTCCATGTGTAATCCCTCCCCTTCAGCATGGACAGGACCTGCAACTTGCTTCTCAGCAACAGAATATGGCAAAGATAAAGAGATTTTTGCAGATGTTATCAGGCCTATCACCAGTTGACTTTGAGTTAATCAAAAGATAGATTATCCTGGGTGGGCCTGAACTAACTAGATGAAACCTTCAAAGGAGGATCCAGACCTTCCCTGAAGTTAGAGAATAAAGCAACACAGACACCTTCTCTGTTGTCAGCTTGAAGAGGCAAGCAACCATGAACTGCCACAAGGAAATGAATTCTGCCCACAACCCAAGAGAGCCTTGAAGCAGATCCTTCCCTAGTGGAGACTCCAGATGAGAATGAAGCCCACCTGACACTTGATTTCAGCTGGTGAGATCCTCGGCAGAACCCCCAGCTAAGCTGTGCCTAAACTCTGACCCACAGAAACTGCACAATAATAAATGGGCATTGTTTTGGTCCACTAAATGTGTGGGACTTCATTACACAGCAATAGAAAATGAATGCATTACCTAACAGGGTTTCTCCTTTTGTGGTGCAATCTGTATTTCTAGCTGAGAACATTGCTAGACAGCTAAAAACTACATTCCCCAGACTTATCTGAAGTATGATGTACACAGCAGTTAACTTGGCATGTGACTGAGTCCTGGTTAGTGACACTTAAATGTAAATGATGTTGGGACATTCCAGAAGCATTTTTAAGTGAGAATTTGCACCTTTCTTCATCCCTTCATTCTGCTGCATGGAAAGAGATTGTGATGGCTGGATCTCCAGCAACCATCTTAAACCATGAGCATAGGAGTTTCATGCTAAGTGGAACAGTAAATTGCCAGAATTCTGGATCATAGGCGATTTCATGGAGATGACAAAGTGCTCTGTAATACTACGTCCTCTAGCCTTCTTTTATGTAAGAGAGAAACAAACTTCTGTCTAAGCTACCATTTGGAAATCTATATTACTTATGGCAGAACCTAGTTCTAAAATATTTTTATTAAAAATATATACATAGACTTAAAACAAATTAATATAAAAATAAAATATCATGACTTATTTTGGCTAAGCTATTAGCAGCATCTTAGAGAGAAGTAATAAATGTTTCAGTGCTGGTCCCAGTACTGACATGGACTAATATTGCTAATAAAAATGAGATCCTTCATTAAGAAGCAACCTAGAATCAAGTATGTAAAAGAGGTTGTACATGAAAATACCCAGATTACCTCATGCCTACATAATATTAAAACTCTCAATTCTATCCATAACTGAAAATAGTTATTTGAAAAATGGTGTTTCATTTGGACGGTTGAATTCAGCTGTCTTACGAACATATAGCAACTGAGTGACCACAAATGTGTGTGGTTTTAGGGCTCTAGGAGAGCACCGATATTCATCATCATGTACCCGCACATCAGGCTGACTGATGCCTGAAAGCTTACTTATCAGACTCCCGTCCTTCCATGGTAGGTGAATTCTGCCCCTGGTGAACTGCAAATCTCCACGGCACAGGCACCACTGAGTGTGCTTGCTGTGGGTGGGAGCAGCTGAGAACAGGGGGAACTTGGCACAAGTGGAACAAGGCACAGGGGGACTTGGCAAGGAAGCCCAAGCTCACAGGCTCATGGTGGAAAGCACAGAGGGGAAGGCAGGGTCCTCAAAGATAAACAGCATCTACTTCACAAAGTTCACTAAGCTGTGAATTCTTTCAGCAAATGGCTAATTTAAGAGTCACAGGTACTGGGGAGTCCAGATGGTTCAGTTGGTTAAGCATCTGCCTTCAGCTCAGGTCATGATCCCAGGGTCCTGGGGTGGAGCCCCACCTAGGGCTCCCTGCTCAGCAGGGAGTCTGCTTCTCCCTCTGTCCCCCACCCTGCCCCTGCTCATGCTCTCTCTCTCTCTCAAATAAATAAATAAAATCTTTTTTTTTTTATTTTAAAAAATAAAAGTCACAAGTACCGCAGATATGGTGAACAAAACAGACCCTGCCTTCAAGATAATTCAGGGGTATCAGAGATGAGACACCACCCATAATTTGCAGGCAGCCGCCTCGGGCAAGATGCAAATGAGAGCTTCTTTACATTCCAAAAATTAAATTTCAAAATGAAATCCTTACATTATTGGTCAGTTGATCCTCTAATTCAGGCAAAAATATCCAAAACATTTCATATGTCTGGAGCTACAATTTTTAAAGGCTAACTACATGAAACATATTTATACTAGTGGGGGAGTTGCTACGGTTGTCTTCATGTACCAGCAAAAGCACTTCTTTCTGGCCCTTGACCAAGTCTAAGAATGTTTATCCTGACAGTATTTGGGGGGAAATTATTATACCTGCTCATATTGAAAAAGACTATTCAACCATAAATGTTACATTCCTGTAAGATGCTATAATGTTCTGCACTCTGGTCTACTGTGTGCTCCTACTTAGATGGTAGCATATTTCATGATTATACACATCCACGACAGAGATGAGCATTTATATGCTAATCACCACACTACGGGCAGCTACAGCCTTTCATTATAAGTCATGAGCCTTTTAATCAGAAAAAGCCATTGGGGCACAATATATCACCAAAAAGTGTGTTTGGCTGGCTTAGATAGTCAGAAAAATATTTTTTCTTGGGCATGTTTTAAGTGGTAATAGGAAAGCTCATTGTACCTTTACATTAAAAAAAAAAAAAAAGAAAGCAAATGACTGGGTATAAAAATATAAATATACAGATGAAAGGGGACTGGTGAGGTTCCTCCCCTGAACACATCCCTGGTAAACACAGAGCCCCATGTGCAAGTGGACAAATGTCCCCATACATAGTCAGCAGCTATAGAAACAGACTGAGGTGCCAAGGAGAAAACTGGAAGACTAAGAAAAATCTTGGTGTTGAACTGGGTGCTCAGTAGTATAGGACAGAAGAGAAAATAGTTTCTTATGACACCAGTAAGGACAGCTTGTGATGACATCAGTAGCCATTGATAACATTTCTGGGGGCTAATATTTACTGAACGCTTACTGTATGGGCTAGGCATCCTGCTAAGTGCTTTACATACATTTTGCATTTTAATTTTATACACATACTACCACTTTGATGCTACAGCTGACCCATTTCTGTAGCTAAGTAGACTGAGGCTTAAAGAGATACGGTAACTTACCCCAAATTGCTAAGTGGCGGATTGGCATTTTTAACTCACGTCTGTCTGATCCCAACACCCATGGGCTTGTTTTGCAGAAGAGGAGAGAAGACCCTTGCCTCCCAAGCTGCCCTGTGTGCCCAGGCCAGTCACCGGGGGATGAGTGCAGCACCTGGTGGAACAGTGAGTGGTGTTCATACCCCAGGAAGTAAAATTGTAAATAGCCCCAAGGGCTATGACCAGTGAACCTCAAAACAGATCAAGGCTGAAAAGAATGAGTGAACACACACTGAGAAGCTCTGAGAAAACATGGTCAGTTGGTGGTGGATGAGGGAACATGAGGTGAGGGGTCCCCAGGGTCCCACAGTGGTGCAGATAGGGGCTCACCAGCTGGCAAATGAGAGCACCAAGCCTCCTATCTACCAATAGTGGGGTATTCACTTTAGCCCTGACCTGTCATCTGGTAAAACTATATAGAACTTTGACAGGATGCCTGTGCTCTTCCTGCTGAAAAGATAACTCCAACACTTCTTTATTCCAGTCCGTATGGAGTTATGCAGATATATTATGATGCAAGATTGGCCATCTTGCCTGACAACAGAGGTCCACTGAGGTCAAGACTTCTTTGCACCTTCAGCAATCCTTCCTAGAGACGTTGGAGACATTGTCCAAAGTGGGGCTGACTGTGTATGCCATTTTGGTAATTAGGGGGAAATAAGATATGTTTCACTTTTACTTGCATTTTAAGGCTCTTAGGTCTAGGGTTTTCCTCTCCTTTTCCTGTGATATATGCTCTGCTTCCTGACCTTTAAAAAAATGCCAGGCAAGGCAAGAGACTGCTTTCTGGCAAGAATGGGGTAAGTACTTGTGTGGACCTATAATCTGCTTTTGTAATTAGGGTCAGCCAAATACCCTTCTACCTAGGTTAGCCACAGCTAAGTTCCTTGCCCAAGTTCACAGTTTCATTAAAATCCTTATGTGATACCTGAAGTTAACAGAGAAGAATAGGAGAGAGAGGGGGGGGGGGAATAACATCCAGCTAGGAAAATTCTTTGAATAAATACATGATGACTCATTTAACTTGATTGAGAATGACATTTCAAAGTTAGTTCTACAGGTCACAGGCTATCCTTTACCTTGAAATAAGATCATTCTACATGAACACTATCATTCATATATCTCACTAAACAAATCGATTGCATTGATTGTGTGAAAAGATGTAAGTTGCTTTCGACATGCAAAAATAGGAAAGAATGTCTGAAAGGCAAATCATCTCATCCAAACTAAGGTTTTTTGTTGTTTTTTTTTTTTTGTAATTTATGCTTAATGACATGTTTTATCGGAAAGATGCCTCCAGGGCCTCTATTTTGAGTAATTATTATTTAAAGATAAACTGGGTTTTATGAAATTGTCAAAAATATTTGGGGGGCAATCAGCTTTAGGGATTCATGACCACTAGAGCAGACACAGAACTCACATCCTTTGGCACTGACTCTGCTTTCTGTGACCTTCTTATTCTGGGGGTGACCTTCCTCGCCGTAAACTTGGTTAAAAAATCAGAAGAGTTCACTGTCTTTAAAAAAATGCCTTAAATCAGAAACACCTAATATTTTAGTGTGAGTTCTTCCAAAATGGTGATGTAAAGCTAGATTATGACAAGGCACTGGCAGAGCAAGGACAGATTTTCCAAAATAAGGAGACGTAGCCACGCATGTCATATGTCACATCAACAGCCATGCTGAGCCTGCTGTAATAATGTTTTACACTCAGCTTCTCATCTGCAAACCCCACTCTGGGTGGAAGGCACATTAGAGTAGGTGAGCGCGTTTCCTTTTTTTTTTTTTTTTTTAAGAATTCCCCAGACCTTTCTGAAGACATAGTTGCTTTCAGACAACAGTCCAAGGTTCTGTGTATCACCTGCTTCCCCTGCTGCACAATCTACTGATAACTTCACTCCTCAAATCCCTGGTTCTGTGGGTCAGAATTCAGCCAGGAATGACCATCTGGTACTAGGAGGGCACATCGCATGGTCTTGTAGGACTGGGTGATTTCAGAGACAGCTTGGTGAATCTTCACATCCGAGTAAAGAGCCTTCTTGGGGACTGTGCTCATGTTGTATTCTATTTAACCCACTGAGGCTTTCATGGTGGCTTCAGTATGAGAGACTTCCTGTATCCCTTTCCTGTCTGGACCGCCAGTCTTTTCACTCCCATACGCTAAGTATCAGAAGTCACAAACTGGAGGTCTGCAGGGAGATCTTCTAAGATGCATTTTGTTTGGTCGACACAATGGATTTTTAATTTCGATGCCAACATTTTTGGATTGGGAAGATTTCTCATGGATTACTGTGAAATTGCTGATGCATTGGCAACCCCGGGCTTGATTCTCATTGTCTGTTTTGTATTGTTTCACTTGAATCAGCCAGAGCCTAAAAGAAGCAGCTGCTCTCTTCAGGTGGGCTGTGAACAGTCCAGTTCACCAGAATGCTCTGTCTGTCAGTTCTGTAGCTGCTGGGCCCTGCAGATATGTGTGTTGAGGTCCCAGTGATGGCACAAATAGAATGGTATACTCCAAATGTGGGTCACAGAGACGGGCAGCTGTAAAGAGGTCCACTGGGAGTCCTGAAGTCCATTACCAATATGTCAGAGAGGGAAGCCTAGGTGAGAATCCAAGAAGGAAGGCACTGGGGGTAGGGGAGGCATCCTGAGCAGCTACAGAAAAGGAGGTAGGGAAGAGGAAGTGTGGCATAGTTCCAGGAGGAAGCTGTCCAGTTGCCCAGCCGGCCTTTTGTGGGATTCCCATGATACTGTGACTAAACCCCCAGTACTACTCAGCCATGACGATGGTCTGCTAATTACTATGGTGATCTTGGGCTACTAACTTTTCCATATATAGATCTTATTATCCCAATGAGTCTCTAAGCAGAGCTATGTGTGTGTTCACGTGTGTGTGTGAAAGAGAGAGAAGGAGTATATTAGAAGGGAATACATACTGCCAACATGTTTTCCCTCTAAAGGAAACATTAGGGAAGTTTAATAAGAACTCAAGAAGCCAGTGTCCAACTCACTTGGTGATAAGATCTCAACACATAGACACACACACACACACACACACACACACACACACCCCCCTCTCCTTAGGATCATCTCACCATCAGGAATTTGGAGAACAAATTTAACTCGATCATAATAGAGGGATTTCTTCATGAATAACAAAATTGTTTCTCATCAACGACATGGAAATTCCAAGTCACTATCATGTACTCTGTGACTTTCTTCACTGCCTCGTGATCTCTGGAGCTAGTTTTCTGGTATTTCTCCTTTGAGGGGATGATGGAGTAGAAGAGGACTCAGGCTGAATAAATGTTTAAGGCAGAAGAAAAAGTCACAGGAGGACTGAAGTTACTTTCCTCTGAATAAAACCCTAAATAATGGAGAAAGGCAGACATCAATTTGCTCTTGGACCAACTCGGAAAAAGTCCAATCAGACAGGGAGAGTAGTGATGTGCCTTCTGCTCCTCCTTGAGGATCAATCCCAAGCTATTCCTCCTAACCCAGCCTGAAGCTGCAGGAAAATGGCCGCCATGGCCAAGGCATCCCCCTTTTCTGCCAGTGGTCTGGGGAAGGGGAGCCTCATGTTGCCCTTCCAGCACCTCCTCAGGTCAAATTATTAAATCTAGGTCTGGAAGCTGGGAGTGGACAGCAGGGAATTTTGTTCCAGGCCCAACTGCCATATCATGCACAGAAAGTAAGCCATAGGCGGTTGGCAGATAAAATAATGTTAATAATTAAGGCTCATCCAACTCTTTGCACGCATTAACTAATGATGTCTTACAATGCCCCAGAGGCAAGTAAAGTAGTTACAACCTCCACTTTATTACTCATTCATTTATCCCAGAGATACTTACTAAGCACTTATGTAGCTGGGACTGGGAGGAGGTCAGAGGCAGGGGGCACACAGAGAATAAGACCTGTCTTAGCTTGAAGTACTTTACAGTCCAGTGGGGTAGGAGGAGAGAGCAGTGGCCCCAAGAAGGGTGTGCTCAGCCTCTTGTGTGTAACCCACCCTTCCCCCACCCCCAGACATATACTCAGATCCCTAAGCACCATTGTGAAGTGACATCCTAGAAAGTTGGGAAGGAAGAGAAACTGTCTCCTGACATGTCTTCCCTCCTCGAACTCACTCTTGGAAGCCCAGCTCCAGTGAGACCTCCCCCACTGTCCACCAGCTCAGATCAGATTTTCACTCTTCTCTTGTCATCCTGCTCAAACCACTGATAATCCCCACCGGACTGAACCAGGTTATTTGTTTTTGTATTCCCAATTGTAAAGAGAGCCTGGCACAGAATAGACTGCCGAATAAATCTTTGTTAAATTGAGGATCTTTTGAGGCTTTTCCAAGCTTGAGAAGAGGCAGGAAACACCCAGGCCAGTCTGAGCACCCTCATGAGTAGGCAGGTCAGATATCAGGGAGGGGGTAAAGGGACTCGGTTTCTTTAAAATATAGCACTTTCTCTATCTTTGAGAACCTGAAATCTCTCCAACAGGGTAAAATGCTTCTAGTAAATATTCCCAGAGGACTTTTTAGAAAATATTCCCAGGGGATAAGAGCCAATAGGTGAAGACATACAAGTGTAAGTGAGTATAATCAAACCATTCCCCAGAGCTGATCTGAACAGGAAAGGGAATAGAAAAGAAAAGTATAGGTATCAAATGAAGCCAGAGATAAGCGCAAGGCAGGCAGATGAGGTTGCTATTCCCTAACGCCAGGAGTAAGGACCTCAAGAGAGCCTCCCAACCAGAGAACCTCACAGAGACCTCCCTCTAAGCCCTCCGAGAGACCCTCAACCCATGTGCCAGAACAGAAACCTTGATCACTGACATGGTGACTTCTAAACTTCACTCCTCCCTCCCTTCTACACATATTCATTGGAGAGTTAATTGAAGGCAAGCAGTGCTCTGAATGTTTTCCCATGCATTGGTCTACCTCCTAGAAAAAAGGAATATCCCACAAATCCAAAGAGAAAAGAAGAAGAGCTTGTCTAGATATTTCCTACACTCAACTCTGTGCTGTGCACTACATATTCTCCTCTGCATGGACCATTCTTTCCTGCCTCTCCACCACCCACTCACCCCCATTACCCATTTAACACCTCCCCTCTGAAGTTCTGCTCAGGTGGCATGGGGACCTCCCTCTCTACTCCCCTTGTACTCCTAAACACATCCCTCTTCTATTTATCATACCAAACTGCATTACAATGATGTAGCCCCATCTCTTTCCCACTAGATTCCTTGAAGTCTGCATCTCATTCACAACATAGCACTTGGCACACAGTAACCACTCCAATAATCCTGCTGAATGAAGGAGCTCATGTTTGCACATACTATGTTTGAAGAGTTGGCAGGACTTCAGGAGAAGATATGCAACAGGGAGGTGGTATGAGGAACTCAAGTTTGGCACTGGAAATCAAGTGTGGGGAGTCACCAAGATTGAAGTGATGGCTGCATTCTTAGGGGATGATGAAATTATGAAATGGGAAAGAAAAGATTCATGAGAGAGAAAGAAGCCAACCGCAGACTAGATAAACCAGTAGGAAAGGGCCCAAAAGATCACAGTGTCTTAGGAAGACAAAGAGAAAAGGTTCCAAGATGTAACATGTGGCCTCACATGATGACATTTGGCCAAGAAGCTGGGAAAGGTGGGAATTTTTTGCATAAACTAGATTGCAGGGAACTAAGGAATAAAGTTGAGAATGGCTATTACAGACTATTCTTCCATGGGATATGGTAAAGTCAAGGACATATAAGGAAAAGCCAAAATAATTTTGGAGAAAATATTTGGGGGATGAGAACATTTCCAAGTTGAAGAGGTTAAGATAGATGTAATGGAGAAATCAACACATAGGGGAAAAAAGGATGGTCCCAGTTCCCAGAGGAGGTAGAAAAAGATGAAATTCAGAGCAGGGGGATAATGCTAAATGGAGCTAGGGTAGCACTTACTCTGGGACAAAGGAAGTTGGAAGTAACTCTACTTGATGGAAAGACGGATGCTTGCAGTTAAAGCACAAACTCTTGGCTTCAAATCCCAGCTCTGCCATTGACCAGCTGTGAGGTCCCCAGTAAATGTCTCTGCATATAACTCTCATAATATGTATATTACTTCCTTCCTTGCTGGATTGTCATGACAACTGATATGACACTAACTGTTTCCTCTGACAAGATAAACTGGATCCCCCAGATAAACCAGAAGAAAATGGGCAGGTTGGAGCTCTGATCTGCAGAGAGAGAAGGGTTTGATGCAGGGCAGAAGTCACGCAATCCTAAATGAGAGTGGCAAAAGAGATACAGCAGTGAGTCCTAAATGCACCCCATGGCCTTGGGCAGGGATGTGGTAGACAGAGTAATGTTCCCTCCTGCAAAGATACACACAATCAAATCCCTGGAACCTATAAATATGTTATCTTAACAGCAAAAGGGACATAGCAGATGCAATAAATTATGAACCTTGAGATGGGAGATTATCCTGGATTATCTGGTAAAGCCCAATGTAATGATAAGTGTCTCCTTAAAAAGAAAGCAGGGAGATCAGAGTAAGTGAAGATGTGCTGAGGGAGCAGAGGTTGGGGTGGTTCTCTTTAGAGATAGAGAAAGAGGCCACAAGTGAAGGAGTGCAGCCAGCTTCTAGAAGCTGAAAAAAGCAAGGAGACATACTGTCCCCCAAAGTTCCAGGAGTGGAGCTCTGCTAAGACCTTGATGGTAGCCTCCTAAGTCTCCGTTAGATGTCTAACCTTCAGATTTGTAAAGAATATATTTGTGTCATTTGAAGCCCCTAAGTCTGTTCTGGCAGCACCAGGAAAAACCACAGGTAGGGAGCCCAAGGAGCTGGCTTGGCTGGAGTGGCACAGAGGTAAGTCAAGGAAGCCAGAGGCCTGGGAATTGACCTTGGTGTAGATGAAGAACTGTATTTATGACATCACTCGGATAGTCCTCCTACACTATCCTTCAACTCCAGGTGGTGAGACTGAAACTAAGTGGAACAACTCATAAGGAAATAAACTTTGAATTTCAAGGCAAAACAGTGACAGACATTTTCCACTTAGTTTACTTAGGTAGAATGCAGCAACTTGCCAGGGAGGCAGGATATTATAATTAAACGCTAAATTAAACGGTGGCTTCACTTCATTCCTGAAAGCTTGATAAAGCCACACTTATCTCGTTGCTAAATATATCAGGGAGCTATGGAGGATAAAAATTTGGCCCCAATCTCCCAACTAGAAAGACAGACAGCACAGGGCAGATGCTACAAGGTAGATTTATTAGAATTTATACATAAATATGAGAAAGTCTAGAGTCTGAAATGTCAAAAGTTCCACCAAAAATCTGCCAGCAAACCTTACATTTTCATCAATAAAAGACCTCTTCCCTATAGGCTGCACTTCTAGCAGAACACCACCATCATCACACACATTACACTGGACATCAATGGGCCCAGGTAGGTTGTGAGGTAGGAATCTCATCTGGTAGATTAAAAATTGAGGTCAGAGGTAAAGCAATGAACCCAAAGCCACAAGGCTAGTAAGAGACAGAGTGTGATTTCCTGACTCACTCTAGAGTGCTTTCTTCCACGTCACGTGCTCTCCCTGGAACAGCCGTCAGAACAAGTTTCACAGTACAGACCTAGCTGCCCTGTAGAAAGTCACAAAGATCCTTGAGTAACAAATTCCTATACAACTCCTTCTCCTTCACTCCCATCTTGGCTTGCTCTGCAGAACTTCTACCCCTTATCTTCTATTGTGCTAATGGATCAAGGAAGGAAAGGAAGACCTGTCGCCATTGCTTGGGGTTCCACGTTCCTATGAATCACCTTTTAAAAGTCTGAGGGACTGGTTTGCCCCTAGGAGGATTCTTCAGAGGTTTTACTGAAAGTCTGGTTCTATATAAATGTGACTTTTTGTAAAACATGAGGGTCCCTGGCAGTTCTTGCTAAAGAACCTCTGTTGAGTTAGAAATTTCCACTGGTAAACAAGAGCCAATGCTCATAAGTCGAAGAATAAGCAAGAAAGACTAAGTCCCCTCCGTCATTTACAGAGCAGGGAGCTGTAGCCACATCTCCCACTCTTATGGCTTCCAAGTTGGGTCTTTCAGATTCTGGAGCTTGGAGCTCATAGGAGAGAGGCAGAGGTGGCTTAGGAAAGGAGCCGTTTGTTTTTCCCTGTAAATGTGAGAGTGGGGAGTAGTGTTGTCCAGGGGTGTCTTCGAAAACAGTAGGGCATCTGAACAGTTAATATATTATGCCTGCCTATCCACCCATCAATTCATCAACCCACCCCTCTGTGGTCTGATTTGACTCATCCACAGTATAATAGAGACAGTGATTAAGAGCACAGGCTTTGGAGCCAATTATATTTGAGTTTAAATCTTATCCTTGTCATTTAGGAGTGCTTTGACCATGGATAAATCACCTGATCTCTCCGTGTCTTTATTTCCTTCTCTGCAAAATGGAGATAAGAATGCTCATTTATCAGAGTTGTTGTGAGGATTTGAAATAACAAAGTACTTGAGAGAACTTATTCATACTTAGTGTTAAATAAATGTTGGATATTATTACTATGAATATTACTTTTACCATTGTGTCCATGGTTTGTAATACTTTTAAGTATGGACACATCCGTGTATTTGGAACTCAGTACAATCTCCAGTATTAACGCAAGTATGTGTTTCACACAAAGATAAAACAGAGTTAAAGAAATACTTATACACTTATTTGAGATTAATGAAATCACATAATTTCTCTAGAGGGAATGAATCACAGTATTCCTCCCTCAGTAATGTATTATTAATGATGATTTCCTTGAGACACATTAAAAGTAGATTCAGGACAGAGAGAGAGAATGAGAATTTACCCAGTGCTGATGCTTCAATTAATCAACTTCTGTTTCTGTAAATAGCCCTAAGTGAAAGAATCAAACTATTATGTTTTGTAGATGAATGATCAGCAAATGCTGAGAAACTCATCCGTCATGGTCTAGTTTTGCCGCCTGACAAGAATAATGAAGCCAACATATTCTGAATTCATAAAAAGTCTGGGTTGTGGTTTACATAAAGTCCACATTTAATTAGGGTAGAACCAGCAGAGAGATTGAATGCCTCCCTGGCTTGGCAATGGGGTGGAAGGCTTTCTCATCTGTCCTTCTCAGATGCAGGAACTGAAAGCCATGCATGGGGAGGTTTCCAAGCAGAGGCTGATTGTGTAGTTCCTCCTCAGGATAAAAATATTTTTTTCTTTTTTCTTTTTTTCTTTTTCTTTTTTCTTTCTTTTTTTTTTTTTTTTTTTTTTTGGCCAGGAGTGGACTGTATTTAGAGAAGTCTGATCTTGCTGCTTACCATTCCAAAGATACGTCAAAAAAAGACAAGGTTTAAGGGTTGTTGGGGTTTCTTTTGATTTCTTTTTTAGTGTTCAGTAAGTAGAAACCTAACCCTTAAATATTTTATATGTCAACACTGTATAAGATACAAGTATGTAAAATTTATTCCAGTTCTATAAGGAGATTTGGGGATGGGAAATAACATAGTAGCACTATATTTTTTTTGCAGTTGTATTGAAAGTGACAGTAATGTGGTTTTCTATTGGCAAACAGAGTTTTGTTTATCTAAATGCTGAACATCATGTACTAGAGCCCAGAAGGATTCCTTACCTATCTTAAAATAAAAGATATGAAATTACAAGCATAAAGGAAAGAGATTGGTATCGGTGAACATTAATATGGAGCAGGCCACCAAAGCCATAACTGTATTGGTACATGAAGCCCCAGACTGTACAGCATTTCTATAAAAACTAATGTCAGTCCTGTATTTCTTCAGTGAACACCACAAACTAAAAAGTCTCCATTATAAAGTACGTTGAACCAATTCCCATACAGTAAACGCAGATAAATTAAATAGATCAGGAAAGACTGATACAAAGGAAATAACAAAACCCAGTAAATGTGCGTGAATATCTGTATAGACAGCCAAAATACTTGTGAAATGCCATTCATGGCTGTGCTGTTGAGGGTGGGCGCACTTCCCCCAGGGGAGGCGCCAACAATATGGTCCCTTAGAAAATGCCACTTGTCAATTGATCTTCTATTTACAGAAACTTACTTACTCCTTTTCCTTCTTTTCTCCAAATGCACTTTTAACTTTTGATAATATTTAAATGTGTTTTAGAGTTAAGCTAATAATTAAATAACACAGGAAATACATTTTGTATGAGTCCTAATTCCTGAAAATTCACTGGAAATAAAGCAAACAGTTACAAATAGCCTGCCGCCATGGGGTATGTGCTCATTTGTCTTTATAAGGATTCACCTTTGGCAATGAGTTGACTCAGGTGAGCTGAGTGGGTTTTCTGGATTTCGTTTTCCATAAAATTCTACAGCAGCCTTGCCAGCAGCAGAACAAGAGAAAAAAGTACAACACCTTTTTTTTGTTTGTTTAAATTTTGCGTATTTCTTTATCACAGAGGGCACAAACATAATGTACACTATGATTTGTCTCCTATGTCTTGTTGAGACCTTATTAGCTTTGAGAAATTTGTTTCTTGTCTCCCTCTCCCACCTCCCTCCTGACTTTTCCATGAAGAAGCAAAACACTCATGTTAAGCTCTCTGAATCTGATTAGCACCTGCTGCCTTGTGGCCCAGCCCCAAGGGCATCTATGCAAATGGTGGCTCTGGAGTTATGTGGGGGGAGCTACCACTTAACAACAGAGATTTGGGGAAATCCAATGACAATATAGGGGTCCAGGGTCTGCCTCATTCTGCTCACACTTGATTTCTATAGATACATGATGGAGCCCTTTCTCTTTTTTCTTAAACCACCTCTGACCTTCAATTGAGCGGACTCTCCTCTCATAAACTAAAATGAAACACTTTTGAATGGTACCTGGTTTTCATGGTCTCCTCGAAATACAGAAACCCAGACTTTGACCAAGTCTTTCTGCTTTTCATGGCAATACACTTATTTGAATAAGTTCAGTAGGAATCCATCGTCCTTCTTCTGGGATGTAATTGGACAAGTAGATTGTACAACCAGGCCTTACCTAGAGTGTCATATTTGTGAATGATGCTTTCTTAATCAGAAGTAACAAGCTCAGATTAAGGAACAACGATTGACTTCCTATGTGGAGCCAATATCTCCCAAGTTCCCAAGAAAACTGGCTCAGAACTTACAGAGAGGGACCTAGTCCCTGAGGGGGTGGGAAGGTCACTCAGGCAAGCCAGAGGCCCTCACAAATTCGGGAGACCGCAAAGAGAGGAATGCCTTCAAATTTATAGTAACTGCTGCTGAAATCTGATAGAACGTCTCAGACTTGGTTTTCTAGCTTTGGAGAGAAGATTAAATAATATAGGCCTTTCACAGTTCAACCTGATCAGAGTTAATTCTCAGGCTTTTGTGGATGCTCTGTATCATGCCGCTCTGGATTTGCAAAACAAACGTGAGGAGGCCTGTATTGTTAATTAACACTCTTGCTGAATCTTTGTAAATAATCAAGCCAAATACAAGAGAGCAGCCTCTCTGTGTGATCAAGAATACTCTCTGCCGATTATTCATGATCACCACTGATAGACGAGAGACTCTGAGCAAAAATATCCTGAACCTGGAAATAAACAAGAGATCACTCACCTTTGCTCTGGGCAGTCCTAAACTCAACTTTCTATTGACTGGGTTACTTTACAATTCCACAGGGCCAGAAGTTACCTTGCAGAGTTTTGCTGATAGAGGTGCAAATAATTTCTGGCCAATGAAACAGAAAAATCCAATGGTTTTATTAATTGTCCTGTGACATATTAATCAGTTTTGACTCTAACTAAGCAATCTTATCCTAAGTTGTTTTATTTATATAAGGTATTGTATATGGGTCTATATATAACAAGATATATCCTATTTTGTATAAGTTTTATTTTCTAATTTTTTTTATTTCAGAAAAATTTTGGATTTATGAGAAAGTTGCAAAGATCATACACAGAGTAACCATATACTCTGCACACAATTTTCTTCATAGATTACATAGATTCATACATTACCAAGGTATGTTCACTACAACTCAGGAGTCAACATTGGTGTGTGACCATTAAGTAAACTCCACATTTTACCCAGGTTTTACTGAGGTGTTTTTTTTTTTCCCGGTGTCCTTTTCTCATTCCTGGATTCCATCTAGGATACCTCAGTCTTGTGGCCTCAGCCTTCACTGTCTGTGAGTTTCTCAGACTTTCCTTGCATCTGATGACCTTGTCAGTTTAGAGGAATACCGTCTGGTATCTCACAGTACGTCTCTTCATTTGAGTGTGCTTGATATTTTTCTCAAGATTATACTAGAATTATAGGTTTCCAGGTGGACAACCACAGAAAGGAAGTGCCAAGCTCATATCACATCAAGGGTATATGACACCAACATGACTAATCAGTGATGATATTCAAACCTTGATATCCTTGCTGAGACTGTGTTCTGTTCTCCTCGGGTTTCTCCGCCCTACAGTTATTTCCCATACTGTCCATATCCTTACTGTTCAGACAGCAGCCATTAAGTACAGTCCACAAGTTTAAGCTGCACTTCCTGTTGGGGAGTGTCTATGCAAACTAATTAGAATTCTTCCATATGGGAGATTTATCTCTTCTCTTCCATTTACTTACATATTCAATCATTTATATATCAGTTTAGACTCACGAACATTTATTTAGCATTTGGCGCTAGATCTGACACGACATTATTTATTTCATTGTTCCAATCACCCTTCCTTTTGAGTTGACACTGAGTCCCACTGCCATCACCCCAACCTTTGTTTTGTGACTGTGGCAAGTTTTTAACTCTAAAGCTCAGGTTTCTTATCAGGAGAAGAAGGAATCATAAAGTTGACTTTTCAATGCTGTATGAGAATTTATGACAAACAGGAATGATAATAATAGCTCCATTCCCGGAGCACTGATTACATGGCAGGCGTTATTCTACACACTCAAAACTAACTCATTTCAAACAATTAGTTCCTATCGAGTGCCTAACTTAGTGTCTGGCGCTTGTGTTCAAAAACTGAGACTGCTCATCAGGGGTGATTCCAACTAGGCAGCTCCTAAGGTAACACGCAGAGTGCCTCCCTGGGTGGTTCATGCCAGGTGGCCAACCACAAATGACACAGAGAAAGTGGTGTCCATGTCACATACTCTCGCTGATTATTCAGGCTGTACTCAGAGGTCTGCCTTCTCATTGACAGTTTCATTAGGTGAGATGTCATTATTGGTGTAGTCAGCATCCTCTGAGCACCAAAGCAACTAACCTCGGCAACCTTGAAGCTTTGGTCCTTATTAAAGATTTTATGTTTAACTGCGGGCTCAGCCTGGAGCCCACAAGCATTTGGAAATAGATCTGAATGTCTGAGAAGTGGGCTGGACTGAGTTAAATGGCTTCTTCCTCCATTTTCTCTGAGACTTTCATTTTTAAAAGACATTTTTCTTTGAAGCTTTTTCTAAGGAAAGTTTGTTTGTACGAGATAACTAACAGCCAGAAATAATATAAAAAAAAAAGAAAACTTGCTCTCATCATGAAAACTTTGGTCAATGAAGAGCAAGGGTTCCCATAATATCATCCATCATCTTTATAAGGGATAAAATTAGAAAAATTAGGCTAATAGATATAGCCATAGCCTCATTATTTAAGCACCAAATACTAACAAGAGTGTTTATACCACCTAGTATCTGAGGTGAATAAAATGCAGAATGAACAAGTCTGCTAAGTCCTGCAAAATTCACCTAAAGCAACATGCGCCTTTGGCAGAAAACTTGAAAGCAATGTACAGAAAGAGATAAAATTACATTATTTGCTGCATTCCAATACAGAAATAATGGCCAGGAAGCCACCAAATAAGAAATGCCAGAGGCTCCCTTCGCTCAGGTGAAATCGGCAAAATTACACAGGAGGTTTCAAAAGAAAACTCAAACGTAACATGCAGACCAAAAATGATTTATTCTTTTCAATAAGCCCGTTGGAGGCAGGGATATAGGAGTCAGGTCTGGTTTGGCACAAGAGTCTAAAAACACTCACACCTGAGGTCTGCAAAATGAGAAAGATAATCAGGTAAGAATGAGAAACTGAGAAGTTCCCAAAGACCCAGAGAGACAGGAAAATACAAAGAGATGATTCTGTAGGGTAAGTTTCCTTCCCCCATTTCCATTGCTGCCCCCTCAGTCCCAACCATTCCAGCTGGCTGCTCCCTGCCAGGCCCACAGCAACACATGCACCTGTATCAATAGCTCTGTTATACATGACGTACTAACTAGTGTTGGCAAAGGAGAGGCCTGCAGTTTCCGGAACCCACTGGAGGAGGACTGTGCTGAGTCATTCTGAAGCACCTCAGAGAGGAGGGAGAAAGGAGGTTCTTTAACAGAAGGCAGGAAAACTTCCAAATGAGTGGGAAGTTTGAAACATCAGAGCATAGGGTCGGGGATAAGGCATGATGGCAGAAAGCCAGGCCTCTCTTGCCCATGTGGCCATAGCCCTCATGGAAGACATATTGGAATGCTTGCAAGGGCTGGGACAGGCAGGTGAAAACATTTAGGCTACCCAGAGGTATCTCTGCATGGGCCTCACTCTCAACAGGAGCCAGAAAGATAAGAAGCAGGGGCAAAGATGATGAGCAACCTAGGCCAAAGACTCAGGAGTGCCCCAGTTCTCAACACGTGATAAGCCTGAGATTATCATCAATCCCACAGAGAAGGAAAGGGAATCCCTAGCATGACTCAGGTCATTTCCCACCAACCAGGTGATAAAGGGCCAAGAGCAGAATAAAAATGATTTCAGGGGGCGCCTGGGTGGCTCAGTGGGTTAAGCCTCTGCCTTCAGCTCAGGTCATGATCTCAGGGTCCTGGAATCGAGCCCCGCATCAGGCTCTCTGCTTAGTGGGGAGCCTGCTTTCCCTCCCTCTCTGCTTGCCTCTCTGCCTACTTGTGATCTCTGTCTGTCAAATAAATAAATAAAAATATTTTAAAAAATGATTTCAAGAAATAAAGAATGTGACATTCCTTGCACTTTAGTTATGGATTGAAAATCACAAGGCAAGTTTTTATACAATATACAATTTCCCATTGGGATTATACAATATATAATTCCCCATGGCTGTTTCTGGAAGCAGCCACCCAGAAAACAGGGGAAAGAGAAAAGGGGTTCATGACTCATTCATTGCTCCACCCTCTCCCCTTCTTCTCATGTGGTCTAGCTCTCACTTGGGATCTGCACAGTGGAACCGAACAGCTCAACTATATTCCTGATGGCCATATGTTCCAAGCATCAACCTTTGATGCCAGTCCCAATGTTAAAATGCATAGTCATGATCTTATTCAGATTCACTCATTGTGTATCTCCAGCATGATGGATGTCACCCTAGATAGTGACATTACACAAACAAGTACTCCCTATGTGTCCAGTCCAGTAAGGGCAGACATTGAAACAGAGATCTCTACTCTAACCACTGTGTACTACCTGTGCAACTGCAACGCTGTGTGCTGGGGGAAGCTCAGGTCTCCAGGGTCAACAGACTCTGCTTCAAACCTTGGCTCTTCCACTTACCAGTCATTATACCATTAATCAACTCCTTTAGCTTCTCTGGACCTTAGTTTCTGCATCTAAAAAATAATAACAATGCTTACTTATAGAGTTGTTGTGATGATTAAATAAAGCAATTATTTATTGAGTGATCATTAGGCACTGCTATAAGAATGATACATTTCTGCAATGCACTTAAACCACACAGTATCCTAGGAGGTACTTACTACTATTACCCTCATTATACAGACAAGGAGCCTCAGGCACAGAGAAGTTAAGCAGTTTATCTAAGGCCAAACAGTTTGGTAAATAATAGGGCCACGAACATTAGAGTTAATGTCCCATGAAAAAATTAATTGAAATAAATAGTAAGTAGTTTCATGGACATGGAAACAAAATTTTGTAGTAAGCCAAAGAAAAGAATAACTGGTCTACTAGCTGATTAGGAAGAGGGTAACATTTAACCTGGGTCTTGAAGGGTGACTGGGAATTTGTCAAATGAAGATACAGAGGGGAAAAAAAATTAAATATAGATTAGAGTTTTTGCCAGTCGTGAGGTATAAACTAGCCTGAAATGGAGATGTAGATGGAGAACAAGAAGCCAAATGGGGACAATGGAGAGAGCTTTCTGGGATGAGGGGATAGAACTAGAGAGTGAGGACTTTTAGCTCAAGCCAGGCTCACCTTACATATACACAGCTCAAACTCTATATGCACAGTGAGAGCTCTAGGATCATCCTCTAGGCAAAGGGAGGCCATTGGAGTCTGAGCAAACAAAGGGCAAGGGCCTATAGTTTTGTAGATGAGCAACTAAAAAAGAGAGGGCAGAAGAGGCAGAACTTAAGAGACCCTAGCAGTGACAGGAAGACCAGCTAGGAGATCACTGCAATAATCAAAGTGAGATGCGATGATGTCTTCAAAAAATACAGCAGCAGTAGGAATGCAAAAGAAGCAATAGAGTGAAGAGATCTTATGAGACAGAATTAGAAATTGTTGGTGACAAACTGAATGCATCTATTTACTTACTCAAGAAATAGCAGGTGAGAACCTACTAAGTGATAGCTACTATGGATAGATCAAGGAACAGCATAGGAACCAATAATTGATGTGTTTCGTCATGGAAGAAAGAATATAGCCTTCTGACAAGGAAGACCACAAAAGCTTTTAATAGACAATGTAAAAATTGAAGGGAAGCAAAGTTGGGAATGGAAAGCCTTGTTTGGGCATGTGCTCAATGTGTCAGCCTGAGCCAAGACTGGAAAGATGAGATTAGGGTCACCTGAGTGGCTCAGACAGTTAGGCATCAGACTCTTAAGTTCAGGCTCAGATCATGATCTCAGGGTCACGAGATCAAGACACTCATCTGGTTCCACACTGAGGAGGAAGCCTGCTAAAGATTCTCTCTCTCTTTTTCTCTCTCCCTCTGATCCTTCCCTCCAAAAAAATAAATAATTTTTTTTTAAAAGAAAGATGAGTCTAAAACTGAGAAAATAGCTTGAACCCAATAATATAAATTCAGGAGTCCTAGCATTTTCACAGAGAGTGTATCATCTGACTTCAACATTCATTGAGTGATTTGGATTAGGCCAAGACTTGTTATCTCCATTCACGGGGTGTGCAGACCTTTCAAGGCAATGCTTCATCTTGGCCCTTGGCATCCTTCTTTCAGGGGCAGGGCCCACGATATCCAACACTGAGTGACTACTACCACAGGGATTCTTCTCTCAGGGAGAGCAAGGATCTCAGGTTTTGTCCTCCTTCAACCCTCAGCATGCATGATATGCCCTGGAGCAAACATGTCTCAAATGGATGTCTACATACAACAATTTTTTTCTTCCAAATTTAACAATTTATTGCTTTCACTATGTGTTTTGACGTTTTAGACTTGTTTACTGGGCTTCCCTGACCCCTCTTTATATAACTAGAGCTATTATTATTACAAGGGTGTTCTCTGATAAAATACACAGTAAATCTTGCTTTCCAGAACCCTGCAGTGGAATCTGAACCTGGTAAGGAGCAGCCGGGAGATTTCCCAGGAAATCAAATGCCATTTACACTGAGAGCTGAGAAGTGTGTTTGAATCTGACTCTTCTTCCCCATGCTGACCCCAGTGGTTCACTTCACTTGTAAAAATGTATTTCCCTGTCAGATATTCCCAGAGCAAACTCAGCTGGTAGATGATGCATCTGTAAAAATGTTTACTCACCCAAAGTCTTTGCTGAGGGCTACAAATATACTTGTTAGCATCTTGTCACACATGTTGGGTCCCTGTGTATACTCATTCAATCACACAACAAACGAGTATAAAACACCCACTACTTTCAGAGCACGTCCATGTGTTGGGGGGAAATTGTAATAATAATGTCTGATATGGATGGATGGATGGATCACATGTGGCTGAGTACCAAGCACTATGCCACATGAGTCACTTACATATGGCCTTTACCCTCACTGTATCTTTCAGTATCATTTATTTCTGTAGTGTTTAATAGTTTCACTTTTATATCCCCTTGGCACAAGACATGGTATGCACCAAATACTAGGTAAATGATTTCGGAACATACAGGTATCCCCACCTTTTGAACGTTTGTGTCAGGCCATCTCACTTTTACGGAAGTCCTACTTAGGGCTCTATTTTCACGACCCAGAGGAAACCCAGAGGATTTTTAGTTTTAAAAAATAAAAAGGTGAAAATAGCATTTATCATTTGCTTTGCAGCAAGTAGAGCCCATGATGGAGGCAGTGTGCACCTCGAGCAGCAAAAATGGCGCCCGAAGCTTAGTTCCCCCAGGAACTAAGCTGAGCAGCCCAGCCTCAAGCCACTGGAGCTCTGAACTGCCCGTAAGCATCTGCCTTTGCCTCCATTTATTTTGTGCCTCTGTTAGCAAGATTGTCCTAAGATATCAGAAAAGCCTAAGAGAGGTTATTTTGGGGCTCTGAGAATGCTCAGCAATTTTCCAATGTAAGTTAAGGGTAACTGCTTCTTCACTTTACACCATTTCTATTTATGAAAGGTTTATGAAAGGAATGCTCTCCTTTCAGGTAGCAGGGAAACCTGTATAGAATAAATGGAGGAATGGAGCAGAAGAGGAGTCTCTTTTGCACAGAATATTTGCTGATCGATAGTATCTCTTAGCCTTGGCTCAGAAAGAAGCTGACAATCAGGCTGTAAACACAAAATGAGCACAAATGAAACTTCAAAAACACCCTTACAAAGCAACATGGTACATAAATAAGCGTAGTTGGCAAAGGGTGAAGAGTTATCTAAGTGCCCAGGAGACCAGGAGGACTGAAGAGCTTGGAGCCAGATAAGGACGACCAGAGAAAGTTGCATGGAGCAGACACGTAAAAGCCACTGGATTTGTACAAAGCCTCGCGGAAGTGGGAAAAATGACCAGTGACCACAGTCTTATTTCTTGGCTAATGCTTCCATCCCTGTGCCAGCACATACCCTGGAGATCAATAACTCCTTAACTGTTGTTCTCACATAATTGAAAAACTATAGGGGAACTTTTGGCCCACCTTTAAGGACGAGTCATCACTTGACAGCTCTATAGAGAGAGGACTTGAATTTCCTCCAAAAATGCTAGTGCTGACACCCAGCAGCCCAGAGTAAGCCTTTCAGTAAAAACTCAATAACCTCTTTGCTATACTTCATGAAAGAGGAAAAGTGAACACTTTTTCTGACAGTTACTTAACCTCTTCCAGCCAGAGTTGCTCATCAGTAAAACAGGAATGTCCTCTGTCTCTCAGACGTGCTGTGAGGAGAAACTAAAATAACCAAAGTTTCATAGCTTCCAAGTGAGAGGTATTCCTGATTCTGTATTATCTGTTTTTGGAGAGATTTAGGGTGATTTTCAAGATTAAACATAGGGCTATGACCAATTCTAAAAGTTGTAAGAATCTATATCAGGGTTTCCCAACCTCCATGTTAGTGGTATTTTTAACCAGACAGTTCTTTGTTGTGGAGACTGTTCTGTGCATTGTAGGACTAGCAGTCCCTGGCCTCCACCCACTAGATGACAGTAGCAGTCCCTCAGTCATGACGAATGTCTGCAGACATTACCACATACTCCCCTGTGGGAGGGCAGGGGGCAGACAAAGATGTCCCCAGTTGAGAAGAATTAACCTACAATATTATAAAGTGTTAGTCCTTTTTCTAGCTTTCATTGTAAATGGTAATATAGGACATTTTTTAGTCTCAATAAATAGAAACTAAACATGAAAATGACAGATGGATGGATGGACAGATGATGGACAGTTGGATGGATGGATACATCGATATATGGGGGACTGAGAGACTTTGATCTCTAAACCAACTGAAAGTAAAATTAGGACATCATGCTACACTCCATGCTAGACGATAAGAAAAATAAATGCTGTCCAGGAAATGCCTCAAGGAAAGAAATGAAATGCACTGGGAGAGAGAGACAGACATATCCAGGACAGCCAAAAGCCAAGTCTCACTGTGATGACATGGGAAAATAGTCTAATTAGACTATATGTTATCATCAAAGTAGACACTATTAGCATTTATCGTTGTCACCTCAACAGCAACTGGCACCTAACAAATGTCTTATTTCTGATAAAGAAACAACAAGGAATTTGCCCAAGAGGTCCATTTGAAGAGTAGGGCCAAAGGAGTGTCCCAAGTGATGAGAACAGCACTCACAACCTGTGGAGGAGGGAACGTGCATACTTCATTTTGACCACACAATCCCGTGCAGTCTGTAGCTCAGACATCTACAAAAGCACAAAGCTAGTGGTCACGATTTTAAAAGAATGCACTCTGTCTTTATATTTATGTAACACTCATTAATATATAATTCAGCATATAGAAGGTATCAATACAATTTTGTTGAACAGTAACAAAAAATGGATACACTGAAACCACAAGACTCCAGAATAAGGAATTTTGCTCAAAGCACAGAGAAGGCACTTAGCTCAGCAGGTAGTTAACTGGCAGTATTTCCTACCCATAAAAGATAACAAAATCTAAAATTATATATAAATTAATCAGTTCAAGAACAGTACAGCTATTGGCAGAATGGCATGTGAGAGTACTCTGAGCAAGATTTGAACCTCACTCTGTTACTTAGTAAGCATGGGACTGAATGTGGGAAAACCCTTTATTCCCTCCAGGATGTTCTCTTCTTGTGTGTCAGTGAGAGCACGTTCCTAAAAGATTGCATTGACAATTGTGGTGTCTGCTTATCACTTTGTGCACTCGGTTGTTTGTTTGTTTGGGGGTTCTTTGCCTCTTTTAGAGAACAAATCCTTACTTCCTCCCCAAATGCAGGCTCTTCACCAGCCTCACTGGCCATCACCTTTAGTCGTGGGATGGGAACATAACCCACAGGCCCAGGAACTTTCAAATAAGAAGTGAGAATGTACAATTTTAACTATAACAATGTGACCCAGCAATGTCCAAAAAATCAACATTACTATTTTGATTATTCATAAATACCAACTATAACATTCATATATTTGCACTTGACAAATGTTCATTGAGTGCTAATTCAGTGTATGGCACAATGTCATGTATTTACACACACTTTCATTAATTTCCAAGACAACCACAAGAGTAAGAAATTATTAACATCTCAATTTTTACAAATAAGGAGATAATTGGAAGGTTGATCAATTTTTCCAACTTCATCCAAGAGAGAGGGAGAAAGAAAGAAAGAAAGAAGAAAGGAGGGAAGAAGGGAGGAAGGGAGAAGGGAAGGAAGAAAGGAGGGAAGGAAGGATTGGGTGTTTCCTACTATGTCTGCTGCTAGCACCTAGGATCAGTGACATCCCAGAGACAATAAGCACACTATGTGCAGAGATCGTGGTTTCTAAATATTACTCTCCTTGGAGAAACGGATGATTCCAGGGCTGGGTCTCATTCCAGGCTGAAGCCAGAAAGTACTGAAAGTCTCAAAAAGTGGTGTCAAAGGAGCACCAAAGTCAGCTTGACCAGGCTCTCCTAGCCAATCTGAGGTATTTTGAGATTAAAGATAAGAAATTAAAGTAGTTGCATATCATGCTTTAAATAAAATAGTCCCTGCTGATATAAATAAATGAGTAAAAAAATTGAGTGGACGGAAAGCTCTTTCCTACAGCCAACTAATAAATATAAATAGATTAGACAAAACTCCTTTTGGCAGCCATCATAATAATCATTGATTCAAGGAGAAATCATTCAATGAATGCTAAAACTAGCAAATAAAGTCTTAATACAGAAAAGTATGTCTGCACAGTCTTAAAGCATATCCCCCCAAAATACTTTTTACATATAAAGGGAAAAATAGTTGCTTTACCATGGAGAGACCTACCAGATACCACCTTCAGCAAGTGAGCAAGTTAACATCACCTGTAAAGGAATCAAGTGGGATGATGTACCATATTATAGGGACTCCAGAGAAGAATACAGCATCGCTTCTGTGATATTTTTGCCAAAAATGCAAATCTGAATATAATCATGAGGAAATATAAGACAATACCAAATTAAGGGACATTCTACAAAATATTATATCCAAAAAACTGAGAAGGTCAGGAAGACAATATAAGACTGAGGAACACTTCCAGTTCTAAGGAGGCCAAATAGATACAAATACAAATACAATGCATGATTCCAAATTGGATCTTTTGCTATAAAGGACACTACTGGGACAATTGGTAAAATTTAAAGTCTATAGATAAGAAAGTTATAAATGTATCAGTATTCATTTTCAGAATTTGCTGTTTATACTCTGGTGATAAAGTGGTATCTTCATTTTTAGGAAATATACATGGAAGTATTTAGTATTAATGGGGCACTATGTCTGTAACTTATTCTCAAATGCTAGGAAGAAAAATTATCTGTGTGTGTGTGTATTTCTAGAGAGAATGAAGAAGAAAGAGAGATCAACAAAGGAGATGTTATAAAATGCTAACAATAAGAGGGGAATCTGAATACAGAATATGAAAAGTAATCTTGCAAATTTTTTGGGCAGCAATAATAGGAAAATAGAAAAAGCAATAGGGATGTGGTTGTAGCCATTGCCCTCCCAGAAGCTTGCCAACTGACAAAACCCATCTAAGAACCCTAAGGACAGAAAATATCTCCTCATAATAAAGTAGGGTTTCTCAACCTCAGAATATTGACATTTTGGACTGGATCAGTCTTTGTTCTTAGGTGTTATTCTGTGTTTAATAGAATGTTTAGCAGCATCCCTGACCTCTACCAGTAGCACCTCTTAAGCCTTGTTGATCAAAAATGTCTCCAAGCATTGCCAAAAGGGCCCTGGGTGAGGGAGGTCAAAATCCTCCTTAGTTAAGAACCACTGAAATAAACCAACGTATTTTTGTCCAATGTGTCAGAAGGAACACCCTCCCCCTCCTCCCTAGGGGATTTGTCCATTCTCACATTCTAGAACCCTCACCCATGTGTTTCTAGAATGTTCTAAGTGTAACAGAAAAAAAGTCATTGAGCCCAGTGAAAGAAAATGTAAGGGGTTCTGGCCGATTTTCAGCTGAAGTTGTTGCTAAGTGTCTTCTTATCAGAGTTAGAACTGAGATCAGGAACGGACCACAAATAGTGACAATAACCACCTGTATTTGTAAAGCACCAGACATCTTAAAAGTGATTTCCTATGCACCGCTCCCTTGAATTCCAGTTATTTCATGAAAGAGGCTATTATTCCCTCTATTTTACAGATCAGAGTCAGGCTCCCCAGAGTGGACAATAAGAAGCAAAACAAGGACTTGGTCCAGATTTTGTACTCCCAGTTCAGTGTTCTCTCCAGAGTGCTGAGCTGCCATAGGAGGCTAATACGGGTTATTATTGTTGTAACAGGCAAGACAAATCCAAACCAGTTCAATGAACTGGTCTTGACAGAAAGCCTGGAAGTTCATGCTTTATTTAGGACATTAGCAATGCAGCCTGTTTGCTTCCCTCATCAGAAAGAGGTGACCTCCAAGAAATCAACAGCATGCTGCTTTCCTAGTGCTCCCCAGGCCTCCCTGAGATCATTGCCTTAGACATTAATCCACATTCTCCCCACAACCTGACACACACAGAACTGCAGTATCCCTTTCAGCCTTCGTATTCTGTGCTCTTTTTACTTCTCTTTTTATCAGGAAAACTTATGGTGGAAAATGGGGTGGGAGTGAGTGAGTTCTAAAAGCCAGTGAGTGCCAATAACAAGGATTAAATTATGTGCCCTCACCTCTTTTATGATTTTCCCCCTCCCTTGGTTTACCCCATTGGATTTCTCAAGGCTGCCCTGTAAAAATAAGTTGTCAACACTTGAGTTTGTGTGATGCTAAACTTACACCCTTAGCTCTCTGATTACCAGTAATAAAGCAAAGGATATATCCATATACGCATGTGTGTTTTGAGTTTGTTCAAGTGTGACAGAGGTTCTGTAATGCTTGGATGGGAGCCTTATTCCTGTCTGCATGGTTTATTCCTGCTTTTTGATGGTATTTGGAAGGTCTGTTTGGCTAAGGGTTTATCCTCATGCAGTGGTATTTGAGCCTGATTGGCCAAGCTATCACTGCCTGTCAAACTTTCTACCTCACTCCCTCTACCTTCAGATTAATCAAGTGATGTGATAAGCAAACAAAGTGTTAACTGAGTCCTCCACCCAGAAATGTCCTTGTGAGAAATGGCAGACAGTTTTCTCCAACTGAGGAAACAGGGTGATGGATTTAGCATGAACACACAGAATGTGAGAATGCTGAATGACCATCAAATTCCTATCCTGGAGCAATTGTAGGGTTTTTTCTTTTCTTTTCAGTTCTTTGGAAGAGTATTTGATGAGCTAAAAGAAACCCATTTAGCAAAATCATGATTTTAAGCCAGCTTGGCCAACATAACATATATAATAACTAAGCCAAATTATAACTTTGAAGGAGATAGTATTTGTGATACAGATACCACTAAGTCAGCAACTTAACACTGTGAAGGAAAACATCTGCTATGATCTTTTCCCAAATAATTAGGAATATAAAACCCACTCTGTGTCAAAATGGTAACAACTGGTTCTCCTCACTACCCATCTCATTCTCTTTCTCTGATAATAGATAGGGTCCAGAGGGAGAAACATGCGATCCAACCCTGGCCAATCAGAGGGTTTCATAGTCTTAGCTTCAATGTTTGGTTCACCAGTGAGCACATGACTCAAGCTCAACCAATCAGAGTACCTCCTCCAAATTATTTAAATCAAATCTACAGGGAAGGATCCCTGAACTCTTGGGAACTAGAAACAGGAAATCTGGAGCTACCAACAAAAATGTTTTTCATTTGGGAAAGATTAGCAATTCTCCAGTCTTCCTTTGATTTTGTGAGTTTCTATAATATCTTTCTAATAAATCTTCCTGTTTGCCTAGCTCGTCTAAAGTGGGTTTCTTTTTTTTTTTTTTAAGATTTATTTATTTATTTGACAGATATTACAGGTAGGCAGAGAGGCAGGTGGGGTGGGGCAAGCTCCCCGCTGAGCAGGGAGCCCAATGTGGGGCTCGATCCCAGAACCCCGAGATCATGACCTGAGCCGAAGGCAGAGGCTTAACACACTGAGCCACCCAGGTGCCCCTAAAGTGGGTTTCTAAGGTGGAAAAAATAGGGAGAAGTTGGTAAACCTATATAGGAATAAGATCTCAGAATATAGACATGGTCACTATAGTTGATAACACTGTGTTACTGAAATTTCCTGAGAGGATAAAACTTTTATGTTCTCACATACACACAGCCAAAAGATAAATGTGATAGATGTGCTAATGAACCAGATTGGGAGATTCCTTTCACAATGTGTATGTCTATCAAATCACTGTGACATATGCTTTAAATATCTTATAACTATATACATCAATTTTGCCTCCATAAACTTAAAATGAGGGAAAGAAAGTTGGTTTTTGTCACGTTTTCAAAAGGCGTTTAAAATAATACAGTTGCTACATTCAACTATAGCCAGCCCATTACTGAATTGTCTGAATGTCAGTTTTGCATCTACCATAAAACAGGGCATGATGAAGAAGATCAGAAAGGGATGGTGAACAGGATCACACAGCTGGACATAATAAGACAGTGAGGAGTGATATCCTTTAATTTATAAAAGAGAAAACTGAGAGATACAAGAGTATTTTCATGGGATTTGGAAGAGAGTAAACAACTAACTGCTTTCTTCATTTTTAATGTTTAAAGGAAGCAAGATTTTAGGGGATAAACTCTGTTCCATTTTTACAGATATACCTACAGGGAATAGGGTGTTCTAAAGCATGTCTTCAGATCAGCTCAGTGATTATCTGAGTTCAATGACTATCTGATGCCGTGCCTGATTCTAGGCTAGGTACTGGTGCACACAGAGAGACAGGCATTATGCCTGCCCCTGGACTTCAAAGTCTAGGGCTTTGAATCTTGGAGCCACAGAATAAATCAGAATATTCTTTCCATGGCCAAAGAAAACAAGAAAGATAATTGTTTTAAAAAGACTAAAGGGCTGAAGGGGTTTTCCATAAGCAAAGGCCAAGAATGTACTGGAAACCTTCTGGGTGCCAGGTTCAGAGTGGTCCAAAACATGTAAGCAGTGACCAAAAAAAAGATCATTTCTTAGAAACTGGGATTCATCTGAAGTAGGCATAGGGGCTGCAAGACAAAAAGTTACAGGGCTTGCAAACAGGCACGTGTATTTGGCAACATGCCTGTTTCCATCTCAGATGATACAGAAACTAGAGGTAGATAACATGGGGGCCCATTGCTCACTTCCTTCAAGCCAGCATCTGCATTAACACTGTAGGAGCCCTGGAAAAGAAAGTTGTCCCCTACAGAGATCACAGTACTCATAAGAACTAAATATTTTGAATTAAATGCTGAAATTATAACACCCACAGGGAGACATGTACACAACATGGAGCTGAAACTAAGTACCTTCCTGCTCTGAGGGAATCATCCCCCCCCCCACCCGAGGCTCCCCCAGGTTTTGACGGTTCCCTAGAGGGACTCACAGAACTCAGAAAAGCCATTTCTTACAGTTTATTACAACAGAAGGATATGGATTCAAGTCAGCCAAGGGAAAAGGTGCAGAGGGTGGAATCCAGAAGAGACCAAGAAAATGGTCCACGACAAGAGCCAGTCACCAGGTAAAAGACAGGGGAGAATCCGTCCTCTGGGACCTGAACAAATAGCAATCTGAGAGAGAAAATGAAATGAATAGATAAAAATGATTAAGATGGTAAGGAAGGGATTAGAACCCAGAAGGAAAGAATTGAAAGATAGGAAAATTGCATGAATTTTGAATAAAATCAAAACCTCAAAATAATTACTTTGGAATTTAAAAAATCAGGGGGCAAGTTAAACAGCACTTAGCTGAACTGGTCTGTGTACATTTCACTCTCAAAGCCTTCTTTTTTAATCACCCCTGCTTAATAAACAGTCAGTCTCAGATGTATAAGGTTGCACTCACCTTTATTGATCATTGGCTTCTCGATTATTCAATTAATCTGCCTGGTGTGCACACCCTCTCCAAGCTCTGTTTGCCTCTTGTGCAGACAAGCTTCTGAACTACCTCTACTCTAGGAGGGGGTGAGCCATGGATCAGTCCTATCCAGTCAGTTCCCAGCAGGACCCTAGATGAGAGGCAGAGAACAGTGGAGGAAGGAGCCAGCTGGGGGATTAGGCAGCCTCCAGCCGTCCCAGAGACAGGTCTGCGTCTCTAGAGAATTTGCCTGGAAGTGCATTCCCAGAATGTCAGACTCCCTGGTATTCACATGTAAGTACAAAAACACCTTCAAAACCCAGCCCTGATGGTTTTCTGCTCCACTGCTCAGCCTCCACCTGTGCAAATCACCCCGCAATGATATTGTCTGAACACTGCCTGATCTTATCACCTTGTTCTCAGGGTGGACGCCAAGGCACTCACATCCCAGCTGATGTATCTCCAAAGCACAAACTTTATACCAGGGTAACTAAGCGATCCTGAAAATTGCCCCAAATTTTAAATCTCACCGAACTAACCCATCCCATGGGCATTTTCATTCTCACCTAAATGTGAAACACCAGGCTTAAGAAAACAATAATAAATGCTTGTGTCTAAGAAATTCATCGCATACAAATTCCTATTTCTCTACCAACTCCTCCTACCTTGTCCACCATCCACTGTGCTCCCTCCTCTCCTCCACTCCCTCTGAAATCATTTCCATTTATATTAGCCTCTCCTAAGCCTTCTTTTTTAGGAGTACATAAATTTGAGAGCTTAACTAAATTGAATATGTCCCTTTAAATAAAGTTATCTCACCCTGTAAAAGTCAGCGCAAAGTGACCCTGTAAGTTTGGCTCTCACCCCTGGGGTGAAAAAGCCTGCTGTTCAGTGGGGCTTCATGGCGGCTTCCCCAGAAGGAAAGCTCTGGACGGTACTTTGGCGTGCTACATGCAAAGGCAGCAGCCAACGGATCTCATCATTTCTAAATGTCAGCCTCAGTATAATCCTTCTGACCCATTCCAAAGCTTATAGGTCACAGAACATTTTATCTGGCAGTGCCTTTTATATATTTTTTTTTCAGGTTTAAAGTGTTATCCATTTTCCCTTCCATCCCCCTCCGAAGGAGACCTGGCTCTTCTATACATATGGTGAGTAAGGCATCAAGGAATTCAAGCAAATGATAAAAATATGTCTGCAGGGAAATAAATTTCTCTTTCTGAAATCAATCATGTGCTATCCAGGCAAGCAGGGAAAACAGCCTGAAATACCCCTTATCTCACGGCTCCACTCCACTCAGCCGTCCTGTGCAGACACTTGAAGGCCAGAGGCTTTCTCTCTTGGTCTTCCTTCTCCCACAGCGGAAGGCAGGGGAGGCTGAGATCTGTGCGCAGACGGGCCAAAGGGCGTGATTAGCCTGAAACGATTGGCTGGCTGTCATTGGAAGAGATAACCGGATGGGCCCACGATTCCGTGCAGAGAGTGTGCGTAGCAATCCGCACCGTGGGAAGAAGCCCCGACCATTTCCCTGCAGTGCAGGAGAGAAAAGGGAGCTTGTACTACTCCCTCCTCCCATCATTGACTCATTTCAACATTGGTGCCCATGGCTTCCTGCTTTGTGCAGAACAAGGGTATTGTTGTAAATGGCACCTTCAAAACCTCTTTTAAAAAGGAGGGATGTGATCAGGCAGAGCCATGGTTCTTAACCACATCGTGGAAACGGGTCGCCATAATCTCCCAGCGCCGTATTGTAGCCAGTTATGGGACAAACTGCACCGGGGACACACGCGCCCTGCCATTTCCTAGCTGAGTGATCTGCAAATATCCCAGAGCCTCTCCAGCCTGAGAGATCATGCAGGGTTATAGTTTGGATGAAATAAAAGGTGCATGTAAGGGGCGCCTGGGTGGCTCAGTCTGTTAAGTGGCTGCCTTTGGCTCAGGTCATGATCCCAGGGTCCTAGGGTCAAGCCCCACATCGGACTCCCTGCTCAGCGGAGAGCCTGCTTCCCCTTCTCCCTCTGCCTGCCTCTCTGCCTACTTGTGATCTCTATCTCTCTGTCAAATGAATAAAATCTTTAAAAAAAAAATGGACATGTAAGTACTTAACCCAGTGTTTAGCACATGATAGAAAATGTTATAAATGGTAGGAAGGGAAAGTGGCTGATTCTGAGAATCAGAGCTGCTTATAGACAACTGTTTCCAACTGCCAAAATGGTTCATTTAAAATTTGGGAGTCATGGGGCGCCTGGGTGGCTCAGTGGGTTAAGCCTCTGCCTTCAGCTCAGGTCATGATCTCGGGGTCCTGGAATCGAGCCCCACATCGGGCTCTCTGCTCAGCGGGGAGCCTGCTTCCCCACCTCTCTCTGCCTGCCTCTTTGCCTACTTGTGATCTCTCTTTCTGTCAAATAAATAAAAATTAAAAATAAGTAAGTAAGTAAATAAATAAATAATAAAAAATCTAAAATTTGGGAGTCATTACCTGGTGCCAAAGGATGTCTATTTCTGAGAACTTCATAATATGTCAGATGCTGAAACTTGCTTCTCATGATATGTTTGGGTGATAATGAAAGGAAAAAATGGGGAAACCAAGGCAGAGTAGAGTGAATTGTTATTGACCTAAGTGGTCCTCTATGTAAGACCAAAACTTCTGGTTTGTCCCTAATCTTGAAATAACTGTTTATCCAAGATTAGTTGAAAAAAAATTTAAGCCTGATTCTACCCTTTATCTTACATCTATGATTCCTACTGATTTCTAAGAAAAGAATACTTGCTTAAAATTAAAGAGAAGTGTGGTGAAGAAAAAAAAAATCTGAACAAATTCTACCCTTAGCTGTACTCCCACAATGATGGCTGATAGCTTCATTTTTAAGGTTTCAAATGAGAGGTATTTAAAGCTTAAAAAAAAAAATAGATCCTAAACAGAATACTACTCATTTTGCCTTGTATTATATAATCAATTAAAATTAAGAATAATTGCTGCACAGAAGCTTTTTATCTTGATGCAGTCCCAATAGTTCATTTTTGCCTTTGTTTCCATTGCCTTTGGAGATGTATCTAGCCAGAAGTTTCTGCGGCCAAGGTTGAAGAAGTTGCTGCCTGTGTTCTCCTCTAGAATTCTGATGGATTCTTATCTCACATTTATGTCTGTCATCCATTTTGAGTTTATCTTTGTGTATGGTGTAAGAAAATGGTCCAGTTTCATTCTTCTTCGTGTAGCTGTCCAATTTTCCCAGCACCATTTTTTGAAGAGACTGTCCTTTCTCCATTGGATATTCTTTCCTGCTTTGTTGAAGACTAGTTGGCCATAGAGTTGAAGGTCTTTTTTTTTTTAAGATTTTATTTTTTTATTTGAGAGAGAGAGAGAGACAGTGAGAGAGAGCATGAGAGGGGAGAAGGTCAGAGGGAGAAGCAGACTCCCCATGAAGTTGGGAGCCCGTTGTGGGACTTGATCCTGGAATTCTGGGATCAGGACCTGAGCTAAGGCAGTTGTTTAACCAACTGACCACTCAGGTGCCTAGAGTTGAAGGTCTTTTTCTAGGGTCTCTGTTTTATTCCATTGATCTATTTGTCCATTTTTTGCCAGTACCATACTGCCTTGATGGTTACAGCTTTGTAATAGAGCTGGAGGTCTGGAATTGTGATGCCACCAGCTTTGGTTTTCTTTTTCAACATTCCTCTGGCTATTCAGGGTCTTTTCTGGTTCCATATAAATTTTAGGAGCTGAGATGTCCATTGGCAGATGAATGGATAAAGAATATGTGGCATATATATATAATGGAATATTACTCAGCCATCAGAAAGGATGAATACTTACCACTTACATGGTTAGACCTGGAGGGTATTATGCTGAGTGAAACAAGTCAATCAAAGAAAGACAATTATCATACAGTTTCACTCATATGCAGAATATTAGAAACAGTTCAGAAGATCATAGGGGAAGAGAGAGAAAACTGAATGGGAAGTCATCAGAGAGGGAGAAAAACCATGAGAGACTCTTAACTCTGGGAAACAAATTGAAGGTTATAGAGGGGAGGGAGGGGTGGAGGAATGGGGTAATTGAGTGATGGGCATTAAGGAGGGCATGTGATGTGATGAGCACTAGGTGTTATATGCAACTGATAAATTACTGAACACTACATTTGAAACTAGTGATATACTCTATGTTGACTAATCTAATTTAAACTAAAAAAAATTAAATTAAGAATAGTTATTTAAAAAGTGCCTAGTATAAGTTGGAGACTGTACGAGGCACTGATCTATATCTCAAGTCCTCACATAACCGTACAAAGTAGATACCATGCTGCCCATGTTAGAGATACTGAGATTCAGTAAGGTTGTGCAACTTTCCCGAAGTCACATAGTTGGTCAGTGACACGGCCACACCTTGAATCCAGGTCTACCAGACCCTGAGTCCATTCTTTCTCTTTATTTTACCTTTCTGTCCCCTCCAGAACAGCCATGTGAGACATCTTAGGGAACTGAGGTAGAATTTGGACAGTTTGCAAGCTTGTACCAATGCAAGACAAAACACTAATGTGTTAGATAAAATGCATACTTTCATCCAATCTTTCAAGTCAACATGACTGCATGGACTTGGATGGTCACATCCGAACCCAGACAAATGAACCTCCAGGCCCAAAGTGCATAATTGCAGAGCCGGATAAGAACCTCCAGGCCTCAGCTGAAGGAGCTGGTCGTCATCATCTGGTTGGTATCCCTCCCCAGCCCCGCTCACCCCCAGGTGAGAGAGAAAGCAGGTAGGGACTCTGGATCGAACTGACAGCCTTTCCATTAGTTTGCTCTTCCCAAACTGGACCCTCTGTTCTATCATAGGCTATTCTAATTATCTCCTTCACTGTCTGAATGAGCTTCTGTTTATTCCAAAAGACTATTTTTATGAACCTTCCATCCATTTAATAGCTTTTTAATCCTTATCCCCTTTTGAAATCTTTTTGCTGAACTGCCGCCCTGCTTTCATTCACTCTCAGCTCTGTCCGGCCTCTCAGCAGCCCCAGATGGCACCTGCTCCTCAGCCAAAGCAGTGTGCGTCCGTCCCCGTCCGCAAAGCCCAGGAAGGCTCCCCAAACAGAATGTCACGAGCTAAGTGGCTCTGTTTTGAATCACAGTCTTTCCCTCCTTTGAAAGTGCGCTCAGGCAGAGTTTTAGTGGGCAGGTTTAGGGAGCCAGGAGAGCAACGCACCCACACGATCCATAGTCAGTACCATTGTCCCCACTTTGCACCGATGAGGAGACTGGCCCTTGAGAGGTTGCATAATTTGTCCAAGGTCACACAGCTCACAGAAGGCTGAGCTGGGGATCAAAGTGTGTTCTAAGCCTTCTTCCAAGTACGCTGTGCTGTTGTAAGTAGGGAAATAATTTCTGTCAAGTACTTAGAAAGAAGAGACTCGGGGCATGTTGATTGCCTTAATGAACTGTAACAAGGAGATTCCTGTGATCATCCGTTCCAATGAGTTTTCTAGGGACCACAGGAAAAGGTCAGAGGACAGCACAAAGCCTCAGAGATCAGACTTTTGGAAACCAAATCTAGGCTCTGCACCACCTAACTGGTGAGCTATATGAGTTTGGGAAAGTTGGCTACTCAACCCAAAAGTAGTTGTTTTCTTGTTTATTGAATGGCTCTCCCTACCAGAATGTGTCCCCAGCAAACGAGCAGCTTCGTCTATTGTTTTCTTTCCACCCAGACCAAAGCCTGGCCCTGGATTGGTATTTAATATATATTCATTACCTGGGTGCACACTTTCTTTTCTGCCACACCTCTTTCAAGGTAATTATGCCAAATGTGTTTGTCTTCCTGTCCTTCCTTGCACTGTACTCCCTCCCTCACAAATCTGTCATCAGCATCATCATCATCAACATCTTCATCACTGTTTCCATCAGGAATTTCTGGTGTCTCAGAGTTCTAGTAAAAGAAGGACATTTGTGATTAACTAATCACACATTGGGTGAGGTGCATAGTTACCATAATAAAAATGTCAATGCTATCCAACACTGAGAGCTTACTTAACCCTGAGTAAGAACTCAGGCAGGTCATCCTCACCACAAGAATCCCCATTTTACAGATGATACAGTTAAGGTGTAAAGAGCAGAGGTAACTTGCCTGGGGTCACAGAGAGAAGAGCCAGCAATTGTAACTGAAACTCATTGATTCTAGAGCCTGATCTCGACCACGAGGCTACAGAACTTGACAGAATTAGGATGAAAATGTCTATCTGTTCAATGAAATATGATGCTCTTTCGAAGACCTTGCCTTGAATCCTATGTCATGCTTGAAACCCATGGGAAGAGATGGCAGAATTTAATACAATTCCTCTGGCTCGGAGACCAAGACATTCTGCCTCTTCAACCAAGTGTGTGGACAGAGAAAGTACCTCTCACATAGCTGACTGCTTGTACTCAAGCTGTGTTGGAAGCCTGGGGACTCGGGAAGTTTGGAGGCAGAGCTGGCGTGAGCAGGTGGCAGTCCTCTTCAGCAGGCAGGTGCACATGACAGCTGTGCTGATTCCTGAGGAGGAGTCGGAGGTCACGGGCCTCTTTTCAATTAGTTCATTCCAGGCCTGCCAGCTCTCGGTATCTCCGCAGTTCAGACAGACGGTGCCTGTTTGCGAGCAGGATGCAGAGCCTCTACACCAGACATAGCCACCAGCTGCTCCAACAGAGGCCAGAGAATTGCTACCCCCAGGCATCCTGTCACCCAGCAGGGCCTCAGGCTGGGCCCCTGGACAGCAGAGTGGGGGACAAGCAGAACAATCTCAGAGGCTACTGGTAATGTTCCTACAGTCCCAATCTGGGGCGGAAATGTCTGCTCCTTAATCTCCGTTCCAGAAGAAATAGTGTTCTGTTGAACTGGTTAGGACACCATTTCAGCTGCTGAAACAGAGGCCGAGATACAAGTGCCCATTTCTCTCATGTTTAAGTCTATACAGAGCAGTCCAGGCCTGCACAGGGCTCTGTCGTCTCAGGGAACCAGGTGCCTTACATCTGATGCTTCTTCAATATGCACATTCTCTTTACTCGTGGTCCAAGATGGTTGTTCTAGTTCTGTCCACCATATTCACATTCCAACCAGCAGAGATGCAGAAGGGGGAAAGTAGAAGGGGACATAGAACATGTCTGTTCCTTTTAAGGCCTTGATCTCCTGCTCACATACCATTGGACAGAACTCAGTCAAGCAGCCACTAGGCTGAATGGGAAGACATAGAATGTAGTCCCTAGCTAAGAAGCCATGCATTGGGGAGAATCTTAGAAATTCTACTACAAAAGAGAAAACATGGGGAAGCCAATAGACACTGAGGAAGCTAGCATTCTCTGATACAAGCTTACCTTTCTGCCAACCAAATATTTATGCATACTCTTCCTCCCAGGCATGGAACATCATCAACCCCAAGAGGGGCAGCCCGAAGTCGTGCCCAGTTCCCACATGCAGCTCAAATTTAGTAACTCTGGTTATTAGGCAGCCTCCCCACTGGGCCTGTTGTGGATGCCCTCGGTCGGAGCTGCCTACAAGTCATCATCCCCATAGCAACAGAGTTGAGTAGAGTCAGGTCAACGGCAATAAAAACTCCCATTCAGGAAAGGGATCAGTGAAAAACAAAGCAGCCTCTTGTCGACAGTGATTTTCACATCCTGCTGGACAATGAAACAAGATCCTTGGATAGGCTATTTGGCAGTCTCTGGTTTTCTGGGGGAAACACCCTTGACAGTGGATAAGGTCCTCCGTGGCCTCATATTGCATGGGTCCTGGAGAGTGTTTCTCTCCTGAGGGCTGCAGAGGTTCACTATTTCCTAGTGGTCCATTTAAAAACATCTGGGTCTGAATAATCATGTCCTTTGCATGCAATTTCTTTGGAAATACTATTTCTCAAAATTGTCAGGATGTATTTTCTTCTAGATGCTTCCACAAGTATATGTAACCACAACCAAAAGTCTCATCTGGACCTGCTTTTTGTGTATTAAAACCTCTGGGGCTTATATATTGGCCTTTATGCTCTACCTAATCCCCTCTTCCCTCCCCTTTATGGTGACTCTTTTGAAGCCACCTAACACAAAAGCCCCGGGTGGGAAGAGGGTGCCATCATCTGATTTTGTAGCTGGGATGGCTCCCCTCATCTGGCCAAGAGCACTTACAGAGACCCCTGAGCAAGGCTTGGGGCAGTGTAATCTCTACTGTTGTTTCATCATCCACCTGAGTTCATCTCTTGATGGCCATTCAAACCACAGGAAGGATCATCCCCCACACACCAATATCCTGAGTTTTTCCGACTAGTTCTACTGGAGTCATGCACTCCATGGGCATTAGGCCTGCCTTCTGAGATGTTGCAGGTGATAGTTTTGTTAAATGCTTTTCCAGGCCACACCAAGCAGCACCGACTCTCTGCCTGGAAATAGCTGTGTCTTTACTACCCAGTACTGTGACAATAGTGCATCACATTTTATGTCTTATGGTGGCAGCACCCCACATCTGAATCCCAAATTCTCCATTAGTGAGGAAACCAGTTTAGCTGCTGCAGCAAGACTAAAATAATAATGGGTTAAACAAAAGAGTTCATTTCTCCTTCTAGGACAGTCTGACCTTGCTAAGTCTGGGCTGTGCCACTGTGGGTCTTCAGGGACCCAGGCTCCTTCTGTATGGGTGCTTCACATCCTCAGTGGTTTGTTCAGACCTTGTGGTCCAATGTTGCTGTTCCAGAGGCTGCTGTGTTCCAACCACCAGAAAGGGAGAAGAGCATGGAGGAACCATGACCTTTATTTGGGGTATAACATGAAATTGGCCTGCCTCCTTTCTACTCACACCCCATGAAACCAGAAATAAGCCATGTAGCCATCCCTGGTTTAAAAGGAGGCAGGAAGTTAGAGTCCTTAGTGAGATGAGCATGTGAGCTAAAGGTCTATTACTGAAAGAACAGAAGAAAACAGTCTAGGGACAGAAAACAAGGTACAACCTGTGGCTTCTTCCACAAGCCCAGAAAGACTGTCTTCAGGACTGATTGCCTCTAAAACTGGATAAAGTTTCAGAAAGCTTTTGATTCAGCTATCCAGCTACATGCCCAGGAGCTGAGAAAAGAGAGGACAGCAGGGCTTTGCTGGTGAATTCTGGGCTTGCAACTCATAGTCTTTTTCTCCATCCATGAAAGTTGTTCAGAAATTAGTAGAATCCCACACAGAGAAAGTTCCAAACCCACAGCCAACGTATGACAGAATTTCTTGAAAACACATTAACTCTCCAACATTAACAAATCTTGAGGGTAGAGATGCCAATTCTGGGATAGAGACAGGCTGAAGTGTGCTTAAAAAAAAATAATAATAACAGGACAGGCTGAATTCTGCTGCAATGAAAGTGAGTGCGTCTTTATCAGAGTTGACAGAGATCATTAAAAAGTGAAAGCAGGAACCCAATATATTGATGATACCTCTAGAACTTGGCCTTACAACCACAGGCTGTATTCAGTGGAGTCTGTTTTTTTTCCTGTCTCATGCAGTGAAATTCAATCTCATATAAGTTTTTATTTGTTCAAAGTGATAGATAAGCCTCCTAAAGTATGGTTTAAATCAATATTCTATTCCCCAGGTTAACTGAAACTGTGGATTCATTTAATGAATAAATACACATGCAACTTTATAAACACACAGCCGTAATTTTTACAGAGGGGACACCCAGAACAGGACTTTGCTTTGTAGAGTGCACCTGATTAGGATTCTAATACTGAAATGAATAACATATGAACATGTCCAACATTGCCTAATGAGATATCTAACATTGTCTGGTAGCAGGCTGGTTTTATGAGCTAGCATGAAAACAGGAGGCCTGAGGAGATTAAAAGGAAGTTGAATCTAACAACAGAAATAGTCGACATGTACTGAGTGCTTAAAATATGCCAGGCTCTGTTCTAAGCATATCTATATGCTTGACAGCTCATTGGATCTTTTTAATAATTCTAATAGTGAGCTACTACTATTGTTCCCACTTATAAAAAACAAAAAGGCACAGAGAGGCTAAGTAATTTGCCCAAGATCACACAGCTGTTAATTGGTGGAGCCAGGCTTCCGACCTGATCAGTTAATCAAGAAATTTTGAACATGTTATCACCCAATAGGTGGAATCTGGATCATAAAGAACTTACAGTTTAGTTATTTGGATTGGTAGTAAATTAGAACAAATCAAGATATCTCAGTGTTTAGGGGTTTGTATGTACTAGATACTACAAAGAATTTTTGACACCAGATGAATTCACTGTGCTCATTCTATCCCTCATCTTTTCAAGTACATTGTCCTAAAACCATACCTGGTAGAAAATGAAAACTTTCAAATAAATTGCCTCAAGGCAATAGTAAACCTAAATTTGTCTAATAATCTATTTCTCAAATTCCCTAAAATGCAATTCTGAATGATTATCAATTATGGCTAAGCCATTGTTGGCGACGTAACAGATTGACTTGAAGTATTCTGATACCTCCTCAGGGGTGAGGATAGGAGGAAACAGTAGGTCAGTAACTTTCAGTAATATTCATACTACTGTTCTCTAAAATTTAAACTATTGAGTCAGTTCCAAAACTCAAATAAGTTCCAGGTTCCAGACACGAGATGTGGTCATAACTGAGTAAGGGTCAGCAAACTGTTTCAGTAAAGAGCCAAACAGCAGTTCTGCCTTTGTAACATAAGAGGAGCCATGGACAAATGGAAAACGATTGGGTTTAGTTGTATTCCAATAAGACTTTATTGACAAAAACAGGAATCAGGCCAGCTTTGGCCCATAGGCCAAGCATTTGCAGACCTCTGCACAAGAAATTTACTAGAACTCTTCAAAGGCACAAAATGACACACAATCTCCATGTGGGGGGACTCACTTACAAATGGCCCAAGGATCCTTCTTAATTGTGTCTAGTGTAATTCCGATGTCCGTTGTCATTTCCTATTGTGCCTCTGAATGTGCTCATGCTTGTCAGCAGAGTCCAGTTTTTAGTTCAGAAAATGCATTTGTCATACCATCAATAAGTGATGTGATGTAGAGGAAATTATTGCTACAACACGCAATCCATCCAAAAACAAAACACAAGTACCTGCTACATGCAAGGTGATCAAAAACCTTATGTGGTTACTTTGCTGCCAAGCCCTCTGACCTGCCAAGAAGTTATAAGCATATCTGACTCATCTAAATGTAATGTATCCATTAGAATTTGTGTTTGACTGACAGAGAGAATCAATTGAGATAACTGAGCCCCACCATCCTTAGGGCGTGAATTCACCCCCAAGGACACAAGATGGACACAAGCCATGATTCCAGGTAGGAAAGGAAGGAAGGGTAATGAGTGAAAAGTGGTATCCCAAGACAGGGCTCCTCTGGAAGTCGACATGATGACTTCCACTTATTAATCTCCCCTTTCAGGAAGGGAGACTGAGAACTGCAACCCTTTTGCTGGACTCAAAAATCAGTATATTTAAAGAGGGATGGAGAGTAGTCATGGGATAGGCCACCAGCCATCTCTGCCATATAAGTTTGACAAAAAGATTAATTATTTTCTCTCTCTTTTTTTATGACCTATTCATTCCTAGAAGCCAGAGTCAACTGAGTAAAGTGAAACTCCTCTTTCTGCTTAGCATGGTTACACACAACCCTATTCCTCCCAGTCCTTTTTGACTTCTGTTTTACTCTTACAAATTACAAAGGGGAACTCCCTCCCAGGAAATGATGGCCAAGCCAGTTGGACATGGGACCCATTTACTTTGAGAGAAAGTGTTCTGTGAGTGTTGATTAGTCTTCATTCCTCTCCCTCCCCACCCTCACCAGGAGATTCACTCTCTGCCTTGTCTGCCTGCTGTGCAGGAAAGCTGGCCTCTGCACATCATGTGATAGGGCCTCTTTGTTCACTGGCTTCTGCTTGGGATTGGCCAATGGGGGCAGGAGACAAAAAAGATTGGCTATAGATACTCCTTGTCCTGATCTTTATTGCTCAGGCAAGTCTTTGATATCAGCTACATCTATGAGAAGAGCTTCTATATCAGAAGTGGGCAGCCAACCTCCTTAGACCCTGTTTCCTCTGATCACCTCCAAAGACCTGGGGTGAAAGCTATCCTGATATTACTTCTCCATATTTCTGATTACTGGGTGCTTCAGTTTCCCTTGATAGTTCCTAAACCCTGTCCTCCCCTCTGGAAAGAATCTCTGTATTGGAAAGTCTCTTTTCCTGTCAGAACCATGACTTCCACCTGACTTGTGAATCTATCCTCCCAAAGTTGGAGGAAACTTGACTGAAGATGGGTAAGTTGGGATTGCACCTTCTATATTCAAAATGCCCAAGACGTAGGGGAAACCTTAGAGGTAATTGGAGACTGCGATGGGAGCATCCTGACACCCCTAACACGAATACCTGACACACTTTATCTTATTCTTCCTAGCCAAGTCCAGGGTCATCTTGTTGTCGAAGCCTTTGCTCACCACCTATTCCCACCCTAAGGTGGCCTTTTGTGTGCCTTATAAATATCGTATGTCTGTTAGATTATAATTATCCATTGACATATTTAGTTTCTGTCTACACTATGTGATTCTGAGAGGCAGGAACCCTGCCTTGTACCCTTGTCTTCAGAGCACCTAGCCCAGAGTCTGACACCCTCCTCACTGAGAACATGAAGAGGCAGTGCCACCATGAGTCATGAGAGTGAGCTAAAAACAACAGTGACAACAATACTGAAAGAGCTATTTTTAAATGTGTGTGCCGATCTGGATAACAGTAAGACTTTGAGTCATAGGAGGATGGTGTGACAAGTGGCTGATCGGAGAGTCTGGAAGAGAACAGATCATAGGGAGAGGAAATCTGACTCATTAATTGTGTGCAACATGGGGATGGTCAGGTACCACAGTACAGGAGGCATTCAGAGCCCAAAGACTGACATTCAGGGACAGGGCTGGAGATAATGGGCTGGTGAGGGGGAAGTCATGTACAGGGAGGCAATTAGAGAAACAGGGAACAAGGGAAACACTTCCAAGGACAAAAGTGAAGTGCAGGCACGGGCTCTTCAGCCACCCCGCCTTGTTCCCGGTCAGCATTCTGTTTAACTCACAGGGTTAAAATCCACAGCCCTCATCAACATCAACTCCATTAGATCAAAGACCAAGCTAATTTGCTAACACTATTAAATACATAAAGCCATCAGAAGTAATTTAATGCTTATCAGATATGCTTACTCCCTAATAAACCCTCACCTACCCCTTATTTCAGCCTAATGAGCAAAATGGATTCAGAAAATGAATATATAATGAAGATTCCTTCCCCTTATTTCCACGAAAGAATTAGAAGGGGGTTTAGGCAGAAAAGGGGATTGGCATTTAAGGGGCATTTAGCTGCTTCGTTGATTTCTATTTCATTTTGGAGCGTGTGATGCGCAGCTGAGGTTTGTCAACCTTATGTTAGCCCAAGTAATTCATCATAGTTAAATATCACGTATTCGAGCTACAAATGCACTCTACCATTTGGGATGCATTGAGTTTCCCTTCCTTTATAAAGGGAAGGACGGAGTACTAGCTGAAGAAAGGAGCCAGTTTATCCATCGGAGAGAGCCCTGCAGAGGGGAAGATCAGCACAAGGCTGAATGCTTCCCAGGGCACCCACCATCCTGTGCAATGATTTCACTAGCCTTCCCCCTTGCCAGCTTTCCCTCGAACCATACAAATCTCTCACTCTTCTATAATGGCCCATTTTCTTGTTCCCACCCTGTTAAGGTGGTAACAAAGAATCCTGAAGCTGTAGCCCCAAACCCCTCACTTTTCAAAGACAAACCCTTGTAAAATCCCTATGCCTGCCCTTGGGACATCCCCAGTTCTTCCAGCCTTCTGAGGTTGCCGTTCATGGAACACTTGGATGAAAATGACAAGATCCTGTGTCGATGGGAACTCCCACGGATTCTTCTGGGTCCTTGGAAGTACTCACACTAAGTTTCTGTCCTCAGAGAAATGGGGTCTTATAACGATTTTTCTTCCTATGGGTGATCTGTCCCTTCCTAACATACCAAGCCCATTGTGCCTCTTTCTGGTCATTGCTGGAGAACCACTAACATGAGACTGCTCATGCATCCATTCCCTCCCTAAATACAAACCAGGTTACCTACTGGGGGCCACACACTGTGTGAGACCCCAAGTATACAGGAGCAAGCAATACAGCCATGGTCTCTCCTCTCACAGAGCACAGTTGAATGGCAGAGATAGCCATGCAGCCAAGATCCACAGTAAGAATGGTCACATAGTGATGGTAAGAGCAAGCAAGCAAGAAAAGAAGTACACTACCAGGACCCTCTCTTAGGCTTGATAGTTAAAGAAAGCCTCTCTGAAGAGCAGACATGGAGGTTGAGGCCTGATGTCTGAGAAGGAACCACCAGGTTGTGTGTGCATGAATGAGGGTAGGGGGAAAGTGTGGCATGCAGGGAGCAGGCACTGAGAAGAGAAGACTCAGAACCAAAAAGCTGCCCAGGCAGCTGGGGCACAGTGGGAAGGGCATGGGGGTGAAGGGATGGTCAGGGAGGACTGTAAGCAGGGAGGGACTCGAAATGATTTTATTTTTAAGGTCCATCTGATGACTCCATGGATCATGGATTGGGGTGGACATGGTACAAAGAAAAGGGTGTGTGTTGCTGACTTTTACTTGAGGTTTGATTTATCCTAGGATGATGATAGCAGTCCACAGAACAACAAACCACTGAAAGTGGACTCGTGCCCCACAGCTGAACAGTTCCTCCTGTCACACCGCTACTGACTGAGGCCTCCTTGGTGAGCCTCCATCTTGCTTGTCTCCTTTCTCTCTCCCCAAATGTCTCTCTTCTACCCTCCTCTCTATCCTCCATCTCTCTTCTCTCAGGTTCTTTCAGAAACTCACAAGTCCTTTTTATCTCCTTTTTTTTTTTTAAAATGCAGAGTGATTCAACTCTCTTGCCTTCTTCTTCTAGACCCTGCTTTTTGTAAGTGTAAACTCAACTTCCACACTCAAGGAAGCTCATCAAAGTCTTTTCCTAAATAAAGATCCACTTCTCCTGAAATTACGATCCCACATACTTTATTATCCATTATCCATGGTCCCAATGATGTTATATAACAGCTAACCACAAAATAAGTGCCCGTGGCTCACACATCTGAAGTGGTCACCTCAGCCTCTCGGCTGATCTTGGCTGAGTCTGCTCACATATCTGGGAAATCTAGGGTGGCCTCTGTTGGAAAGATAAGACAACCTGGTTCCACGTGCCTCTCATTCTCCTTGGATGAGTGGGATATATCCTTTTCATAGTGATGACAGAAGGGAAACATAAGCACAAACACACAAGCACATTTTCACTCTCTGCTTACATCAAGTCTGGTAATATCCCATTGGCCAAAGCAAACCACATGGCTAAGCCCAACATCAGAGCAGAAGGACTATAAAATGACATGGCGAAGGGTCTAGATGGGGACAATGGGATTGGGGCATTAATGCAGCCAATCTATCACATCTTAGTTTCAGCAGAAGAGGGCATGCTCGGTTTTGGGTTTTGGTTTTTAATTCTTCTATAATTGGACTCACATCATTAAAGTGACTTGCCCCAGGGCATACATCTTGATAAGGACAGCCACAAGCCAGAATTAGGATTTTTAGCCAGCCCAGTGTTCTTTCCACTTTACCATGTTACTTCCCTAGAAGCCAGCAGCCACTGCCCATTTCCCCGCATTCCCAGTAGGCTTGGCTTGAAACAGTTAAAGACTCCTGTGCTGGATCCAAGGAATTACATCAAACGATTAGGAGCAGAAGGAAATGCACATCTAACTTTAAGCCTGTACTACCACTTTCATAGAGGATTTTAAACAACTCGATAATTAGAAATCAGAATTGTTTGCCTACTTCTCCTTCTCTGAGAGATTGTGATGCAGGCTGAAATTATTACAACTATCCATAGTCCCCATAAGGATAACACTTTCACATTTTTACTAAGTGTACATACACCTTTCCTATTTATGTTCAAGAAGTCAGTGTAAACCTGTTTTTCTGCATTTCATGCTGAAAATGCACCCCTACTCCCCAATCTGTTTAGACATATGCACTGGATACGGGGAACCTGACAGCAATTCTCCATAGATTTTTCTCCTTCCTCCTCCTCCCCCTCCCCTTCCCCTCCTCCCCCCTTCCTCCTCCTCCTCCCCCTACCCCTCTTCCTCCTCCTCCTCCTCCTCCTCCTCCTCCTCCTCCTCCTCCTCCTCCTTCTTCTTCTTCTTCTTCTTCTTCTTCTTCTTCTTCTTCTTCTTCTCCTTCCTCTTCCTCTTCCTCTTCTTCTTCTCTCTCTCTCTCTCTCTCCCCCTCTCCTTCTTTTTTCTCTTGACCTATCTCTGCTTTAAATCAATTCTCAAACGAGAGAAATGTCTGGAGATGTTTTTGGTCCTCACATCTTGGGTGGTGGTTGTTATGGCATATAGGGGTAGAGGTCAAGGATGCCACTAAACATCCTTGTGAAGTGAAGAACTATCTTTCCTTAAACAACAGAGAGGTGATAAACATAAACCACAAATGTTAATCCCAGATTTCATCATTCATATGTCTAGTTCATCTCTTCCCTTTGAGTCACACAGTAGTCCCAGGAGGGCAGAAGGATGCAGGATGGGTAAGTGGGGATACATAGATTCTGTTCCTACACACACCTGACATTGAATCCCAATTGTGCCAATGACCAGCTGGATGATGTTGGTCAAACTTACTTACATACCCCTTGCTGCAGTTTGCCTTTTGGAAAAATGGGATTGTGGCCAACTATCACACAGGGTGGCATGGATACTAATTTAGACAATCCATATAAATTGTCTGGCCCAGAGTGAGCATTCAGTAATTGTCAGTTCCCACTCATTCATATTAAAATTCCTCTTAATTTCAAATCTGGATCTGATATCCTGGTTTTTTGGGACTAGCCAAGTTAGACTTTATTTAGAGCCAGCAAGTACCTAATGAGAAAAAATTTCTGTTAGCAAGATCCTTGGCTCAAATTTTCCATCCCCAAGGGATCAGGTTAGTCAGACGGGGCTTACAGGAGTATCTGAACCAAATTCTGCCCATTTCTTACTAATAAGCTGTGGTGCTGTATATTCTGATCACTTCCATGTTAATCAGCTGAGAAACCCAGTGGTCCTTTGAGGAGTAATGGTCTCAAGAATGGTTAAATCCATGTCTAAAAACAAGAAGCTGGAGGCAAATATATTCTAACACAGCCACAGTCCATGCTGCATTCTGGAAAATGACTGAGATTATGGTCCTTGGGCATAAGCCAATGAGCCAATGTTGGTGAGTTCAGGTCAGAGGCAAGTTCACCCTTATTTCTCCCCAGGGCACTTCAGCCTTCAGTGGAAATATAAAGGACCCTCCAAAGTTAATCTCCTTCCAAGTAGAGGTTGTCTGCTATAGGTTAGTAGCATGTTAGGTATCAAATTCAAAAACTCTTTTCTTGGTTTTAGTAGGAATGTATCTGATGTATGATTTCAGGCTGTTTGAGAAATTCCAATCATCTTTGCAAACCAAATTGAGATTTCCTTCAGGCAGTTTGGCAGAATGCATCACAATGTGATGCACATGAGTTCCTTGACCTAGCAAGTCTACTTCTAAGTATCTCTCTTGCTAAAACATTGAGGCAGATATGCAAGGATATCCCCTATAAGGATAGCCACTTATAACATTATTTTAAATAAGGTAAAATTGAGTAACTGGAATATTCATCAGTGGTAAATATGGTTATGTACATGATGGCTCAGCCATTCAATGGCATACTAAACTAAAAAACAACAAAGTTGTGCCAACTACATATACATACTTGGAAGGAGGGCTATGAAATATTGTCACATCCCCAAAAGCAAACTATAGAACAAAATATACAGTATAAATCCATTTTTTGTTTTGTAAAAAAGATAGAATTGCATCTATACAAAAATGCTAGGAGCCACAAAAAGCACTAAAAAAATTTAACAGTGGCTAAAACTGAGAAACGATTTAGAAAAAGAAGGAAATTACAGGAACTTTCTTTTCTATACTTCCATATTCATTTTTCACAGTTATGATATATTCTTTCATAATTTAAAATGATAAGTTCCCTCTTTCTTTCCATTTTGCACACATGTACACACAGATAACACATACACATGCACATAAAAAATAGAAAAGTATTTCATAAATACAGAAGTTAGACCTTTAATTGATCTTTAAATTAATTGAAATTAGATCAGGAACACAGAAACTGTATTAATATTGCAGAAATAAAGGTTCTAATGCTGAAAATTTGAGGCTTACCAAATAGTTGGAAGAACATAGGGAGAAGAGATCATGGAAATCACCACAGAAACATCAACCAGAAGCACAAAAGTTGTTCTCAAGAGTTCACTGTGAAGCATCTGGAACCTTCAATATCCTCTGGAAATCTCCCCACCAACTTTTTCAGTGTACAGCAGCAAAGATAGTTGTTCTTAAAGAGCTTGTTACGAAGTTCTGATATATTCTCACATATCTGGACAGCAACTGCTAAGGAATCTTAATGGCCTCTCCTTACAGTCTACCTTGTATATCTTGTATGACTTCCTCTCATTGGCAGAACCACACAATGAAGGAAAATGTAGTTCCCAGTTTCTCTTCTCTGATACAGAAGTCACCTTAGAAGGGGATGGCAGTGATGCTGAGTTGACAACAGATATTCCAATGGCATTTTTCACAGAAGTATACAAAACAATCCAAAAATTTATAAGGAACTGCAAAACACCACAAATAACCAAAACAATCTTGAGAAAGAAGAGCAAAGCTGATGGATTACGCCTGACCTCAAACTCTATCAAAAACCTATACTAATCAAGACAGTATGGTACTGACATGAAAAAAAAGACACACATAGACCAATGGAACAGAATTGAGAGCTCAGAAATAAACCCATGCATATACAGTTAACTAATATTTGACAAGGGGGTCAAGAATTCTCAATGGGGAAAGAATAGTCTCTTCAATAAATAATGTTGGAATATTACTCAGCCATCAGAAAGGATAAATACCTACCATTTGCATTAACATAGATGGAACTGGAGGGGATTATGCTAAGTGAAATAAGTCAAGCAGAGAAAGTCAATTATCATATGGTTTCACTCATATCCAGAACATAAGGAATAGTCCAGAGGACCACAGGGGAAGGGAGGGAAAACTGACTGGGAAGAAATCAGAGAGGGACACGAACCATGAGAGACTCTGGATTCCTGGAAACAAACTGAAGTTTCCAGAATGGAGCAGGGTAGGGGGATGGGGTAACCAGGTAATGGATATTAAGGAGGGCATGTATTGTGATTAATACTGGGTGTTATATGCAACTAATGAATAACTGAACACTACATCAAAACCTAATGATGTACTATACATTGGCTAACTGAAATTAATTAATTAATTATAAAAATAGTGTTGGGAAAACTGGATATTCACATGCAGAAGAATGAAACTGGACCACTATCTTACACCACTCACAAAAATTGACTTATAATTGATTAAAAAGACTTAAATGTAACAACTGAAATAGTAAAACTCCTAGGGGAAAAAAAAAAAAAAAGAAAAACTCCTTAGCATTGGTCTTGGAAATAATTTTTTGGATTTGACACTAAAGCACCAGCAGCAGAAGTGAAAATAAAAAAGTGGGACTATAACAAACTAAAAAGTTCTGCACAGCAAAAGAAATGACAAACAAAATGAAAAGTCAACATATGGAATGGGAAAAGATATATGTAAATCACATATCTGATGAAGAGTTAATACCCAAAATATATAAGAAACCTATCAACAGCAAAACAGGCCAATTAAAAAATGGGCAATAGACATGAATAGACATTTTTCTCAAGAAGATACACAAATGGTCATGTGCAAAGGTGCTCAACATCACTTATCATCAGGAAAATGCAACCACAACCTCACACCTGTTAGTACGGCTAGTACCAAGACAAGAGATAACAAATGCTGATGAGGACATGGGGAAATGGGAGTCCTTATACTGCTGGTGGGAATGTAAATTGGTGCAGCCACTGTGGAAAACAGTATGGAGGTTCCTCAAAAAAATTAAAAATAGAACCACCATGTGATCTAGCAATCCTACTTCTCTGTATATATCCAAATGAAATGAAATCACTAACTCAAAGAAAACAAATAATCAAGCATAGTCCACTCTTTTGTTTTCTCAGCAATACTGTGTACCACTTTATCCATATTTAACTTCTGAGTGAAGGTAGTAACAATATCATGCTTTTGTCTTGAAACTATCCTTGGTAAAACTAAAGATGTATTCACTCTTTCTCCTACAGGGAAGACACATCTCATAAAACACTTCAGTTTGTTTATTTGTAGGCAGTATTTATTCCTCTTCTAATAACTTATAACCTTAAATACCAAAACAGGAGTATATTGCAACTAAGACACTTCATGTTCAATAGTGAGGCAATGGAAAAGGGGAAAACGAGTGAATAATTATAATAAATAATACAAACTGAAAATATATCGAAGCAAGGAAGTATCAAGCAGCTTAGAAAACATGTATAACTATTCCTTGTATAATAGATTCCTTGTTTCCCCAAAGGGTTACATGGTCACAGTCAGGTTTTGTAACTTACTTCTCTCACTGTCCATTCCATATTCCCTTTGCCCTCACTCAGCACCCCAGCTAGTCATGGCACTTTACCTCTCAAGGGGATGCAAGTCTTTACTCATGAAGGATCTATGCCTGTATAAGCTTACTATAGTTTTCCATTAACTTTTCTTAAAGATGTTATTTTTTAGAGCTGTTTTATGTTCGTAGCAAAATTGAGAGAAAGGTACAAGTGTTTCCCATATGCTCCCCACCCCCACACCTGCATAGCCTCCCCTGTTATCAACATCTCTGACCAGAGTGTTACGTTTGTTACAACTGATGAACCTTCATTGACACATCATAATCACTAAAGTCCACAGTTTATACTACAGTTCATTTTTGGTGTCCCATTACATGATGGCAACCCTAATTCCACCTGGTAATCACATCATCATCTCAGCAAGTGCAGAGTAGTAATCCCTCCCTTGCCTGTTGGTTCAGTAGCATAAATAACTCAAAAGGCCAGGCGGCAGTCTCAGTTCTCAGTTCAATGGAAGTCTTATTGTGTATCTGGTAAAAGAGGTCCTCTTTTGGGAACCAACACTGCCAAAGAAGTAGAACCCAAATTGCAAGAATGGAGGCAAAAACTTCATTATGGAATCATTAGGAATAACAGTAATAGAAGTCACTACCACATCTTCCCTTTGGTTCCCAGATGCATATATTTTGTCTATGAGAGAGCATTATATTTTATATATTACGTGTTGGTTCAGAGCATATTCTGTACCTTGGAGAATCTCACCTGGTCTTGAAATGTGTTTTCACCCATCAGTGTTAAAACCAAGTGTTCAGTTGGCCATTCTATTGCTATGTTAAGTCACCTTCTTTGGAGTAATGAATATGTATATATAAGATGAATGAATTAAGTATATGTATACATATACGCATGTATAAGGCCAATGAACTTCATGGGTATAAACCCTTTTTTAAAGTGAGATCCTGGTCAGGAGAGAAGCTGTGTAGAATATCATTATGGTAAATGAGTCATTTCAAAAACCCACACATGGTGACGCTGTCAGAAACACTGTGGGGAGGACAAATTGCTGTCCCTTCAAAAAAACAAAACAAAACAAAACAAAAAACGGAGCCACGTCAGGAGTCTAAATTTAGTTTCTGGTGTTGGCAGGTTGGGCATTCATGTTTTGTTGCCACACGATCATTGAAAGCCTCTTCATTAGTTGTCCTCTGTTTAGCTTTCATATGGCACAAATATATGCATATTCTGTGCCCATTCTGAGAGGTCCATCCACATATCTCATCCTCCAGACATCCTTGTCACCAGTGTTCTAACCTGGTTTGTTCCAAGTCCTTGACCACCAGCCAAACCATCACCCACTACCCAGGAATCACTATAGCTGCATATCGCTTGCCACCTTTCCTTCCAGGCAAAGTGAGTAGTCAGGTGCATGGCTCAAAGTCCTGCTCACGGGGAGGAGCTCCCTTTCATTCTGTTCTTTAGGAATACCCTTGAGTAGGGCTCTACTGGTGCAGCTATGCACTTCTGTACATCATGCCTTTTGTCTATCCAATAACTATGGCATACTCCGTTCTTGCTGAAAGAGACCCAGTATTGTTCATGTATTCATAGCAGTATGCTTAAGGGAGGTGGCCCCATTCCCAGGCTAAGAGTCATAACTGGTGTAAACCCATACAGGTAAACCCATTCCTATAAGCTAGTGATTGAGCTAGAGGTGGTCACGTAACCTAGTTCTGGGCAATGGGACCTGGCAGAAAGTATATGACTTTTAAGAAAGATTCTTTTCTCCTGACAAATGGAAATACATGGGAAAAAAGTGTCTCCTTTATGTGTCCCTGTAGATATCATAGTTTAAAGTAGTCATTTGGGCACTACAGCTTATAGCCATGAGAGGAAGACAAGAAAGTGGAAGAAAGAGCACAGATACCACTGGTCTGCTGAATTAACCAAGCCTGAGACTGCCTCCCCTCTCAACAAGTGGTATAATTATCCCCCATTAGTAGGTGAGCTTAGTCAGGTAGTCTTTTGTAATTGAAGGGACATCAATTTAAAAATAATATTTTACATAATCTGTATACATGTTCTATTACCTTGTCATGAGGGCTTTCTATAAATTCATGATTAGCGGCCCTGTATAATTTGAATATCCTTTTGGACAATAGGTATGGGAGTGGAAAAGTAGAAAAGAACCAAAAAAAAAAAAAATCAGGATAAATTTTTTTTCCTGTAGTGATTAGAAAGAAGAGAAAGTTACCCAATCTATATCCCTAAACACACACACACACGCCTTTATGTATCTAGGTAGAAACCGGGAAGAGTGGGTTTCTTTGGCTTCGGGACCAGGGTATGAAGCAAGACTGAGGGCCAGGATGAAAAGAATGAACTGAGGTACACCTGGGTGGCTCAGTTGGTTAAGCATCTGCCTTTGGCTCAGGTGACGATCCCAGGGTCCTGGGGTTGAGCTCCACATCCCTCTGCCTACTGCTCCTCCTACTTATGCACTCTCTTCCTCTCTCTCTCTCTCTCTCTCTCTCTCTGACAAATAAATAAATAAAATATTTAAAAGAAAAGAAAAGAGCTGAGAAATGTGGGCAGAACACATGCAGGTGTTTCAGGTCAGTCAGAGATTTGGAGTACATGGTTTACGTGAAAAAAAAAAAAAAAGAACAAACGAACGACAACGCCTCAGTAGGAGCCCTGGACGGGCTCCACACGGTGGTTCTGGGTTAAGCAAGGATACTTGGAAAGGCAGCTGTCAGATTCAGTAGCAGTTCACCCTATCCTGAGCATTAGCGTTTGCACATATGGAAGAGATAACAGAGGATGCCCGCCACTGGGAATTTTATTTTTGCATAACTCCTAGATCGCATTCCCCCCAAATGAACTGATGAATACAGTTGTACAGTTTATGAATTTATCTTCCTTGAATGAAATCAATATGTTTTTGCAAAGGACTCTGCCATAAGTTTGCCGGTGAACACTTGCATCCTGCCAGGCAGACAGGACAGGAGCCTCCGCAGTGGGAAGAGAGCGATCTCTGCTGCCATCTTCTGATGCTACGCCTGAGAGACAGACAGAGGGAGGAAAAGCGAAGAACAGGCACAATGCTATTTTTTCTCTCATAAATTAAGATATCCTGGGGAAAGGTCTCAAACTTGGCACTGTCTCCTTGGAAGTAATAGAAGCAAATTCCTCATTCAGCCCCCCACCACCTACCCCCTTCTACCCACCCCATCCGGCTGACCTGTGCAGGATGGTCCCAGGCTGTTGCTGTATTGACCCAACAGAACTCAAATTTGAACTCTGTACCTCTGGGAAGTATAGACCTCTCTGGTGGTTTGTAACTCAAGCAGGAACAGAAGATTTGCTTTCTTATCGTTGATAGAAAAAAGGCATTGTTGGCTCAGGTGCCCCAACACGGTGAAAGGAATGAAAGTCATTATAATCAGGACATTACTATTAATGTGTTCCCAAATGTCCCTCCAGGCTGTGAAATCTGGAGATGTGCATGGCATATCGTCTTAAGTGTCCTTCTTAATTTTTTTTTTTTTTTTGGTACAACGGACCTCCCTTTCCTCTAAAAGGAAATCATTCCAAAAACTAAAAGTTCTTCCCTTGTGAAAATGGGTTCTAGTTATTTCCCATATAAAGTGTCCCTTTGCTTATTTCATTTCATCCCTTTGCTCTGAATGGCTGGCACTTCTCATCTTTTTCAGTTAATAATTGCTTGGGAAAACTATGTCCATTTTATTATTTCAATTTCAAACCATCAGGCAGGGCCTTCCATCCCATTAATTACTTTGAATTCTTTCTCTAATGTAACATTTTCCTAGTCTTGACTTATACATCTGAGCCTGGAGTTTTAGGGGCTTTCTCCTCAACACTCCATGGAGAGGGCCAGTGGCTTCCAGGGCTGATTTTCAGATTTCTCTGCATTTATTTGTAGCCCTAATCATAGGCAAACAGGATATCCATATGATGGTCAGTTTCCACAGGGCATTGTCTTGACCTACGTCTCCTGTGGTATGTCACTAAGTCACTTTGGTACAAAGCCTGTGACTATTTCTGCCTTCCATTTGGAAGGAGGTTTGGCTGTGTGTTCTTGGCCTCGGCAGAAGAATGAGATGTGCTATACCTGGGACATGAAAGCTTTTCTGTCCAAATCCTCACGCCTAAGAGGAGAGGGACAGAAAAGATATATTGGAAGAGACCTGAAGGACAAAGCTTTCCCAGAGACCAGGAAGTTGGGAGGAGTAATGGGGAAGAAGGATGGTGGAGGATTTACACACTGCTTGCTGGCTCCGAAGGAGGAAGGCTATAGGTCCCGGAGCAACATTGCCTTTATGATGTCTCCGTCAAGAGTACTGGTGGTGTCACCACACAGAAATCTCTGGAAAGATGACAAACGAACAGAGGTCTCCCCCCCATGCCATGGGACTATCCAAGCCCCCAGAATCTCACATGAACCAGGAAGAAGCGGACAACAGAACTCATGTTATCTTTCTCATCAGCCCAGTGAGACAGGAATTTGATATGCTTGTTGAGTGATAGAACATAAAGTTCCATTTTCCATAAGACCATGTTTATGGACTGAAATTCACATCACCACACGAAGTTCCCAGCTTGGCATGTCCTCATTTGACCTTGGGAACTCACATGAATTCCCAGTCCATCTCTTTCCTCATTGCTGAAATAAGGTGATAAAACCTTTTCTGCCTTATTCTCCACTCTCTCTCCAGTGCTCACCACACAGGCTGGCATATAGTCGATGGCCTCAAAAATATTTGCTAAATAAGTATTATGGAATGAATACAGGCATGCATGCATGAGTATCCTGGCCAGTTTTATGTTGCCATGAAAACTATATGAAATAAAACAGGTAAAATCATTTTGTACCCTCTAAGCCCTTCACAAATGTAAGGAAGCATCATTATCATTCCTTTCTTGGTTTTCACCCTCCACTATTGGTAGTGAAAATTGATTACCTATTAAGTACTGAGTGAGAAGGTTAGCTTTAATAATTTCATTTGGCTTGCATACAGAAAGCTCTGTTCCTGCCATACCTTGAATAATCATGGGCAGATATTTCAGATGCTGGCTCCCTTCTTCTGCCCACTCCAGCCAAGGGTGCCAAATCCTTCCTCCACTATATTGGATCTGAGATCTTGCAATGTCAAGTCTGATCAAGAAAATGTCAAGTTCAAGGGAAGGAAGGGGTGGCTGTATCTTCCTCCACAGCTCTTGGTGACTCTTGGTGACTAGCAAATAATTCTTATGAAATCCAGACACATTATAGCACCATGTTATTGTGGACCCTCTGAGTGGTTTCCCTGACAGCAATAATCTGTTTCCAAATCCAAACAACATTAGTGGGGTAAAAATGGCCAGCAAAGAATATTAGTAGAGCTCTGTTTTCCTTAATCAGATGGTTCCTAGCACAGAGATATCAAAAGAATAACTAAATGAAAACAGAATATCTTCTTGCCTTATATAGTAAAATTCCTAGAAAAGAACTGGAAAAGATTCCTCTGCGTATTTGATCTTGTCTTTTTTTTTTCCCCTATCAGGTAACAATGATCTAGAATGGATGGTGTTTTTTTAAAGACATTTAGGAGTCAAATGATAATTCATCACTTACTGGCCCAATCTCAGAGCTTAAAGTCAATCAAATATCATTTCAGTGCATACTTCGTATAAGAAACTGATTGGTTTGCTAAATCCTTTAGAACAATACTAAAAAAAATACAATATGATCTCTGAAGTCTGGCTGAGAAGAGGAGGCACAGAAGCATAGACACACAGACACAGACACACTGGTGCAATTCATAGTAAGGAAATACACCCAAATATAACAGCATAAAGGTTATGAAACACGTGAGAGCTCTAGAACAATAGAAAAGGAAAATCTACAGAAGCTGGCACCCATGAGAGTGGAAGAAAAAGAAGACAAATATCAGGTCATAAGAACAGAGTACCCTCCCCTCACTGAGAAGATGGAAGAAGCTAATCTCCATTGGGGCATCAGCTGTATGCAAGACCCTGCTGGAGGGAATACATGTGGTATCTCACCACGACCTCATGCTTACCCCTGAGGCAGATACTCGATGACAAAACTGAGGCTCGGCAAAGTTAAGCGATTTACTCAGGATGACACACCTGTAAGTAGCAGAGCCCAGACTCACACCAGGGGTGTGTAACCCTAAAGTTCAAGTCCGTGAGTCTGTTCCAAGACTAAGACATTTGAGTTACAAAAGTGGTCAAATTCTTACACTAAAGGGAAAGTTTTAAACAACAGGAAGAATATAAGTGTGTGTGTGTGTGTGTGTGTGTGTGTGTGTGTGTGTTTGAAACTGTAAATGTCCCAATTATCATAATTTTGGATGTTCAGAATTTGGAAGAAGTGAGTGACTACTCAATGTGTTGTCAATCTTTCACTTTTGCTAATTTCTTACTCTACTTTTACTGGAGTTTTCACCCTTGCTGCATTATTTGGACATGCTAAAAGATAGTATCTAAGGATAAGTAATAGAAGCACCTAATTTGATTCTGTCTTTACATGCTGGCTTTCATTCAGACTCACAGAAATCCACTCCAGACAGCTAAGGTCACACAAGGTCTCAGTGTGTTCCACCTCGACCCTGTAAAATATAGCCCAATCTGCACTAATTTAGGGAAGTAAACCTTAATTACCTTGTCAGTAACCTCTAGTTGGAAAGAGGCTCACCTGAATGGAAAAGAGTCCAAGGGAGAAAAAGGGCTTCCCCAGGTGGGTTGATGCAGGAAAGTTCCAGATGGTGCAAAAAGAGCCAGGGCCTAGGGAGCAGAGGCACCCATAGCACACCCTGCTTCACAGAGCAGGAGCAGGCTCATGAAATGTCTAAACCCATACATAGCGCTGAAACACAAGTCCTATGGCATAGGAAGGTCTATGACATTAATGACATATGAGAAAACACAGGAGGAAACATAGGTAATGCTACTTTGGGAGGAAATTTCCACCCCCCCCCCAAAAAAAAAAACCTATGCCAATTACTTTTCCCAAAGTTGGCTCATTTATTATGCAATCAAATAAACATTTATTTAGCATATACTTTGTGCCAGGAGCTATATTGGACTTTGAGATAAAAATAAACGAAAGAAGATCTTTGTCCTCAAATTGCTTAGAATGTTGGGTTGAAGACAGACAATTTTACTAAGGATGGTTTGGAGGTGTTCAAGACAGGAAGCAGAGAACAAGTTGATGAACTGACCTGGCACAGCATTGGTAGATAAACAGGGGAGGGTGAATTTTTTTTTTTTCTTAGAGAGAGAGGGCACAAGCTGGGTGAGGGGCAGAGGAAGAAGCAGACTCCTCACTGAGCAGGGAGCCTGACACAGGGCTCAATCCTGGGACTCTGGGATCATGGCCTGAGCCAAAGGCAGATGCTCAACTGACTGAGCCACCTAGGTGCCCCTTTAAAATATATTTAGGAAATAAAAATCATTCGTAGCTGGTAACTTAGTTAATATGGAGGATGATTGTTTAAAAAAAAAAAAGAGGGAGAGAGTCAAAGCTGTCTCTCACAGATTTCTAGTTTATAGAAAAACCAAGAGATAATATGAATTTCAGATATATATCCATCCATTAACAGTATTTAGTAAATACTTCTTAAATGCCTGGGAACTTAGCATCTTTTATCTAATCAAATCTACATAGTAGAATATTTTTCTGAGATTTAGACATTGTAAGGAACCTATGATATAATGTAACCCAACTATTTCATATAAAGAATAGAAGAATGATATTGAAAAACCTACCTACCCTGTGCCAAGCACTTTGTTAGAAGCTATGTGCTTTATAACTAACCCTCCAGATAACCTGCCAACATGACTTCTAGCATCCCCATTTACAAATGAAGAAATGGAGGCAGGGAGAAACTAAGGGTCTCATCCACAAATTAACAGATACAGAGTAACAGAGACCAGATTCAAACCCAGGCCTGCAGACCTCACAACACACATCATTCCCACAAGGACAGGACAGCATCCAAACCAACCAAGTCACAGTGTTGGACTGTAGATGAAACAAGCTAGCATTCCTTCTCAGATCTGTCCTTTAGCCCAGTGGCCCTCTATATAACATCAGAGCAAGATTTCATTTCAGACTTGTTCATTTAAAAACCACATGATCCATTGAGAACACTGTTCTCCACAATTTCATATTTAGTTGTACAACCAGGGGCGTGCTGGACACATCTAGTTCTGGCTCCCAAGAGCCAGCTGTGCACATTTCTTCCCAACTCTGTATTCAACGACATCATGATGGTAGCTTGAAACCAGCCATGGTGAGAGTATTGATACCACAGAATCAGAATAAGCTATAAATTGGGTTTGGATTTTTTTTTTTTTCAGTTTTAGGAGAACCAGTTGTGAGACGTTCACCAGCACACCAGCATACACACCAGCTGGTGTATAAGCATTTGTACATATGCGTCTAATACACAAAACTGAGGGTTTTAAAATCACTTCCCAAATTTGAATGAATTCAGGCTTAGCCCATATATTTTATCACCTTTGATGAAACCCCTTCGATTAGCAGAAAACAGTATTATTATCTGATGCTTTATACACAGTGAAATTAAGTTTACTTACACTCCATTTTAAAATATATAAAACCTGTCATAGGATTACTTTTTTTGGTCCAGATTTCACTTTCAAATCACCCTTGTGAGTTTCGTGTTTCTACAAAATAGCATGTTTAGGGGCTTCTTTGCTTTATCTAGATGTATGAGGTTTAGGGAGAGGAATCTGCAGTGAATTCTTCATGGTGAGATTCTAGCATCTCCACTTAACAGCAACTAAACGGTCTTAGAATTACATATACAATTATCATTACAGATGACAATTACATATGATCATGTAGTTGGTGTGATTTCTCAGCTGCCAGGATTGAATGACTGTAACAGTTTTTTGAACAATATAGCGCTAAAGAAGTACAAATGCTTTACCTGGAAACACATAGTTCATTGCTGGTGGCTGCGTCAGTTTCACAGGGAAATTGTCTTTCAAAGCAACTAATGCTACCGTCAAAACAATCTTCCCATACCTCAAGATGAAGAACTGAACTATAATTCTTCCTTTCACTGGAAAAAAAATGCATATTTTGATGAACTATGTAGGCACACATTAGCTCAGAATGGTGGATTTGAGGAAAGCATGAATATTAATTTGCAATATTTTGAGAGGGACATGTTTATGGCAATTGGATGATTACTTACTGGTAATTGTGTCATAATAATGTTAGTAGTTTATATGCAATCTCAAAAACAAATAACCCAGGGAGCTTAGGGCTGCAATATCATCAGCAACCCTTCAAAAGCAAATCTTTCTTTGAAGACAAATCATTGGAAGAAAACTAAATAAAAACTTGCAAAGAGTTCCGAATCTCAAAGGTACTGGGCTCTCCTTGGATCAGCAGGTATCCAAAGAAGGCTGGTCCTTGCTGGGCCCTGCCATGAACACAATTTGGACCAACCCTCCAGCCAAACTCTGGATGCTGACAAGTGCTATTGATTTCCCTAATCCTTCCAGGGATAAGGAGGTAGCCAGAATGGAAAAATGCTGTGGTTTGGGGACAGTTTTGTAGAACCTGGAAGATATTTTAAATTGGGAATTTCAACACTATACTTTCCAATCCCTGTAAGTCATTTGTGAGTGCAGGTAATTTTTTTTAAATCTGAGAAAGTAGAAGTACAGCTGTTAAAATAATAAATATCCTTTTCCAGAAAAGAGCGTATTGATTGAGTTAGAGGCACCCTGGGAAGGAGCCCACAGCCTGCCATCTTGCATTTGAAAAGACAGACATCATGAATCACAGATGCAGGATACATGAACATGTGGGAGGGGGGCTGGATTTTCCTCATGTGTTGTGAATTTCTCAAATCCATGCTTTAAAGAAGGTGTACATGACACCTTGAGAGCAGTCACCTACGGGTCACCTTCTAACCCTATTTCTCTTGTACACAGATTCCACAAACACATATTTGTTTTGCATTAACACGCTCGATTCCTATCGACTCGAGCTACTCACATGTGGTTCCCTTTGATCATGGAACTCCAAGCCCGCTATTTCTTTAGACTATTTCATCTCCTCCCCCACCTTTTTTTTTTTAAGATTTTATTTATTTATTTGAGAGAGACAGAGATAGAGAGAACACAAGCAGGGAGACGCTGGAGAAGCAGGATCCCCGCTGAGCAGGGAGCCCAGGACCCTGGGATCATGAACTGCATGGAAGGCAGATACCTTAACCAACTGTGCCACCCAGGCACCCTCTCCTCCTATTCCTTTTAAGCACATAGTAGGTACACAGACTTACGGTCTCACCATGTTAGTCAAGGCCTGCTGCCAGAACGAAGGGCCACAGGCTGGGTATATAGAGGCTGGTGGCTTAAACAACCATAGTCCTGGGGTCTGGAATTCCAAGATCAAAGTGTCAGCAGGTTTGGTTTCTCCTGAGGCCCTTCTCTTGGGCTCGTAGATGCACCCCCATATGGGCTTTCCTCTGTGCTTACATATCCCTGGTGTCTCTTCCTCTTCTTGTAAGGACACCAGTCACATTAGATTACAGCCCAACAATGAGGACCTCATTTATCCTTAATTGCCTCTGTTTGTTTGTTTTTTTTAAGATTTTATTTATTTATTTATTTGAGAGAGAGCACAAGCAGGGGAAGAGGCAGAGGGAGAAGCAGACTCCCTGTGGAGCAGGGAGCCTGATGGGGGGCTCAATCCCAGGACCCTGGGATCATGACCTGAGACGAAGGCAGGTGCCCAGCTGACTGAGCCAGCCAGATGCCCCCTTAATTACCTCTTAAAAGGCATTGAAGGGTCGCAGAATATGTACCACAAAAGATGCCATTTTGGTATAAGGATTATTTTGAGCCAAAAGCAATTGAAAAGAAGCAGACAGAAGAAAAGCTCTCGCCTTCCACCTATGTGCTTCAAAGCAGGACATAAATATACAAAGGTGTCCCTCCTCTCTTCCCTACCAGGAATGCTAATTCCCGAAGACAACTTTGGACCTTATCAGGGAAGAAGGCACTGGCTTACATCTGCATATCAAATCCTACCATCCTTGACAAGCTTTTGTGGTACCTCCCTATAACTGGCCTCCCCATACCTTTCTTCCTTTTATCTTTAGCTAGAGATGATATTTAAGCCTGAATTCTAAGCCTTAGAGAGTTATTCATTCTTCCGCATGCTTTCGTGAGTTATACATGTTAACAATCTTCTGTTTGTCTTTCTCTTGTTCATCTGTCTTTTATTACAAGAGTCTCACCCAGGAAATTACAAGGGTAGAGAGAAAATCATTTTTCCTCCCCTACAACCCCATCTTCAAATACAGTCACATTGGGGGGGGGCTTAAATATATGAATATTTGGGGGAGGGGGGAGGACACAATTCAGTCCATAACATTCAGTTCTTTTCTTCACTGTGGAGGCAGTGGGGAAGGAAAGAATATTCAGATACATATATATGGATAGATAGGTAGATATCACAGTGATAATGGCATAATGTGAAATCCCAAGATTGAGAGTTAAACAAAGGAGGGTTCACACTGGCCACCTACTTGCCCTGCAATGTCTTATAATGCCCATTGGTGCCCAGTGATATAAATTGCATAAACTCTCAGAGATTCTGTTTTCTCACTTATAAACTGAATCAGTGAAGACATTTACTCACTAAATATTAGTTTAGTGCCCACTATTTGCCATATTCTATTCTTTTTTTTTCAGTGTTCCAAGATTCATTGTTTATGCACCACACCCAGTGCTCCATGCAATACGTGCCCTCCTTAATACCCACCACCAGGCTCACCCAACCCCCATCCTTCTCCCCTCCAAAACCCTCAGTTTGTTTTTCAGAGTCCACAGTCTCTCATGGCTCGTCTCCCCCTCCAATGCCAGATGCTATTCTAAGTACTGGGGATATGGCAATGAGCATAACAGACAGAAATCAATCCCTTCCCCACACACAAACCCCTAGAGTCTTCATTCTAGCTGTGGAGACAGAAGATATAGATAAAAAATGTTGCATGGTGGTGATTGCTATAGAGAGAACAAAGCAGAGGAGGTAGATAAGGAGCGGGGGAAGAATATAATCTTAAATAAGGTGGCCAAAGGGGGTCTTACAGGGATACAGACTTTTGAGGAATGGCCTCCTAGAGGTGAGGGAGTAGCCCATGGCAAGTTGTGGAGGGGAGCATTTCAGGCAAGGAGACAGTGGGTGCTGAGTCCCTGGTGTATTGGAAAAAGGGCTATCTGGCCAGTGTGGTAGCTGGAGAGGAGTGACCCAGGGCCAGAGTAATAAGACATGATGACAAAGAGGTAGAATTCTGTGGGTTTGTGTAGGGGGAAGTCAAGAGGGGAGCAGGTATACAGAAATCTTAGGTCATGGTAAGGACAATACATTTTTCTCCGAGACAGGATGCCCTACAAGGGTATGAATCAACCTCGCTTTATTGAGAATAGACTCCGGGGAGGGGCAACAGGTAGAAGCAGGGAGAACTGGCAGGAAGCCATTTGGACAGTGCAGAACCAAGGCGCAGAGGTGGACGTAAGGAGAGGGGACTGGGCTCCGGATACATTTTGAAGGTAAAGGTCAAGAGGATTTGCTAATGGATTGGATATAGGAGTATGAGATGGAGTGGAGCAAATAGGATACAAGGGGAAAAGGGGGTGCAGGGTGGGAATGGAGGGCTGTTATTTTCTGAGATGGGAAATAATAAAGCAAGTATCCAGAAGTAGGTCTTAGACAATTTAGGCTTGAGGTGCCCATTAGACATTATGGTAGAGAAATGGGGGAGACAAAACACACCCCTCATGGAGCTGCTGTAATAATTAATTGAAAGACAATATAGGCCAAATAGAAAACAAAAGAAAGACTAAAATCAGCTAGCACTTATCGAATGCCTTTGTGTCAAGTACTATTCTAAGTCCTTGTTAACTCATTAAATTCTCACAACTGAAGGAAAGCTATTATTATCTTATTATATTTATAAGGAAACTGAGGTTAAAGAGCTCTCCAAAGTCACATACGTAGCTGATATCCATACCCTCGATGCTAGAGTCTTCTGCCTCCCCTGGATAATATGGACTATGCCAAGGTCATTGTGGTAAGATGTCAAAATGGAAAACCCATGCTCCCTACAGGCTGACTCTCCACAGAGATCCCGCTGACTTCAGGTATATTGTTTCTCAACGGCATCCAGATTTTCATGGGGCAGGAAGCCCAGTGTGGTTTCCACCCAGCTGCAAATACTAAGCTACAAACACCAGCTTCTGCTAGGCCATTGTTGCAGCAAAAGATCCATATTAAAGAAGTAGAAGAGCAGGACATACAGAACTGCAGGACAAGGAGAACACAAGAGAGAACAAGAAAAGTATGAGAGCACAGGCCACCAGTGTGAGGGCACAAAGCTGCAAGGTCCTTGAGAGTCACCCAAGTGTCCCCTAGGAGGGCGTGTTTTTAAGCTACTGGATTCAAATGAACAAATGAGCCCATGACTCCAGAGGTAGAACACGGTGCTCCTCTTCTTCCACTTCTAAACAACAGGAGAAAGCCCAGTGGGAAGAGAGAAGCAGAGGCAATTTATCCTCGTCAAAGCGAAAGTTCCCTCCCATCCTTCATTTTTTTGCACAAAGCCTCACTCACACTCGCACACGCGGGAGTCATGGAAGGAGGGTGCAAGGCATTCCGATTGGAGATCCCCATGCACAAAGCATTCTGATTCTTAGAACCCACCACATCTCCACACTCCCCAGCTCGTCAGGCAACAGTCATGTTCTCCTCCTCCTGAGCCATTGTCATGCCACAGAATCTCCATGTCCTGTTCATTTTTAGCAAAAAAGGGCTCCTGGAATGCAAAGGTTCTAGAAACTGAAGACAGAGCAAAGACAGAGGAGGGGTCCCTTTGCCACTGGTCACCACCAGGTCAGTCAGCTTCTGAGCTATATCAACCAGCATCCTGCATGATCTTGTCTAAGGATCCAGGCCCCACATTCCAAGCATCTACCTCTGCCATGTTGCCTCACCAAGAATCACCACTGGGTGATTCTCTCTGGAGAAACATGCCTCTGATCATCTGTATGGAGCTTGGCAGACAAACGTGTGACCATCCTTGAGAGTGGCTTGAGTGGAAGTTTTAAAAACTCCCAGAAGCCCTTAGCTGCTTCCTCTCAGCTAGTTCTCAGGTACCCGACGGCTTTCTCCAGGTCGCCTGGGCAACAAACATCCTGTGGGACCTCAGCTACAGTCCCCTGTACCTGCAGGAAGGATTCATTAGCCTGTCCCCAGATTCCACGACTTACTCTCTGTACCAAATCCCAGCCTCTGGCTCTCACAGAACACAGGTGTGTGGGAAAGGTCGAATCTGGTATAAGACCCAGACCCCGAGGATGATCTTGGGGCTGAGTCCTTTGCCCTCCTGGTCCTTCAGCTCCAAGAGGAATCTCATGTGAACCAGAAATGACATTTGAGCTTAAGCCTATTTTTTTTTCTTTTTCACCTGATTATCCCTTCAGAGGAAGAGAAGTTCACATCACAAAAGCTGCATTTAGAGCACTAATTCGGAGGTCAGATTGAAAGAGCAGGAAAACTTTACAGTTAAGGTTGAAGCCTTCATGAGCTGGAGTAAGAACCCAGCTTTGGGAAGCATCTTCCATGCAAAAGTCCAGCTCGATTCTGAACGGGATTTGACACCACTTAAGCTGGGACTTGCAAGGGGGCAGTCTGGAGTCTTCTAGGGTGGGTTGCGGACTTCTCTTGGTGTTTATATTTATAACAGGAGAAAAGCCTCTCTCGTGGCTTCTAGTGCAAATCACTTGAGAATACTTCTCTAAGGATACTTCTTTCTGGATATGACATCTTTTTGTAGTTTGCTGGGGAGGTGGTTTCAGGAAACTGTCAATGGAGAGAGTGGAAGTGATACAGGGAAGGGAAGAAAGTCAGTGAAGGGGCTGTTATTGAGCTGAACCACCACACAGATGGACAGAGTCACTACAGTGGGCAGTTGCAGCTTAAATCCACCAGGAAATTCCAGGGGCTGGTATAGAACACACTACCTTGGAGTCATCCCAGTTGAAAAGCTAAGAAGTAGGAGATGAAGGCTCCTTGCCTATTACTGGTCAGAGGCTGCTTCTGAGACAATAAGGCACCCCTCTTTTGTCTTGCCTTGCCTACTGGCTGAGCATTCCCAGCAGCCAGAGGAGATGATCAGCAGCCAGCAGATGCTCACCACTGGCTGCCTTCAATACTTTCCATCACATGACAGTGAGTACTAAGAACGAGGGGCCCCAAGAGTGATGGACAGTGTCTTTCTTTCTATCTTGCTTGCTTGCTTGCTTGCTTTTCTTTTCTTTCTTTTCTCTTTCTTTCTCTCTCTTTTTTTTCTTTTCTTTTTCTTTTCCTTCTTTCCACAGAAGTTAACCAGCAATACACATTGCTCTGTAACATGTTCTTTTTACTTTATGATATATCTTGGAATTTGTTTCAAATTCAGCATATACAGACCTTCGTTCTTTTCAACAGCTGTGTAATATTCTACTACATGAGTAAATCACAATTTATTTGGCCAGTTCCATATGGCTAGCCATTTAATTTGATTGCAGTTTTTATTACAAACAATATTATATATTGTTTTCTCATATGTACAAGAAAATCTGGAGGAGAAATTGCTGGTAAATGGCTACTTCTCTGGATATAAAAAGGACACAAGTATTTGGTCCCCCCAACAATGCAGAGGAAAGTCCACTTTCCACTCCTTTACCACTCCTGCATGTTATCCACACTTGGGAACTGTGCTTTCCTTTCTTTGTTCCTTCCCGGCAAGCCAGTTTAGAATGTAAGACAGTATACATTAGCCCATGAGGCAAGTATGATTCTGAGCCAAGAGCCAAGCCAGACTGAGGAAAGAAACCACTCAGGAAGATGCTATGTGATGTGGTGAAGATAAGGGAACACTCACAGACCCACAGACACATTTACAAACATACACAGGCACACACAATATTTCCTGAACATTAGGCGGCTGCCTGGCCAAAAGCCATCTTGCATACATTTTAGAAACTATGATTTTAATTGGCCCTGGCTTTTATAGCTGCAAATGGCATTATCCTTCGTCATCCCCTGGACACCAGCTACAAGCAACCTGATAGGAAAAAGCCACCCTCGCAATGGTCTGCTATCAAGTTGTGTTGATTCCCCAGGGCAATCTGCCTCCTATGCTCTTTTATAAAGAATATCCCCTTCCCTGGGTGCTTTATCTATTTTAAACACGCAAAAAATGATATGGTTTGGGGGGGAAAGAAAGGACTTTTCTATCTTCTAGCACAGGTAAACTATCTCACCGATTTCCCCATGACTTATTAGAAATAAATGTCAGCTGTAATTGCGGAAGCACTAAGAACAGGTGTAATAGCGGCCCCACAGGTGATCTGTCCTGCTCAACCCTGGCTGACAAGGATGAATTTCCTATTCTTGTGAATCACCTTAATGCACTCGTAGAGGAGATTTGCAGCAGCCTTAGAACATTTGTAAGGCTGTGGTGCTGGAAAGCTTGCCTTCCAGCTTTGAAATATTTATCATTTCTCTTCCTGTTTGTTCTGAAAACATTAGGTGGCCAATGTAGAGGTGAGTTCCGTGTCCTCCTCTCTCCTTAGATGCAGAAAACTCTGTCTATGCACCATGGATAACAGCAACTGATATGCAACCCAATGAAATATGCCTCCTCTTGGCAGCTGCTACAGAATAAGGCTACAGTGTGTGAAAACCTATCATTCTTGGTAAGACCTCAATGCCTGAGGTCTGGGCAGAACTTTTCTGGGAGGGGAAGTGGGAGCTGAGTTGTGGCTCCAGGGTCTGAAGATGTCACTGGAGACACAGGAAGAGACTGGGACTTCCTCCCATGCCCACTCCCTCAAAACCTTCAGTTGAAGTCTAAAATCACAGAGGGCTTGTTTTAGTCAATCATGTCACAAATATCCTCCTGTGCACCTACCATGGGTTTCAGGCACCCACCTAATGGTGGCACATGGGGTCTGGGTCAAGTTGGAGACTTCTCTGAGGTTTGGGATGGCACAGATGTCCAAATGATGACCCCCACACTTGCGGTCTTTGGAACAGTGGCAGGTGACATAACATCTCTAACACTCCACTTCTTGGTCACTGTGACAAGAAGGAAATCTCCCCTCACGGGTTGTTAGAGGGCTAGTTGTGCTGACACAGGCAGTGGAGCTGACGCTCAATGAAGGTAGCTCCTCTTCACACTACATCTGGTGAACAGAGAGAGATGTTCCCTGGTTCACATTACAGTGGTGTTCATTACAGTCAGATAATCAGGTAACAGTGTCGAGAGTGGATCTGCCACAGAGAGCTACCCACATGAAGCATAGAATAGTCTCCTGTGAAGCTTAGAGGAAGACCAGAAAATGACCTATGTGCTGATAAGTAAAATACTAGAAGTAAGCAAACCAGCAGTCAAATATTGCCTCATGTGCTCTGTGTCCTCAGGCAGTTACTTAATCTCCCTGAGCCTCAACATCATTAGATTCTCACCTATAAAATGGGGATAGTTATGGTACATGTTGCATGGGTTTGTGATGAAGACGAATTAGATGAGGAAATTTACACAGACACACACACACACAAACACACACCACTGCTTACCACATGGTAAGAACTCTATAAATGTTAGTCACCATGATCAAGTCACAGAGAAGCCTCTCTTTGCAGATACACATTGACTCTAAGAAACATAGTCAGTACCACACAAAGGCACGGATACATATGCTTCCTTGATGGGAAGACAAGGAGAGAGGACAAAGCACTGGGCTTCATCAAAAATGAGTTGACATCCTGATTCTGTTGCTGACCAGCTCTGTCACCTTGGCCATTGGAGTTCTCTTTTTCTGGTGGTCGGGTCCTGGTCACTAGTTGTCGGGTCCTGTAAGGTGAAGGTGTTTGTAAAGGACACAGAGTGGTGGAAATGGAAGGTGGTGTCATTGTTTAGACTAGAGACAGACAAAGAGAGTGGACTTGAAGTCAGACAAACTCAGATTTGTTTTCCTGCTTTGGCACTCGCTGGCTGTGTGGCTTTGGGCTAGCCATATAACCTCTCTGGTGAACCTCTATCTCTGTGTCTATTCCATGCACAGAATGATAGCTACCCTGCTGATCTCACAAGCCTGCTAAGTCCCAAACCTAAAAAATGAATACCGAAGAGTTTTGTCAGTTAAGATGCCACATGGCTGTTATTTAGGGTCGTGATTCATCACAATCGGGGTATTTGTTTGGGCAGCTATTTAGGCAAGAAAGAAGAGCAGAAAGGCGAAGCCAGTGCAGCCAGAGAAAGTAGAGAAAACACCAAGACACAAGTAATTGTTTAACCTGAGCTCTGACAGGAACCAAGGAGCTGTAGGATTTGGGACTGGAGGGATGGGAGACGGTGGTTTGCCTCTCCATGGTGGGAAAATGATCCACAACAATTTCATGAAGCACCTTTCCATCCTAGGCTGACTCATTCTCTTCCATGAATAATGCTACCCTTGAGTTATGCTTCCGATGCCAAGACTCGTCTAAGGCACAAGCATTAGTGCCCTCTGTATCCCAGAGTTTCTGCAAAGACAATCAGCAGTATCCTTTCTGAGAAGGCAGAGGAGTCAAAGGGGGAATCTCTCAGATCATGACTTTGAGTTTTTGTGCTGAAATAAACACTGAATCCCAGGTTAATGGTGATGTATTCTTCATGCTTCTGATATTAATCTGCTTTCAATATGACCCCTCGGAAAGAAAGTCTGGGCAAAATAATGTCAGAAAGAGAAGTGATTCACTGTGCAAGTGATTTTCACCCTTTTTCTTTCCCGTAATGCTGACAAAACAAAGAAGGTGATGGCAGGCTAAAGGTCCATCCCACCAGGCAGACTGCTCCGCTATTTGAAGCTGCAGGATGCTCAGAACCATCCATGAAGTCCCATTTCCAGGACTATTTTCAGCACCCAGGAGAAAGCAAAGGGCCTGAGGGCCAAGTCTTGCGATCTTAAAATGATGGTTATTATTCGCCTCTGTTTGCTATAGCTGGTATTTTGTGTCCCTGAAAAAGCCTGCTGTGGAGGGATTTGATGCTTTCCTACTGCGGCCCTCCCTTCCAGCTGCACAAGGAGTGTCTACCCCTTCCCCCAATGTCACAAATCATCTATTAAAAGAGAGAGTGAAATGTTACCTCTCCTGCATCCCTCAAATCCCAGAGACACTGGAACTTGAGCTCCTCTCCAACCCTGGCATGAGGCTGTGGCTCTCCTGTCTGCTTGTGCCCTCCATCCTCTGGGTGTCCCCCAACCTAAGCTGGGCTTTTCCACGTCCCCCTTTGTAGCAGTGAGCAACCCCTTCATCCAGACAAAACTGGTCCCACAGACTCTGCTCATCTTCAGTTTGTACAGCAGCTCATCAGGAAAAGGATTTTATCTCTAGGACTGGGAGAGCTCTTACTAGATTATTAACCCCTTCAGATGCAATAGTCATTTCAGAACAAGCCCAGCGCTGTGGACACTGAACCACCACCTCCCCTTCTCCCAGGAGCCCCCAGGAGATCTGGTTGGAGACGCTCTGCCCTCTCCCATGTATGCCTCACCACCTGGCAAGATGCCTCAGTAAGGACATTTCCTGCTATCCGGACACAAGCTCAGGCTAGAGGCCGCTTAAAACACACCTGCACTTCCTTGCCCGCACTCTGAGACAGCAGTTCCCAACTGCTTCTCCCTCCCAGAAAGCCAAAAACGCGTTTGTCACAGAAATACCTGAGCATCTAACAGAACGTCTACCCGAGCATCTAACAGAACATCAGTGACAGCTTAACAGTTTCAATTAGGCTGTATTTCTTTTCAACATTGAAAACTCTTTTTGTGTTACTTTTAATTATAAAGAAATGATACATTCTTGTAAAAAAAAAAAATCCAAACAGCCCAGCAATAAATAAAGTAGGAAGAAAACATTCTGCAAAATACCCCACCTTCAAAGACAACTTGAGTAAATATTTCCATGTATATTCTTCCAGAATTCTCTCTGTGTATATACCTTGTTTTTAAGTAAACTAACAAGAAGGCATATTGAAGCTTTCCTTTTTTGACTGTAGTGAACACTTTGAAACAACCTAAATACCCAGCAGTAAAAAAATAAAAATAAAAAAATAGAAAAGTAGTGAAATTAGATTGTGGGGCGTGTGTTCGAAGGGACCCCTTACAGCTACCAGGAGGAAGAGACAGGTGCACATCCACTGACAATGAAAGATGTCCACAGTACACTGCTCAGGGAGAGGAACTAGACGTAGAACAATAAATAGTGTTTCAAAGCTTAAGCGTTTGCCTGTGTTCAGTCTATCTCCACATTCTTCATACCTCCACTGATCATTTCAGCTCATTTTTCACTTATTTATATTTGGGTGAATATGCAGAAGATCAGTATGAAGGATACCCAGGGTGCTCATTCTCTGCAGAGTTTCCCTGCCATTCCGTGGACCGAGTCCTGCAGACCAGCTCTGGGCCCCCAGCATCTTCCTCTGAGTCAAGGCCAGCCCGCCCCCCGCCCCCCGCCCCCACCGCTCATGAACTGTTCCTACCTCCCAGCACATGTTCATTTTTATATCTGTATGAGAGTCAAGAGGTTTGGGGTTTTTTTTTTCTCTTTTTCCAAAAAATATCTTTGGGAAATGGTAAGACGGTATGATCAGTTAATCAAAGGATACAACCAGATGAGCCAACTATATGTGCTTCCTATTGGTGCCATAAAAAATTACCACAAAAGAGGGAGTCCAAAAATCAAGATGTATGCAGGGAAGGCTGGCTTCTTCTGGGGGCTCCAGGAGAGAATCTATCCCTTGCCTCCTCCAGTTTCCAAACACCACTGGCATCCTCTGTTTATGGCCACATGACTCCAACCTTTGCTTACTTCTTCACATTGCTCTCCCCTCCCACTGAACCCTCCACCGCCCCTCCTATAATGAGCCTTGTGACTGCACGGAGCTCACCCAGATAATCCAGCACAATGTCCCTATCTCAAGTCCTTCATTACTAAGGTCCTTTGCCATATAAGGGTATATTCACTGTTTCCAGAGACTGGGGGAATAGAGGGCATTATTCAAAAAATGTAGGAAAAGCAGAAGCTAGAAAAAAACAGGGAAAATATAAAGGGCTAAAATCCTGCCAAGGCTTTTCCTCAAAGACTTAAAAAATGTTGTGGATAAAAGAATTATCAAATGCATTATAGTACATCCATACATAATTGAAATACTATGCAGTTATGACAAATGAGTTAGGTCATCTTGTGTTAACATCACATGTCATGACATGGCAAGATTTCAAGGTACAGGAACTGGGAAAAGCAATGCTAAATGTGTGAGGATATGAACTCTAGATATGGTAGAAATGTCTTCACATGGTTATCACCAGAGGGGAAAGTGGGATCAAGTGGGGACATGAAGGGGAATTCTCACCTCTTTTTTTTTTTTTTTTTTTTTTTTTCAGTTTCAGAGGTAGAATTCCGTTGATTCATCAGTTGCGTATAACATCCAGTGCTCATTACATCAGGTGCCCTCCTTAATGCCCAACACCCAGTAACCCCTCCCCCCACTCCTCTCCAGCAACCCTCAGTTTGTTTCCTAGAATTTAGCATCTCTTATGGTTTGCCTTCCTCTCTGTCTTTACCTTATTTTATTTTAATTTCCCTTCCCCTGTGGTCATCTGTTTTATTTCTTACATTCCATTCACATATAAGTGAATTCAAATAGTAGTTATCTTTCTCCAACTTATTTCACTTAGCATAATACCCTCTGGTTCTAAACATGTCGTCGCAAATAGCAAGATTTCATTTTTGATGGCTGAGTAATATTCCACTGTAGATCTATACCATGTTTTTTTATCCATTCATCTGTCAATGGACATCTTGGCTCCTTCCATATTTTGGCTACTGTGGACATTGCTGCTATAAACATTGGGGTGAACATTCCCCTCCGAATCACTATGTTTGCATCCTCTGGATGTAAACCAATTAATAACAAAATTAAAGAAACACATTGATAATACCACAATAATAGTAGGGGACTTTAAGCCCTGTTCACAGCAATGGACGGATCATCTAAGCAGAAGATCAACAAGGAAACAAGGACCTTGAATGACACCTTTGACCAAGACTTAAGAGATGCACTTAAGAGAGATATTAAATGGACTTAAGAGATATATTAAAACATTTCATCCTAAAGCAACAGAATACACATTCTTCTTGAGTGCACATGGAATATTCTCCAGAATAAACAGTATACTGGGTCACAAATCAAGTCTTGACTGATATAAAAAGATTGAGATTTGACTATGCATATTTTCAGACCACAATGCTTTAAAACTTAAGCTCAATTACAAGTATTCTCACTTTCTGTTTATGCATTTGGGAATTACTTGAGAATTTACAATACTATATTGTCATTATGTACAATTTTTTAATTGTATAGTAATTGAAAGTGTGGAAGAGCAATCCAGAGGGGGCAAAATGTCCTTCCCTTCCCTTTCTGATACTCCTTTTCTGGCCCCTCGGAGAAACTCAGTCACGTGTACCTCAGGGCTACATCAGTGAGCAAAGGAATGGTCCCATCACGTGCTGAAGAGATGTCTGGGGAAGGACAGATAGACATAGGCTCTTCTCCCCAGAAGTAAGCATGTACCTGCTCAGTTCTCAGGCTCCAAGAAACCCCCTAGTAGGCGTCTCTTCATTATGTTCCATTTCCTGTAACTTTTTTCTTCAAAAGGCAAACTCTGAACAGAGCAGTCACCCTAGCCACTGTCCTAACAGTCTATGGTGTTCCTGTGGATCACTTCCTCCTTTGATATCCTGCTGCTGTTCGTTGGGTTCTAATTAGCAGCCAGTACATAACACAAAGCACGTTCTAGAAATATGCAGACAGTTTCCACAAGCAGCCTGCTTTCCTCTTATTATGTTAATAATGAAGATATTCCCCGTGGTACCTTGGGATGGCGTCGCTGATAAAAGTCAGCAGAACAAGGGCACGTTGCAGACATTCACACTGAATACACAGAGCAAGCAGAGATGGAAACAGCTCCGACACAACCTTTCACACGAATACAAATTGGTAAAAACTGCCATTTAGAATCCCCTTGTGTTTTCTCTATGAACTGTGAGCACACTTCACTCCCTCAAATGTTTAAGACGAAAATGGTGCCCGAATGGGATCCAGATTAGATTATCCCCTCTGCACCTGAGGGTAGCAGCAACCAGATAGCTTGCTTCTGCATCCCTTGACCTACTTTAGGGATCGTAGTACTGTTTGGTGAGGTCCCTCTTCAAACCCACACACAAGATGCTGGTCCAAACTGACACCTACATTTATTGAGCACTGTGGACTGGTGGGTGCCGGAGCAGTCTTATACCTCACACCAGTGGTGACCAAGACTCTGTCTCAAGTCCAAAGACCCATTTACAGATGAAATTGCTGTCATGAAACCCTTAAGGTAGAAAAGATTCCTTTTTAGCATTTACTGATTTAAAAAATATATAATGAAAAAATCAATTCAGTAAGTCTATCAGTAATTTTGCATCTTATCCTCAAAACAGTATTTACATATATTTGAAAATCTTTGACTATTTTTGAACTTACTTTTATGAAGTAAATGTTTGTGTCCCCTTCCCCCAAATTCATATATTGAAACCCTATTCCCCAGCATAAAGGCATCAGGAAGTAGGGTCTTGGGGAGGTGATTATGTCATAAGGATGGAGCCCCCATGAATGGGATTAGTAAGTGAAAAAAGGGACCCCACAGAGCTCCCTAGCCCCTGCCACCTTGTTAGGACACAAGAGGAGTGCCGTCTGCAACCGGAAGAGGACTCTCACCAGAACTCAGCCGTGCTGGCACTCTGATCTTGGGCTTCCAGCTTCCTAAATAATAAGAAATAAATTTCTGTTGTTTATGAGCTCCCAGTCTATGTGCTTCACTATAGCTGCCCAAACAGACAAAGGCACTTACTGCTTATCCAATCCACAGATAACAAATCCAAGGGTCTCTTGCCATATTTCCTTAGCCCTTGCTCCAAGAAGTTCTCAGTCCATAACTTGGGAATCGTAGAGGAGGCAAAAGAGATGCAAGAGAGGCCTGGTTTTTGCCCTAAAGATCTTAATATTTTGTAAGCTACTAGAGTCAAGACCTTCAAGTGAAGCCAGTAGTGGATCACAGGGAGAGAGTGGATAGAAGTCTAGAAGAGGCAACTGCAGTGGGGATGGAGAGGAAGTGAACAGAATGGGTGAGACAAGGAAGAGGTAAACCCTGCAGAACTGGCCACCTGAACGCAAGGTGGAGGAGGGTCTCAAGCAGATGCCATGGTTCCTGGTTCCACTAAGGGCCGAATAGTGAAGCCCTTCACCAAAATAGGGCTGGAAGAAGAGTGTTTCTCAGTGTCTCCCTGGGAATCTATCTCTGTCTCTGGGCTTTCCAGAACAATACCTCCTCACAAGTGAGACAATATTCTGGGTGCTTTTGCGGCCACAGTGGAAGACCCACTTCACAATCACCCAGGAAAAAGTCAATTTCAACTCCCCTCTATTTATACCTAGGGAATCACAGCGTATCACAGAAGGGAAGCCTCCTATCAAAGATAATTTGGATATTCACATTCGATCCAAGGACTGTCCTGTTCACTGATTTCTAGCAAGGCCAGTGTCTTATTTGTACATGAAGAATGAATAAAACCTTCTCTCCAAGCACTTTGCTTTACTGTTTGCTCCATGGGTTGGAGCCTGCAGAAAAGAGGGCAGAGGGGTTGATCATAACACCATAACATCAGGTTGCAAAACTCTACTAGCTATAGCAGAAATAGAGAGTTTTCTGTATTTTAATTTAACAACATTTGTGGAGTCCTTAGCTACTGCCAGGTACAGAGCTACATAATTCACATTCATTCACCTCCTCCTTGGAGAAACTTTCTGGACCCTCCAGTATAGAATAACCCCACCTCCCCAACTTGCTCTTCACATATCCATGAGTTAGTTTTACTTTTTTCACAGTACTCTCACACTCTGTAATGATCTTCTTTCCTGATTCCTTTATGTATCACCTGCGTCTACCCTCCAGCCTATAACCACTGTGACCACAGGCAGAGTTTGTTTGCTTATTAACCCCTCCATTCCCAATGCCTAGAAAAGCACCTGCACCCAGTAGACACCTTCTTTTTTCATTTAACTAATAAATGATTCCATTTAAACTTTGTCACAAATATGGGGTAAGCACTAGTACTAACTTGACTTTTCTGAACATGGACACTAAAGCTACGAAAGAGTAACAACAACTTAACCAAATTGACACAGCTACTGAGGGTGGTTAGGATTTGGACCCAACTCAGATTGGTGTTCTAGCTGGAGCTCTTAAGATGGTATTGCCTATATGCCTAACCTTGACCAGGGACACAGCGCAACGGCAGAGATCAGTGTGGACAGCTCCGCATACCCCATCATGGTTCCTGAAAGAAAAAAGGCTCTGAGGGTATCAGCAGCATTATCTTGTTCTATAAAGGGCTGTACATTCAAAGCAGGGCCCACGGAGCGGTCTCTAAGCATTACACAGAAAGGGCTTTGGAAGCAGGACAAATGCTCACATAGCACGTTTCTTTCCCCAAGTCAAACAATAACCAGGGGTTTGGAATAAAGACTAACAAATCTACATGTCCAGAATGGCCACTGGAAGGATGTATGGGAAGAAAATCTGAGTTAGTGTGGAGGGGGAAAGAAAGAAGAGAGTTATTGATCACGCTTAATCCTTAGGTCTTCTTAGCCACAGCGGGTAGGACTACCTCATTCTTCCCCACAGAGTGACTATGGGATTTTGCACCCACCCACTGGATGAGGTTGATAAGAAGAGGAAGTTGGAGTGCCAGAGTGGCTCTGTCAGTAACCATCCGACTCTTGGTTCCAGCTCAGGTCATGATCTCAGAGTCATAAGATCAAGTCCTGAATAAGGCTCCACACTCAAAAGAGTCTGCTTCTCTCTCTCTCATTCCTTCTCCCTCCGCCCCTCCCCAATTCTCTCTCCCTCTCAAATAAGTAAAGCTTAAAAAAAAAAAGAAGAGGAAGAGGAAGTTAACCAACAAAGGAAAGCTACTGTGAGCCTGGCACATGGCCAAGGCTCCCTAAATGGCAGGGTTTTTTTTTTTTTTTTTTTCCATTACTATTATTACAACTCTCCTGGAGGCAAAAGAGATAAATGCCGGAGTAAGCTTGCTAACTCAAGGTTCCTATCTCTTTGGGTTTTCACCCTGCAGGGGCAAATACCTTCATTTCACTCAAAAACCATTCGTGTGTTTAGGCTTGTTACCTCTGACAATGAATACAAGGTTCAGATGAGATAGTGGGAGAGAAAGAAATATACATTTACGTGTATGTGTAAGCACATATGTGTGTGCCTACAGTCACTGGAGAGTGGCTGGAGTGAAGTCACTACAATACACAAGCTGAGCCTGGAAATAAAGTACATCTGATTGTTCACTGCCATTTACCTCAAGCCCCTTTGAGATTGCTACCTTGGGCATAGGATGAGAGCAGGAAATAAGGTACCTGTTCAGAAAAGGATAAAAATCAGCATTTACCCTTCAATGGCCACAAACAGAATATCTAGCAATGGATTCCCTTTATGTTATCTGTTTGGCAAGAACAGAACAGTATCTTAATGAGAACTTCCTTTTCATCCTCCACCCACCCCACCCGCAACCAAAGAAAAGTCCTCTGCAATCAGACCTGCCACCAAATTGCTTAATTTTGAGGTTGAGAGTAAACACGGACCAGGACACAGGTGCACTAGTCCCTCCTTCCAGCAGGAGGAGCTCTGATTGACCAGTCAATTCCAAATTCTATAGAGATCACCCATCTGTGGCTGGCCAGCTGAAGGTGTTATTATGAAGGCTTACCCCAACATAGTGTTGAAAGGGGAGGAAATGGAGACTACCCACACTTTTCTAAATGTTTCTGGCACAGAGCTAAGCCAATGAAGATTCCTCTTCTGTGTTCTGAAGTTTGCACACCACATAATTGAATACTTCTTAAGAAAATAAAAAAGAAAGGAGGGAAGGAAGGAAGGGAAGAAACGAGGGAGGGAAGATCCAACCAACAAGCATTAAGTCAGGAGACCCAACTTCTCACCTGAAAGGATATGGACAGAAAAAGGAAGAGAAGGAGAGGGCAGAAGAGAAGGGGGAAGACAACAAAATCCAAATTAAAAGGTGGCATGTAAGTGATAATGATAGCTCTGAGCAGTGAGATAGGATTTAACAGGGGGATGCAAGCAAATTCAGCTGGACACTTTACCATTACCCTGCTGAAGTCCTTGATATTTATCAACCAAATGGAGTCACAAATGGAATAGGTTTGAAATAGGGGATAATGAATCACCCTGCGGGTAGGACAGCCTTCATTCCTGATGTTATGGCAAGTGGGGGTTTCCCCAGAAATGCTCTGCAGCCCCCTTCACTCTGCAATTGTCATGACTTCCCTCCTTTGATCAAGATTGTGCCACTATTCGGCTACTTGACTTTATACACCAGGCAGGCAGGATCTGGTGCACAGGAAAGGCAACCAGTGGTAGTTAATCATAACTAAGTGACCAGTAAACATCAGGTCTTGAAACTCAGCATCTAACCTAAAAGATGCTCCAGCTCCAGCTCAAAAGATGCTCTAAAGGACATTAGAACTGTAGGTGTCATGTTATGCAGCTTGGCTAACAACCTCACCTAATGCCCAGGGGTCAGTATGGCAAGTTAAGAGATGGAAAGCTACAGAAGTCTCAGAATGGGTGGAGGGTTCATGCTCTATGAAGAACCTGCTGGCTGCTATAAATGAAACCAGGTATCTGGAAACTTAGTAGGTGTTTTTGAAAATCAAGAAAGGAGCTGGGGGTCCATTGTCAGAGAACTCAGGCAGCTAACCACACAGATCTCCCTTTAAATTGAGAAGGCAAGTTCATTCCCATCAAGTTAAATTGAACTTGAAATTGGGAAGTCATGGTCCTTTCCAAAGGCTAGTTTTCCCCGTGAAACACTGCATATCATAAAGAGGGGGGATGCGGCTGGGAATCTTCAATTCTCTATGATCTGGGGTCTAAGGAGTCACTCTAGTCTTCCAGAACTGAGGGGAGGGGGAGACCACAATAGTGAGGAAGCAGGGGAGGTGAATATGGGCTTTTCAGTCTAATTCTGACTTGTCATGCGGTCAGTTAAGAAAATGGCCTGTTTAGTGGAATGTGAAATTCATGAGGATAGTTATCTACTGTATTCATAAGAGCAGCTAAAAGGTGATTAAGTATGCAACCATATTTAACTATGATGCCTTAAAAAGAGGAAGCACTTAAATACCTTTATGGGTATTTTCATTTGTAGAGTTTCAGAACATTAAGAGTTTGCATTACTCACATGATCACATCAGTTTTAAAATATATACATAAGACTACATACCTAATACTAAAAATATATATTATTTATATATTGCTGTAGCAGCTTCAAATAACTATAAACATTTATCTGGAATCTCTCGTGAGGTCAGAGGCAAGCTGTGAGCCAGCATCTCCCAGTTGTCTGAAAGTTTGACTGGTCTTAGAGGATCCACTTCCAAGATGGCACACTCATACAGCTGACCAGTCAATGCTGACTATTGGCAGAAGGCCTAAGTTCCTTACCGTGTAGACCTCCTCAGAGGACCACTTTGATGCCCTCACACTATGGTGACTGGCAACCCCAGATGCTCATAATAGACATGACTATATTTGCTTAAAGAAAGTAGATATGTGTTCTGTCATTTATCAAAGTCCTAAGGCAGGTGGAATGTGATTGGCATAGTAGCACCATGTCATTGGTGCCTTGTATACTTGTATCACTCTGTCCCCCCACCCTTATTATAAGAACTTAAGGTCACCTCCTCTGTCAGTATGGCTCCTAAAGATCCAGCCATCTGTCCACAATCCAACAGGAAGTAGAAGTTAGAAGGGAAAGGCAAAAATGGGCCCATGCAAATCATCTGCCTCACAGTTCTGGTTTCCAGAGTGTCTGCCCAGTAACTTCTATTTCCACCTCATTAGCCAGAATGGCCACATGAAGTTGTAATGGGAGCAGAAGAATTTGTATCTCAGGTGAGCATATATCACTCCAAAGAAAAGCAGCCTTTATAACTGAGGAAGAAAAGGAAAATGGACATCGGATCAGTACCAAATAGTTCCTGCCATATCTGTTTTATAGAGATCCCCAGAAAGTTGTGCTATGTCACAATTCTCACATAATATTTTCACAGATTGGCATATATTTTTAAAAACTGGTGGTAAAAAGGTCAGAGTCGAATGGAGAAAATGGGTGGATGAGAGAAGTAGTCACAGAAAAGAGGGCTCATCTTTGGTAAAAGCATAAATTATCCAGGGAATTGTCTTACTGGAAGGATCAGAAGGTTGCCATGTTCCCTAAAGAGTTTTAATGGTTCCAAGAAATGAACTAGAAAGGATAGGTGCTTTGTAGCACTAGCCCACCATGACTGGATTCTCTCTTTCCAGTGTGACTAGGGACCCATCTAAACATTAGGCTGAAATCCAAAGCTGTTTTTCCATTCTCTCTCCCTGACATTTACAGTAAAAGGCTGAATTCTCTGCCTAGTAAACTGTGAGGCACTATCAATAGTGGGTGTTGGAAAATGATGCAGAAACAAACAGCACATTATTTATGCCAATGGAAACAGTCAATCACCTTTCCTTTGCACTTTAATGCCATAGCGAGTGCAAATCAAAAGTCCTCACACCTCAGAAGGAGAATAATCCGCGAGTTTCTCAGAGGAAGGAATTACCTACCTGCCTATACAGAGCAATAAATGTCCCTTTTAAAATGAAATAATTTCTGAACTCCTCAGCACAAGACTTATGGTGGAAAAGACAGCACCAATATTAAAATTTAATATACCCAATATTGTCGTGTAACAATAAATCAACTAGTAAAAAGCAGCAACTATTTTTTTTTCCTACTCCTAAAAAGAGTTACAGTGCTTTAATTTGAATGGATGTTGGGTTACGATTATGGGTTACGATGGTGAAAAGTATGAATTTGTGTCTCTATAGCAATCAGATGGGGTTGCAGAGAGCAGTTTATGTAATACATAGTGTCCTGCTCTGTCAATGTCAACGAGTATTCGCTTCTTTTATTAATTCAATAGACTATAAAAATGACAAGTTTAGAAGCTGGAATAGTGATAAAGTGAAAGCTTTGAATAGTTCAGTCTCTTCGGTTTCATGATGCTTTGCAAAGGTTGTCTAGTTCCACCCCTAGACTTGGGTATGTGGAGAGTGGTTTGCCTATGCATTAGGAATACGAGAAAACTCTGAGGCTTGGAGGCAAAGCTCTTCTAATACAGGGACTTCTCATCTGACTGCCTACATACAAGACAGACCCTGTTCAGACCATTTCTTTCTATAACCAGAGTTTGGGGGCAGACAGACCTGGTTTAAATCCTGGCTCTGCCTCTTAGCAACTGTGTGTGATCTTGGACAGGCTACTATGGCTTCTAGAGTCTCAGTTTTCACCTGTAAAAATGGAGGTAAGAGGTTGAGGCACACCTTACATAAAAGGGCTGAACGTAGCATAGGTACCAGATGAATACCAGTCCCTCCTGCCCAGTCCTTTCTGAATTTTAAAATCAAGATTCCAACCCTGCATGCTTTCCCACCAAATGGGTCTCTAACCTGCTTCCTTAGTCCATTATTCCTGGAAGATTAAATACATCTGTATATAAAGTGATTAATGGTGCAGGATACTTGGTAGGGTCTCATAAATGTTAACGCCCATCACTATCATAATCGTCATCATCGTCATCATCATCATCGTCGTCATCATCATCATGAGGGGTCGCTGGGTTTTACCTGTGACGCTGCCTGAGATCCTACCCCACAGATTTCTCATCATGGTGCGAATGGGGGAAGGAGGAGGAATTTCCCAACAAAGCATGACTATTTTATCTGCTAAAGAATGTTCAAAGATCCTTGTTCAATCCTTTTATTATTGTAATTAGTCATGAAAAGGCCCAACCAAGACCCCAGGAAGCCCTGGCTTCCTGTCCTCTCTGCTGTGCCCAGTTCTGATTTAAGAGCTCACAGAAGGAAGCGAAGGAACTGGCCACAAAAACACAAATCCATGCCCTGATCCAAGGGCCGATGAAAACACCGCCACCTCACCTGGAGGAGAGTGCACACTGGAGCCGCTTCGACAGAGCACAACTCCATGGAGAGAGAACCCTCAGGAAGCTGTGCCCCAGCAGCACTAGGCCGGCATCTCCCAGGATGATTTACAGAGCAGCCACACCTTCCATCAGAGGCGGAAGGCGACAGCGGCCACGCTGCCATCCAAGCTGATTTGTTAGCTAAAGATCAATCATCATGGCAGACAGAAACACAGTGAAGATTAGAGCACACATGGTAAATGTGAGCACCTTCCCAGGGAGGGAGAGGCCAGGAGGGGTAGGGAGAGAGTAATGATGGATAGGGCTAAACAGATAAAGTTCCTTTTTGTGGCAATGTTACATCACCCTTCAGTAGAAAATGTGATTTATTTTCCCCAAGGCTGAGGACAGGCAAGGCAATGCTTTGGGGACCTCTTTGCTGCCAAGATTGCATTCAATGAAACATTTTTCCAAGCCCTTGGGTCATGAAAAGGAAAGCAGACAATGATCACCAGAGCAGCTACTATTTACGGAGCCCCAAGCACTCAGCTAGTGTACCTATCCCTCAATTTCTAACAATCATGCTGAAAGTTACCAATATCCTCCCAATATTATACCCAAAAATAAATCGAGGGCCAGAGAGTCTGGAAGTTCATAGATGTTTTTTGGGCATCCATGATGGACCCGGCACCATGAGTTCTCTATGTTAAGGATGTGGTGAATATGAAAGACACAGGGCCCTACAAGGAACAGACATTCTGGTAGAGAAAAATAAAAATAAACACTGAAACTGACAAACAGCGTCATTTCAAGCACAAATCAGTGCCATGAAGGGAAGTAGTAGTTGATTTGTTACAGGGTGATTTGGTGGAGGGGATCTAGGGCAGAGGCAAGGACATTTGGGTAGAGCGTTCAGTAATGATGGACCATCCATGAAAATGTGCTGGTGTGGGCTTTTTAAGCAGAATGAAGAGAGAGGACAAAGCACCCCAGAGGAAGGCAGAAAGAAGATGCAGAAAGAAAGCTAGTGTGGCCAAAGGGGCAATAGGCACTGGGAAGGGGACGGTTGAGGTCACACAATGCATCCATGCAGTTTTGAAGTGGCAAAGCCAGCATGTCACCCAAAACTACCTGAAAAGCTCACAGGCAATCCACTTCCAAGCACTGAGATTAACACACAGCAATATCCAGAGAATGGGTTTGGAGTCAGCCTGGTCAAGTGTAAATCCTGACCTTAACAGCATCGACCTGTTGGAATGGTTTGGGCAAGTTCCCTGACTTCTTTATGACCTCAGTGTCTCTATCTGAAAGAGGAAATGATCACACTATCAATCCCTTCCCCAGGGAGTTATTGCAAGAATGAAAGACAAACCGTGTGGACAGCAGTATAAGCATTTAGCAAATAGTGTTGTTTTTCTTGCTCATATGGATTATTCTAAAAGGACTAAAAGAGGGCGCCTGGGTGGCTCAGTCAGTTTAGCATCTGCCTTTAGCTCAGGTCTTGATCCCAGGATCCTGGGATGGAGCTCCACATCTGGCTTTCTGCTCAGCAGGGAGTCTGCTTCTCCCTCTCCCTCTGCCTGCTGCTCCCCCTGCTTGTGCACTCACTCTCTCTCTCTCTCTGCCAAATAAATAAATAAAATCTTTTAAAAAATAAAAAGATAAAAACCTAAAAGAACCATTTCCTGTTCTTGCCCCAAGAGTTAGACAGGTTTTGGTTCTTGAAGACTAGGCTCTCTCTAGAAAAAGGCAATAACTCATTTAAGAGCTAAAAAGAGCTAATTTCCCATTTCCCTGGAAACATGTCCTAATAAGACTATTATTCCAGGTCTGGTCTCACTAAGGGGAGTGTATTAGTCAGGGTTCTTCAGTGACATAGGATATATGTAAACCTAGATAGTACGCAGATCTAGATCTAGATCCTATCAATGGAGCCATCCATATTTGAGGCCCTCCAAGTGACCAAGCAGTGACTTTGGCAAGGACCGCCCCCACAACACAACCATTTCATGCACGGAGAACTCATGCCCCTTTTTCCTACAGTACTTTAGCCCTAGGGCCTGGTAAGACTCAAGAGAAAGAGACTAACAAGTTACTTTTCCACAACATTGTGAAATGCAGCATCAGGACTAGAGTTGACTTAATTTAGAAAAAATATGTGGCAAGTCTTTTACCATATGGGTTTTGGAGGAATCCATCAAACACATAAAGTGCCTTAGAACAGCACCTGACCTCTGGGGAGAGCTTCAATAAATATTAGCTATGATGATGACTATAAATAACACAGGTGATGCAGAGCTCTCCACAAGGTAGCTGTTAGTATTATATAAAAGTACAACGAATTTCCCAGGTGATGCCTGGAACAGTCTGGGCAGAATCACCTCTTACTTGGGTTTCAGTCTGTCCTAAACAGTTCATTTGAAGGAGGAGAATTTAACCAGAAGGGTATCATAGGTCTCCCTGTGTTCTCTGTATTTGCATTGTGACCAGTGACAAGACAGACCCTCAGTGAATAAGTGTCCAGGACAAATAACACTGCTTGCATTATTGTTTTGCAAGTATAATATTTTATCTTATCTTTATCCTTCTTAAATGAGATATATCTTCTTGCTGCAGTCTAGCTTTTTCTCCTTTACAAATATAGCACCAAGAAGAGCCCTGAAGGGAGCCAGGGGCCCTCCACAGGGAGCTGGGGTCTCTGGGTAGCAGGCAGAGTCTGGGCAGGGGCGAGAGAAGGCTGAGAACACTATTGTTGGGCTGCTGATACCATCTTGTATTTCTTCTGGTTCTTTTTCAATGTCTCCACTCTCCCCAGGTAACCAGATCTTATTGTTATTAATTATAGAAGGAACACTTTGGAATGGATACATCACATTAAAAGAAGAAAGAGCCCTTGATCAACAATTTGACAAATGTACAGTCAGATGTGTAGTTAGAAGGAGAAAACATTTTTCCCCAAGAAGGGCTGATCAGAAGCAGACAGAATTAGGTAAAAGATGAAGATTTCACAGTAGAAGCGTCAAACCCAGGACAGCACAATTGCATTCCTGCTGACTTCCAAGGGGACCAATTCCTCCATACAATCACCATCCAATGCCACCAAAAAAAAAAAAAAAAAGTTGTGTAAAAGTTCACACAGATGGACAACACTTTCTAAGGCTCCCCTTTGCCTAGATTTTTCCAATTCTGCTAAGTCGCCTTTACTTAATGACTCTATGCCAAAGTAATCTTCTGAAAGAAATCAGACTTTGGGCAATAAATAAAGGTTTATTGAGCAAACATGTTGTAAATCTTTGAAGAAAGCATTTCCCTGGGTCTTCTTTTCCTCCATTTATTTCTAATCAAAACCTACCCCTCATTCTCCTTCTATCCCCACCAGCACCATCTCCTTTTCAGATACAGCCTGCAGGTCCTGTCCTGAGGTGAATCAGAAGCTGGGAAAATAATCCACCCCACTCAGACCCTTGAGTCCCCCAGTCAAGAGACAGAAATGAAGCCCTTGAGAAACTTCGAGAATGGAGATATGACAGTAAAACACAGCATCTCCCCCATATGAACCACCCTGCAGGCAACCGAGACATCCCTGTGGGCTTGAGGGAGAGAGGGAAGAGGCTGTTCACCTGAAAGTTTTTACTTAGATTCAAGGAAGAGCAAGAGGATAGTTTTGAGGATGTTATTGTCACTATGACTCATCACACCTCCATCCCATAAACCGTGGTCCACTCTGTGCCAGGCACACGCGGTGACAAGGTGTCAGAGACAAGTCCTCCCAAGGGAGTTCTCTGTCTCATGTCAGAAGCAGCTGAGAAACACACACTGCCCTGTCATGTGCCCAAAACAATTACGGGGTTTGGACAAGATTCTGGGGAGCACAGAGGACATTTCTGTGGACGCTGCTAGGCTCTGAGAACCCGAAAGGGTACGGAGCAGAGTCCCTAGTCACAAAGAATCGCAGCAGCTTGTTTAAAAAAAAAATGAACATAGGGCAGAACAAATCTTAGCAAAGGGAAGAGGATGAAAGGGGAGAGATGAGGCGGCAACAAGGCAGTACAAAATGAAACTGTACATGAAAAGTAGAGCCACATCAGAATGGCCCCTGGTGGAATAACCATCTGGGAGAGGCGACATAAGGAGAATAAAGAACCCTCCTGTTATCAAAGGAAATGTCTTTTTGTGACTCAGGGTATAAGGTTGGGAGACCTGGGATTTTTGATCCCATGGTTTGGTTTGTTGTTTTTTTTTTTTGATCCCACATTTTTTTTTGATCCTACAGTTTTGAAGACAAGCTAAGCCCTCCATTCAAGGGAAGAGGTGGGGGTTCCTGAATGTCTGGACCCCAAGGATACCCCACAGGCCCTGCGGAAGCCATGGAGGCCCACTGCTGTCCTTGAAGAGGTCCCAGCACTAATAAAGGCACAAAGCAGACAGGCACCAGGTCATGAGAAACAACTGGAGATCAGGTACTCCAACTGGGAGGCCTCGAGGCAATAATCATGTAAGACACCCCTTCATAACTTCTTGTGGGTCTGTCTTCCTTGGCAGACATGGGTTCCTCAAGGACAGAGAACATATATCTTTTTTAATCTCCAAATTTTCAGAGCCCCTGTGGGTACATGATAATAGTCAATGTTAAATGTATGAATAGGTCACTTTGTAATTTCCACAGGGTTTTCATGGAATGTGTACCCATTTAACCCTCACAAGTTGGGTTTTAGAAATAGAGAAATGGAGGCTTGGAGAGATGAAATGCCTTTTCTAAGATGGCACAGTGAGGAATGAAAAAGCTCTGTGTGACCCGTCTTCCCCAGCAACACTCCCTTCCCTCCACCAGCCACATCCACCCTATGAATTGCCAGCTGTGGAAGGTGTGAAATAGGTGCTCAAGGCCCTTCCCTCCCTCGTCCCTCCTCACTGGCATAATCACCAAGCAAGAGTCTGAGAAGCTTCTGTGTATGAGAGACTGAACTAGACACTGCACGTACCACTGTGAATTAAGTCCCTCTTGCATGGATCTTGCATTCTAGGAAGGAGACAGAGAGTAAACAAAAAAGGACACACATGAACAAGTGACCTCAGCAGGTGTCAGGAGCTACAAAGAAAACCACTGTCAGTTGTGATCGAGTGTCACCAAGGAGGACAGTGCAATTGGGGTTGAGCTGGACAATCAGAACAAGGAAGGGGCAGTGGGGAAGGGGCATGAGCAGCCTGGAACCTGGCAGCAGGGCCTCTAAAAAATGATCTCCCCATATTTTCAGCCCCTACAGAGAAGGAGGACAGTCGTTGCCATTCAACTCCCCGGCAGAGGGACAGGAGTTAGGACACTACTTCAGTGGTCCAGATAACAGATGCCAGTGGCCCAGATGAGGAGGGTCGTGGTGGGAATAGAGAGGATTAGAAGGAATCTGGATTGCATTCTGGAAGTAGAGTCAAGAGGGGTTGCTAATGGGGTAGATTTGCTCATTATTGTCACTCCTCAGAATGTTCTCTTCCTAGTAACCTTCTCCCCAACTGGTCCTCAGGTGTCGCTGTGTTTTTGAACAACTTTATTTATATTTAATTCATATACCATAAAATTCACCCAATTCACAATTGAGTGAATTCACACAATTGAGTATAGGGTTCAAGGGCTTTTAGTATACTCACAAAGATGTGTGTCCATCACAGCAATCAATTTCAAAGCACTATCCGAAAAAGAAATCCTGCAGCCCTTAGCCATAACCCCTCAACCTTCCCATTTTCCCCAGACCTTGCTAAATGGTAATCTAATCCCCGTCTCTATAGGTTTTATAGATTCCTCTATTCTAGATATTTCATAAAAGGAAATCACACAATATTTGAGCCTTAACTGACTTAATTCACTCAGTATCATGGGTTCAAGCTTCAACCATTTGTAGTATGCACTGGGGCTTCTTTTTTCTTTAATGTCAAATACTATATGGATGTATGGATGCTATGTTTTAATTATCCATTCATCATTTGAGGAACACTTGGGTTGTTTTCACGCTGCCGCTATTGTGAGTTATACTCTTCTGAACATTCATGGGCAAGTTTTTTTTGTTAACCTGTGTTTTCATATTTCTCTGGTGGAGACCTAGGAGTGCAAGTGCTGGATCATATGGTGGTAACTCGATGTTTTACCTTTGGAGGAACGGCCAGGCTGTTTTCCAGAGTGATTACATCATTTTGCATTCCCACCAGCAGTGTGTGAGCTCCTCGGGTGTCGCTTTGAAGCATTCCCCCACCTCTTTTCTCCTGGCGTGTTACCCAAGCAGAGTGAGATGCTTCTTCCATTCTCACCAATACCCTGTGCAAATCCCTATAGCAGTCCTCTTCGTGCTGTGCTGTCTTCATGAATTTTCTGAGCCCTCTGTGGCTGTCTTGAACAGGGACTGTCTCTTCCAACTCTTCATTCCCAAGATCTAATTCCTGGCGCATGGCTGATTTCCAGCCTCCTCTATGACTGGGTCAAAGACGCAGTCCAGATTAACTGGAACCCTCCCAGATACTTTGAAGCCAGTCAACAACAGGTCGAGGTCTTCAGGGATGCCGAAAAAAGCCAAAATTCAATCTGAAAGCAATCTGCTCCTCTAACTGAGGCTAGAAGGAAAAAAATTATCTGCCTCTGTAGCTGCTTTCCGACAGATGTTATAAATGAGTAATTTATAAGTGTGCAATTTACAGGATATCTCTGACAATGCCCAGAATGCTGATTCAGAGAGAACAGGGTGAGTAATGAGATTTTTATGGGAGACCGTGTGCAGGTTTATTTGGAATATGTAGTATTGGTTTCTCAGCAATCACTAATGGCTTCCCTGACCACCCCCAATCCCTGGGGCAGAAAACTATGAATTCAGACAGGATCCCAATAATACAATTTAAATAATTATTTTGTGTCTGACAGGGCCTACTCTTTGGACATGATCACATGACCTGGTTTTTCCCAGAAGTCCCAATAAACCCAACTGGGCAAACAATCCCTTAAGAAGTTGTTGGTGTTTTTTTAAAAATTTATTTAGCTTCCACAACTTGGCTTTCTCTCCATTTCCACCTGTCTCCATGTATGAGACCACATTTGCATGAAACCAAGATCCTTGCTTTACCCAAAAGGCATTCTTATGCTCAGGGCATGCTAAGACTCTTCTTATTATAGAGATAATCTTGGGGCTAATGTGAAGCTCAGAATAGGATAACTCATCAGAAATAAATAGATCAGTGAATAAGCTCAGGTGCCAGGGCCAGCTCCACCACCGAGTCACAGTGGAAATCTCGTCGCAAAATAACGTTTTTTTTTTCATGTATAACAAAAGGATTGAACAAGAAGAGCGGTTCCCAGAACAGGGCTCTAGGGTGGTGCAGCTCCTCAAAATAGGCTTTTTGATTTTTAAAACTTTATAGAAAACACAAACGTTCCCTGCAAAGGCCACTGAAGTATCTAAAACAATATTTCCAATTGACATCTAGTCGTCTAAACTTATTTCAAATAACCTAATTTTCCCACCAAATCGACTTTGTTCTAGTCCATCCACCCCGCCTCACTGAAACAATCATTCACATCACTATTCCAGCCAAAAATCCAACAATCATCTCTGACTTCTCTCTGGTCCTTACTGCCCACATTCAATTTGTCAGAAAGTCCTATCAGTTTTACTTCCAAAAGACATCCAAGCATTCCTCTCCGTTTCCACTCTCTCTGCTCCAGCCTAAGCCTGTTACCCTCCAGACCTTCTCCCTGCTCCTCGGGGATACATTACCCCGTGACAGTCCGTTCTCCACACTCCAGTCTGGGGCTGCCCTGCCTCAAACCCCACAGTCATTCCTTCTCCCTTGGGTGTGAAACCACAAGTCCTCCCTCCAGACCCACCCTGCTCTCCATCCCCCATCACTGCTTTCCATCCTCACTGGCCTTCCTTCTATTTCAAGAAAATGCCAAGCCTTTCCCCCCTCCAGGCTGTATTAGCTGCACCCCCTTCCCGAATCTTTCCTGCAAATCCTAAAGGGCTCACCATATCCTTTGGCTCTGGGCTCTGATGCCACTTCCTCGTTGGGTTTTTCAGCCCATCCAGCTCATATCGATCGTTCTTTGCATCTAAAACTGGCAGAGCTCCTTTAACATCAGCACCATCACCCTCCCACAGCCTTCATCTCCCTTTTATTTCATTTATTACTATCTGAAATTAAATTCAATATCCTTCATTAAATCAGAGTATAATTTTTATTTTATACTACCATTGTTGCTGGTCAAAAGTTCTTTCAACTTGGGTTTTTAGCACCGATTCTCTTGGGCTGATCTAAATTCTGATTGGCAGTAGCATATGACTTTGATCCTTAAAAAGGAGAAAAAATACTTGATCATAAAAATTATGATAATGACAGCTATAACATATTGATCCCTTACCATGCCCCAGGCATTGTGGTAAGTACTTTATGGGCAAATTTCATTTAAGGCTCACAACAAGCCTGGTACATAAACACTTTCTCATGTATTACTGTTCTCACTTTATAGATGAAACCGGAACACACAGAGACCAACCAAATGCCTCTGGACTTCATGAAGAAAGACAAGAGGACCAGGACTGGAGCCCAAAGTTCCTGCTCTTAATCATTACAGTATTCTGAGTTTCTTCGTAGTGGCAATTTAATCAACTTCTTCTCCTTAGAATTAAGTTTCTAGGTAATAAAAATGTCATTATCTGAAAAAAAAAAGTTCAGAGATGTTTTAGGACTATTTACAAATATCATAGGTGTCTGGCTGGTCCCATACTGGGGCTCCTTATCCAACATGGCAGATAACTGATCTGTTAGCACCCCAAGTTTTAGATAGCACTCAACCAGCTTTGCAGCTATCATGTTGCTAATTTGTTCATATCCCATGAGACAACAGCTGTCAAGTGGGTATGATAGGGATGTTTGGAGATCAAGCCATTCTCTCTTTGTAGACAAATCCACCCAGGGAACAAGACCATGAGCAGCAGTTGGCCAGGCAGAGATCAAATAAGGCAGGTGATGAGAGTAAATACGGTAATGGCTGATGCTCCTGATAGCACAGGGATGGAGGCTGGATGTGGAGTGCTTCTCCTGTGTAACAGACCTGGACATGAGCTGCTTCTCTTCAACTTCTTTCTGAAAAGCATTTTCTTCCTCTGCCTGTGTCCGTGCCTACAGTCCATTTCTCATGATGTCTTAGCCTAGAAAACATTTTCTTTCTAAGATGACTTTGCACTTTCTCACACGGATCTAAGTCAGTTTTATAGCTTAACCCAGGGAACGATCAAATTCTTTTCTGTTGTGAATTCTCTGTTTCGAATTCTTGCGAATGTATGGCACTTTGTGGACCCCGTATTCTATCTACAAAGAATATTGGTTGGTCTCATGGGAGGGAGGGGCAGTGGAAAGCTCTCAGCTGGTGATCGAGGTGTCTTCTCATAGTCAATTCCAAGCCTTAAATGAGCAAAGGGAAAAAAATATTTCTTTCCCTCTTCCCCTTTTTCCCTTCAGAGGTTTAAATCTGACACCAGCAATAGGCATCTGCTGCTTGTAATTCTGGCTTAATTCATCATTTACAACAGCTGATCTTACAACCTTCCCTGCTTGTACCATAACAAAGAGAAAAATTGATAGGCAGTGAGGGCAAAGGTTTTGCCAACTACTATTGCTTTTGCACCAGAATTGCCTGTGAGCACGCTTTTTCCTTTCATTTCTCTCCATAAGCCATCACATGAATTAAAACCCATAGGGAACCTGGCAGAAACATCTTAGGCAAGGTTCTACTTTCAAGAAGTCGCAGAGCCATGTTTTTGCGATAGCCTCTGGGTAAGTGTTCTCTGCCCCAGTGTGATCAGGGAACATTTCCTTGGGAGTGGCAATACATGGAGAAACAAAATTTTGGAAAAGAGGTTACCCTCCGAGAATTAAACCAGTAAAATTCACGGCATGATTGTGATTAGCCATCTGTGAGCATAAAACAAAAGACAGCCTGTAAATGTGTCACTGAAGAATTTGCAGACACCCAAACCTCCAATAAAGATGATGGGAATAATCTCAGGGAGATGAGTCTGGAACTTGACAGCAATTTAGAAAGCAGAAAACTAATCAATTGCAATGTACTTTGCCTGAGAAAAGCTTGCAGAGGGCATGAAATTGCCACTCCAAAGAGCACTGAACACACGCTCCCCAGGAGCACTGCCATCTTGAGCCAAGGGGAGAGTGAGCCCCAGAAAAACACCCTACATCTTCCTAGACCATCACTTTCACCTGAAGTTCTTGGGGGAAATTACATCTAACATGAAAGTTTTATAGAGTAGATCATGGGAGGGAACATTTTGTGAACCTGAAGTTTACAACTGACAAGAAGAGAAGACTTTTCTGCTGCTTTCTCCAAGTCTCATCTGTACACTGGTAAGAAAGCCCTGCCTAAAATGCCCACCTGGTTGTTACTCTCTTTGTTTAAGATTGCCACAAATTCACTCCTTCTCTCATTCATTCTTCACCCCACCCCACCTCCACTGCAACACTGACCGGAATTGTAAGATCCAAGCAAACCCTCTGAGCTGGTCCCAGTCAAAAGCCAAGACCTTGCCTAAAATTTCAATGTGGTGTACCAGTCAGAATCCAGTCAGAAGAAGTAACCACTCCAGTAATTTGAACAGTGAGAATTTCATATAAAGAACTGTTAACTAGGGCATCTGGGTGGTTCAGTCCATTAAGCCTTCAGCTCAGGTCATGATCCCAGGGTCCTGAGATCCAGACCCACATCAGGCTCCCTGCTCAGCAGGCAGCTTGCTTCTCCCTCTCTTTCTGCCCCTCCCCCTTGCTTGTGCACTCTCTCAAATAAATAAATAAATAAATAAATAAATAAATAAATAAATAAATAAATAAAATCTATTTAAAAAGAGAAAAGAACTGTTAACTGGTAAAAGGTGATTGATACTTACGGGGTAAGGAGCACATGAAAGCAGGAATAGGCTTCTGGGCCCATCTGGCCATACCCATTCATTTGTTTGCTGTCTGCAGCTGTTTTCTCACTACAACATTGCATTGGATAATAGAGACCCTGTGGCCCACAAAGCCTAAAGTATTTACTCTCTGGCTCTTTCCAAAAATGGTTTGCTCTAGAGAATTCAAGAATAGCAGATAAAGGAGAATGCCACTACCTCTAGGGCTGAGACAGAGTACTCCCCACCTCCAAAAAAAAAAGAACAATCTGAGAAAAAAAGCACCCCACCACACCAGGCGGAGACTCAGACAGCATGTGAGGAGGTGTGACTGGGACCCTCTGGATGGCAGGAAAACTCACTTAAATACTGTAAGCCCATGCTGTCAAGTTGGAAACTGCTCACTGGACTGTGATGGGACTCACCAGGAAGCCCCCATTAGGGGGCCCCGGAACTCACTAGGAATTCACAGATGGGTAGCTGTGAAACTCACTGAAGTATTTGTGCCACTGGCTGCCCCACATGCCTTTGGCAGCCTCATACCATGGGAGCCAGAGATAAAAGTACAGGGGAACCAGGAAGAGGAATCCCTTCCCCCAACCATGTCCCCCCAAAGTCTCCTATTGATGAAGCTGACTATCAAGCCATCTGGTAAACCAGAATTATTTACAGGATACAGCTCCAATATCAGAAACAGGGCAAAGAAGCATGAGTTTGGAGCTGAGAATGAACACATTGGATGCCAATACATATGTAATATATCAAAAGAACAATTTCATAACTTCTGTTGATTATCACTATTGCTATATTAAAAGTAGAATTTTAGAAATGCAGCTTAGGTCAAAGTGGAGGTATAACTCTTCCCTCTCCTAAAACCCACAAAAATGGCAGTAAAGGATTTTTTTTTTCTAGTATAAAACTCTAATGAATAAAGACAGTAGGAGGCACACTTAAAGACATTTTCATAATTCAACAAATTTTAGGAAGATACAAAGAAAATGGAGGGAAGCATGCTAAATGACATAGAGTAGTTGCAGCTATAGCCAAAGATGCCTGCAAAGGGGATGTGAGCCAATTCACCCCACAGGACCTTGGAAGGAACAGATTATGGAGGCAGCAGGCATCAAAAAATTTAGGGATGAAGAACAAGGCTGAAAACATGGTACGTAAGTTTGCTTGGGCTACCATAACAAAGTACCACAGACAGGAGGCTTAAACAAATTTATTTTCTCACAGTTCCAGAGTTTAAAAGTCCAGATCGAGATATTGGCAGAGCCAAATTCTTCTGAGATCTCCTTCCTTAGCTTGTGAATGTTTGTCTTCTGTCTGTATCTTCACATAGTTTTCCTTCTGTAATTGCCTGTGTCCCAATATCTCTTCTCTTTTTTTTTAAGATTTTATTTATTTATTTGATAGAAAGAGATCAGTAGGCAGAGAGGCAGGCAGAGAGATATGGAGAAGCAGGCTCCTTGCTTGCGGAGCAGAGAGCCCAATGTAGGGCTTGATCCCAGGACCCTGAGATCATGACCTGAGCCGAAGGCAGAGGCTTAACCCACTGAGCCACCCAGGTGCCCCCACCAATTTCTTTTCTTATAAGGATACCAATCATATTGGATTAGGGCTACTCTGATGACTTCATTTTAATTAAATTACCACTTTAAAACACTATCTTCATATATAGTCACATTCTGAGGTACTTTAACATATGAATTTGGAGGACACACAGTTCAGCCCATAAAACAAAGGAAAGAGTCAAAAGTCCTTTGTGGAATGGTTAGCTCCTTGTCTCCTCCTTCACCTCACAAAGTGCACACACTTATTATCACTTTGTGATAATAAACTCATGATTTATTATCAGGAGAAAAACAGAAAAAGCTCAGGACATTAGTCAAAATCCAGGAAAGAGAAAAGTCAAGAATTGAAAATAGAACTTTAAATGAAATTTCTAGTTCTAGAAATAGGCCTTATAGTTAGAAGATGTAAAAAGTCTTCTTTTGAGAAACCTAAGATCCCCGAACAAAAAGCTGTCAGATACTGATATCACCTCTATAGGTAGCTTTCAATCCCAGTATCTTAAAAATTATTTATGACTATGTCCAGTCTCTACTTTCAGGACTTCTAATCTGCTTTTAGTCATCACTATTAAATGTGAACAGGCAAACAGACATTTGGAAAAAAGCATCCAACATGAGAAGAACCCAAAACACAGCAAAAATTTTCAAAATTCTAGAAGAACCTCAAACACCACAACTGACAGAAAAAGGAGGAGGAAGAAGGAGAGAGAGGGAGAGGGAGGCGGGGAGGGAGAGAGGGAGGGAGTTAAGGAGGGAGGGAGGGAGGGAAGGAAAGAAAACTATGAGCTTAGTGAATAAGCTAGAAAGAATAAAATTAGAGAGATAAGAAAAGATACGGCAAATATAAGATGGGAAGCTGCATAGATATGTGTTAAGGAACAACTGGAAGAAACTGGAAAATTATTAGTCAACATAAAAAATGTAACACCAGGTTTGAGAGAGAAAAATTAAGAAGCATTTCAGTAAGTAGAGCAAATAAAATCAAAAGACTATGAAGAGAAAAGATAAGAAATAGAGTATTGACCCAGGAAATCCAACAAGAGATTAACAAAACAGAGGGGAAAAAATGGAAAGAAAGTTTTTTTCAAATTTATACCAAAGAACATTTTCCAGAGCTGAAAGATACGAGACTCTCCAGACTGAAAGAACAGACCGGCACAGAGAATAAAATTTCAGAGTACTAGAGTGTGGTGGGTACTGAGGGAATGTGTTGCATGGAGCACTGGGTGAGGTGCATAAACAATTAATTCTGGAACACTGAAAAGAAATTAAAAAAAAAAAAAAGAAATCCTATAAATTTCTTTGTGGGTGGAAGGAAAGGTCACTGACAAAGAGTATGGAATGGAATAATATGAGACTTCTTGACAACAAATCCGGGGGTTAAAAAGCAATAGAAAAAATAATTTCAAAATCGTTAGGCAAAATTATTTGCAACCTAGCATTACATACCCAGCTAAATTATCAACTAAGTAGGAACGTAGATTAGAAACACAGACACAAGACTTTAAAAATATAATTATCATATCATATCATATCATAAACAACCTCCCAGAGGTACAAGAGCATATGCTCCAGCAAAGTGAGGGAGTGAATGCAAAATGAGTTTCCTAGGAAACAGGGGATCTGACACAAGGACACAGAAAAGGAAATCCGTGATGAAAGCCATGCAGCATGTCTGGGAAGCAACGGTCCACATGGAACCCAAGAGAGGATGCACTTGGAGAGAGGAATGCAGAGGGAAAAGTAATTAATTGATAGATTATTTTATTTGTTTGACCATTTGGAAAATAATATTGATGGACATATAAGAAAATATGATAGAGCATAAAAAATATTAAATAGAAGCACACAAAAACAGAAGCAAATGAAAAAAGTGAAGAAAATATTAATTCTAGGAAAAAATAGAATACGTACAAGAAAGACACAGTTGATGGTTATTAACTTTTTTCATAGTCACAGTAATGTCAATCCTGACTGCTGATTTAATCAAAAACTGTTTATATAATTTGAACAGGAGCGTAGGAAGAGAAGGTAGGCAGGGTGGGAGGTGCTAGAGAATGAGAGTTAAACCCTTGTCTATCATAACAGAATATCAATACATAATGAACTTTCCAGAATTCATGAACTTTAATAAATCCTAGGGCCCTGTACAGCTTAATCTTTGCAGACTAGTAATCAAAAGTAGTTCAAAAGTAGCTCCATTCAAAAAAGCATGAAAGGAAATTCAGTTCATAATTCACCACAACCATTTTGAAAACCCTTCCTCCTGTCTTCACATCTCTGGCTCTTCATAATGGCTTTGGATCTGGCAAGTCAGGCCCTCTCTCTGCACCACTCACCTTTAATCCTGAAGATTGATGTGGCTTCTCTCCTTTCTCTCAGTTTGTGGCTTCTCCCTCTTCATGTATTCTTTCCATTTTAAGTCCACTAAGTAGGATGGCAACACCTTTTCTGTAGTTAGCAGAATTGGGGAAGAAAGAAAACCATAACAACACATTAAATCATGTCCTTATTCCCATGCATAGAATTTTCTAGATGAAAATTGAAAGTCTGGAGAAAAATTTCTCACCATCTCACCATCTTGTCCTCTCTTTATGTGATTCCTCCAAAGGACTGTCTCAGTATGCTTTTACTTCTGGTGTGAGTTTGTGGAATTTCAAGCAGAGAAAATGGAAAACCAAACATCTGTGGGCATGACTGAGATACTCAAACTACTGGGTTCAAGTAGTCACTACAACATAAGCTCCTGAGGGCAGGAATTCTTGTCTGCTTTGTTCTCTGCTGCACCACCAGTGCCTAGAACCTGCCCTCAACCTGATCAGTAAATTGTTGAAAACTTGAACCTCCAGCAGCTGGCATCCTAATGATGTCAACACCAGTCTTTCTAGGTGGAAAGGAAGGAAGCAGGTACCTTCTCCCTGCAATGATCTAGTGAAAATACAAGGGTTTGGAAGGAGGTATTTATCTTGTAAACTAAGAAATTGGAGTGCCAGGCTCTTCCTCAGCCTTATAAGTTGGTTAATAGAAGGCCATTCCCCAGAACATTCCTAATATGCTAAGAGAATCTGTTTTCTGAGCATGCATTGCCAGCTACATGACCTTAAACTCGGTGAATTCTCCTAGGAAATGCCATTTAAGGGCCCCCTTGCAACATGTCAGCTTCCCCTGGTGACACCCTCAGCTTAATATATATTCTAATGTTACAGAACTAGACCTCTGGGCTGGGAACCACAAGACCCAGAACCAAAAACCAAATATAGAGCCCCTCACTCTAGAGAGCATGAGATTTAACAGGCAGGACCTGGTGGAGGTACGGGGGAATTACTCTGAGAACACACAGTAGAAGAGCAGAATCACAGAGCTACCAAGCCGTCAGCATGTGGGAGAAACCAGGAGCTCCTGTGTCACTGAGAGAAACATGGCAGGGCAAGTCAGTCAACATGGGTGACTCCAGTAAGACCCAACTAGATATGACCTTTAAGGGTACATCAAAATGACAGAGAGAATTTGAAAATGCATCACTGTACAGATGCAGATGACCCACAGACACATCTGGAAACAAGCTATTTGACACAGAGTTCCCTGACTCTGCCCTGGGATGATTCAATTTTGCTTCTCAAAGGTAAGAGCACACCACGTCCCCTGGAAAGGAAGTCAAGGGAAAGAATTTCGTATTATAACCTGGTCTCCTTTGTTATTTTAGGGCCTACTGTCACTGAAGCCATTTCAAAAATCTGAAAAGAAGTCTTATTTTCAAATTCATAATGTTGACCAAAGAGATTTGCCTTTATTGTGCTCATAAATCATTCATACTTCCTTAATAACAAAGAAATTATTTTTAATTTTTATAATGCTTTTTTTTTCTCTTTCTTCCCAACACAAGAGGAAATGAGAATAATATTTTATGTTAATAGGAACAAAATGTTCAAAATGTATGCACTGTATAGAAATCTTATAAAATGTTTCATTGGAAACATTTTTAACCAACAAAGGAAATGAAACACAAAAAGCCACATTAAAAGAACACTGATGATTTTTACTTTAATGAGGAACCTGAGTGGAGTGGATTATGGGAGAGCGGATAGGAGCCCTGAGAGAAAATTATATTCCTCAGGGTTCATGTGGTTGGGGGCTGTCCCAGATCCCAACGGGAAGGCCAGCCCAGCTCCCGGGGTACTCTCTGCTGGTCAGCCCATTCCAGAAGCCAGGAAAGTTTCCCTGAGCAGCGTCGATGCTCAGCCTCCAGTGACTGAAGCAGGTATTGCAATACCGGAAACCATCTCTCTCTACCAGAAAGATGTCCAGACTCCCGAGATCAGGCAACTGCTCCAGTGATAACCCAGGAATTCACTTGGATCCACTGAAGGGTTAATAGTAAGGGCCAGGGAGAAGTCAATCTTAAAGAACAGGGAGCACTGCCAACCCCTCAAAACCCACAGCATCAGGGGCAAGACTGGTGGGAAACAAGAGTTGGAGGGAAGAAAGTCGTTTCTTTAGCACCAACCAAATGGCCTGTGGTTGTGGCAAACATGCTGGAGAATGCAAAAGGGCACACATGGCAGCAAGACAGTCTGCGGGCAACAGCACAGGGGTGCGAGGCAACCAGGCTTCCCAGGTTCCAGAGAGATAAATGACCCACATTTTCAGATAACAGCACCCTTCTGTGGGAACAGTCACCAGGAGTCCTACAGGAAAAGCTGAGAGGGCCCTTGAGCAATGCAGGCAGGACCTTACCACACAACGCAGGGCAAACTGAACAGGCCGCTGCCCTGCAGCACAAACAAGAAATGGAAACGAGCCTCTCCTGCCCATCCATGCCACCAAAATACCACTCACAAGTTACTAACCCTAAAATATCCAAAATGCTTTGAAATCGTCTTATTGTTCTTAAAATCCTTTCCAAGATATTTACAGCTTATGTAATGAGCAAATCACAATTTTTAAAGAACAGATTCTGATCAGTGAGAAAGGGGAAGAAGGGAGAGGAAAACACATCCTTGAGGATCGACCATCTGCCAGTTTCTTTACCTGGTGCTCGTCATATTTACTCATTCAGGTCTCACCCTCGCTGCTCCACATAGGTATTCACTCCTGAACTGGTTATTTTTGTTTGCTTGTCTGCCAACTTCATTTATTCTCCACTCACCCATCTTCTGCCCTGTTGAATGCATCATGCAGGCTCCTGTCTCGGATAAGGACTGGCCCATGGTAGACACCGGTATGAGATCACAAGGCAAGAGGACAAAGAGAGAATAGGCATCTCTCCCCTCCATGTTTTCAAGCTGCATTTCTGTCTGCAGCTGTTTTCTATTACAGGCTCTTTAATATTTGACTCTTACTCTATTGCTTGCATTACTCTGATAAAAATTCATTTTCAGAGATGAAGAATTGGGCCATAGGGAGAAAGATGGAGAGAGAGGTGACAGATAGCTACCTGGGAGCTGAAGCACACCCTGGGAAACCTTGAAAACTGGAAGGCTTGTGGGGGACCACACTACATCACACACAAGTTCCTTGATTCAGAACCACATGTAACAGTGGGGTGGCAAGAGTCATCCACCTTCCTACATATTAGGGCCGTTTCTCTGTCTTCTTGCTTGGGGCAGTTTTGATCTCTCCTGTTCATTCAGAAGTATTAAACCTGATCAACTATTAGCCAAAGAGCCCCTTCACTGTCTGCTTCCAGGATAAGTAGCTAGTGGTCTGATAAATAGAAAGTCTGTATCCAGCCCTGATATCTGGGCTCCATTCAGATTCTGTCTCCTACCATGACTCATGTTAGACTACAAATGATCTCATGAACTATAAAAGATGATCCATGCCTACTTGCCTCTTTGTTTCTACTACAACAGGAAAAAGAAGAAAAAAAAAAATAACCAAGTCATTGCTTGGGTCATTAATAAAATTAAATAAAATTTAAAAGAACACTAAGTGTGGATTTTTACTGCCCGTGTAGAAATGGCATGAAGTCAACATACCACATAAATAATGAGAATGCCTCCTGTCTTCTTATCTCCTGACATTATTATTCAAAGTGTGTTATATTGAAAAAGGATAGTTCATATAAACTGTGATTTTCCATTTATTATGTTTCTTTTGTTTTGAATTGGAGGGGCCTGTTTTGAGACATGCTCTTTGATGTCCATAAATAAAGACCTTTTTTAGCCACCAAGCTCTTCTTACATTAACAGAGCAGCTGTTAATCTGAAAAAAATTGGCCCCTTTGAGGAAGCGGTCAGAATTTCACTGAGCAAAAATCAATAGCTGTGAATGGGAGCTCTGGCATGCAGTGAACCAGTGAGGAAACATTTCATGGGGATAATGGTCCCTCCCAAGCTGGGACTGCCCCATGCCCTGACCTTCTGGTAGGTGAGATAAACCTGGATGGAAAGTAAAATTCTATCAATGAGAAAAGAAGTAGCAATACATTCACAACTTTTGCTTAAAGAGTGGGACTTGAATCAGCAAAGATCATGTATCCCATCACTCTATGGGTAAGGAGCTTAAGAATAAAGCCTACATATGTTGTGTTTTGTAAATAAAAGAAATTTGATATATCTTTTTTTTCCTAAAAAGCAGCCTTATTAATTGTACAGAGTAAAATGCTATCAAATGATCTAAAGTAATTACAATTACATTGAGCCAGAATTTTCTGAGAAAGCACTTAACTAAAGCTCAGAAATAATTAATGTTCCTAATGATAACCCAATGACCCAGAGGCACCACAAGATCTGAAAGAGCTTTCTAGCTCAACTTCTTTCCTGTGGAGTTTTCCTGCTGAGTCTATGTTGTAACTTCTTGGTTCTTGGTGAAATCATAATTCTCTGACAGTGGGCATAATCCTACTTCCATACTAAATGGAGAATGTTAATAATCTGTGCAATTAATTCTTGAGCTATGTTTGTGAAACTTTACTTTCCAAACTTTTTAAATGGGTAAGTTATATATTAACATAGCCAAGTTAAATCATTCCCTGTGGGTGTCAATTAAATATTCTTTTTGATGGTATATCATCATAAGTATAATGGTGAATTTTATATATCAACTTGACTGGGTCATGAGATTCCCAGATATTTGGTTAAATATTATGTCTGGATAGGTCTGTGAGGGTGTTTCTAAGGAGATTAGAATTTGCACAGCAAAGGAAATCAGTCAACAAAACTAAAAAGCAACCCAAGGAATGGGAGAAGATATTTGCAAATGGCATTACAGATAAAGCACTGGTATCCTTTACCTGCAGGATGAAGAACTTCTCAAAATCAACACCCAAAAAAATAAATAATCAAGTCAAAAAATGGGCAGAAGACATGAATAGACACTTCTCCAAAGAAGACATACAAATGGCTAACAGACACATGAAAAAATGTTCATCATCATTAGCCATCAGGGACATTCAAATCAAAACCACACTGAGATACCACCTTATACCAGTTAGAATGGCGAAAATTAACAAAACAGGAAACAACAAATGTTGGTGAGGATGTAGAGAAAGGGGAATCCTCTTACAATCTGTGCGAACAATCTTACAACTGTGCGAACAATCTTCGCACAGTTGGTGCGAAGGCAAGTTGGCACAGCCACTCTGGAAAACAGTATGGAGTTTCCTCAAGATGTTAGGAATAGAGTTACCTTACAACCCAGCAATTGAACTACTGGGTATTTACCCCAAAGATACAGACGTAGTGAAAAGAAGGGGTACATGCACCCCAGTGTTCACAGCAGCAATGTCCATAATAGCCAAACAGTGGAAGGAGCTGAGAGACCCTTCAACAGATAAATGGATAAAGAAAACATGGAACATATACACAATGTAATGTTACTCAGCCATCAGGAAGGATGAATACCCACCATTTGCATCAACATGGATGGAACTGGAGGGGATTATGCTAAGTGAAATAAGTCAGGCAGAGAAAGACAATTACATGGTTTCACTCATATGTGGAACATAAGGACTAGCATGGAAGACATTAGGGGAAGGAAGGGAAAACTGAAGGGGGTGAAAATCAGAGGGAGAGATGAACCATGAGAGACTTTGGACTCTGGGAAACAGTCTGAGGGTTTCAGAGGGGAGGGGGTTAGGGGGATGGTGTAGCCTAGTGATGGGTATTAAGGAGGGCACATGTTGTAATGAGCACTGGGTGTTTTATGCAAATAATGAATCATTGAACACTCTATCAAAAACTAATAATATACTGTTTGGTGACTAACATAACACAATAAGAAAAATAGAAAAGAACAAAAGCAAAAAACAAACAAAGAATTTGAATTGGTAGGCTAAGTAAGTAGATTTCCCTCCTATGGTTGGGTGGGGGGGTGGCAGGCAGCATCATGCAATCCATTGAGGGCCTGGATAGAGCAAAAGGTAGAGGGAAGGGAAATTTGCCCTCTCTCTCTCTTTGAGATGGACATGGCCTTCTCTTGCCCTTGTACTAAGACTTATATCACTGGCACTCTTGGTTATCAGAACTTTGAGACTGAGCTATAACTTACACCATCAGCTTTCCTGGGATTCCAGTTTGCAGATGGCAGGTTATTGGACTTCTCAGGCTTCATAATCATCAAATGAGTCAATTCTTCATAATACATACATACATACATACATACATACTAGCTAACAGTTGCCAAATAATTACTCTGTGCCTGGCACTGTAATGCCAAGTTCTCAAAGATTATCTCATCATTGGGGAGGGTATGTGTTATGGTGAGTACTGTGATTTGTGTAAGACTGATGATTCACAGACCTGTACCCCTGAAGTAAATAATACATTATATGTTAATTTAAAAAAGATTATCTCAATTAAACATTGCAGAATTCCCTAAAGGGGAGAAGGACTATTATTATCCTCAAATTCAACATTTAATATATATCTATTAGCACTTCTTGTGTTCCAGGCTATGATCAGAGTTTAAAGCTATGAACTCAGTCATCAGGAGCCTATTTTCTCATACAAAACATACACTACCTAAGTAAACCAACAGATAAACAAGATGATTCAGGCAGTTAAAATTTTCCTGAAGAGAATAACATCATGTTAATAACATCATGTGAATAAGAGTAACCATGGCAGCCAGGGATTGACTAGGGAAAGGCTCATTGAGAAATGACATTTGAGCAAAAGCTGAAGGATGAAAAGCAGTTACCCATGTGAAGGCTCTGGGAAGATGGTTGATCCGTTTCATCTGGTCTCATGAGTGTTTCCCTGAATGTGAAATCTCCATATTAACCAAAACTTCAATGTTCCACCTTGCTTCACTCCCAGTACACTGCTAGTCTCTATATCCACAAAAGGTTTTATTTCTTTGAGATTCGTATCCAGTGGACTGAGTATTTACACATCTTTCTCATGTTCCTCCTCTCTGGTGATGCATGGGCAATTACATCTCTAATCTCCAACTGCTGTTTTTATTATAATTACATTTTTTCCAGTATCTAGTGTTTTAGTTCTAAACCATGAAAGTTATAGCTACTGTGTGTTATCAGAACCAGCTGTTTGGCTCTTTTCAACTATTCAGAACAGACTAAGAGGGAACAGAAGCATAAAGGTACTTCTGATGAATAGAGAACACACACACACACACACACACAGAGACAAGATCAGAGTTAGAAGTAAAACTAAACAAATCTGGCACAGCATTCATCAGTTTCATAAATACCAGAAATATCCACATGCTTTTTGTTCAGCATGATATATTTTTTCAAGAAAGATGCTTTAAATTTTCCATTTTGTGCCAAGGTAAGTTTTATGCCTCAGTAATGTACAACATATGGATCTTATGACATTATGCATTATTTGCATCCCAATAAAACAGCTCATTAATCAAATGGCCTATTGTAACCTCCAGCCACAGAAATCACAAAACACACCCAAGAAGGTGGGTCATTTTTAACACAGGATGTCTCCTTTTTTGTCTGATCATGTTAAATAGTGGTCAAATGTACAGTTAGTGTATTAGGAAAGGGATGGTAATAAGGACACAGCCAACCCTAAAACACACATGCAGTGAACTTCTTCCCTGACTTTGGGCCATGTGTTTTGCTTTCCTCCAGTTGATTTTGAATGCTGTTTTCTTATGAGGTCAAAACAAGGTCTTTTTGTAGCAATCAACATTTAGCTATAATAATGTACAGCTGAATTAGGAGCAGGTCAATCTTTGAAGAGTACATTAGAGAAGTAAATCGCAATTTTACATCCACACCAACAATTGCAAACTCACCAAACCTAGTGAAATATGCAAACAACTATAAGCCATAGTCTACCTGTTGTCTCAAATCAGTTCTTGGCATGCGTGTCAGCCAGGGTCCTAATGGCAAGAAATAAAGGCTAACTTCAGCTAATTTAAGCAAAGGAAGATTTTGTCAGAAGAATATCAATGGAGGGAGGGTGCTGCTGCTAACATAATCAGTGAGAAGCTGGAAGACCAAACTTAGGAATGAGTAGGGAGCCAGAAGCTCCTAAAGGACATGAGGCTGGAAGCAAACAACCCAGCAATGTCCACATAACTAGAAGCCTCAGCTGCCACTGTCCCTAACATGAGTGATCTCTGTTTCTTCTGACCTTGCTTCTTTCACTGAAGACGCAATGTCCCAGGGAAGAGAGGCTAACTGGGCTCACCGGCTTGCTTGGAGTGGAAAGACCTTCATCCTCTTGGCTTCCTGGGTAGGGGGTGTCTGGAATTACTCTCTCACTAAGACCTCTGTGGTGGTAACAGAGCATTAGTAAGCCTGAAAGGGAGTGATTACTAAGTTATGCAATGTATTGAGTACCTATTACAAACCAAGAATTATGCTACATAATTTTCAACCCATGTGTTCTTATTTAAGTATGCTGAAAACCCCACAGCCATCTTGTGGGATTTTCTATTCATACCATAGATGGAAAGAGTGAGGACTGAGAATGTTAGGTGACCTGGACAAGGTGACAGTGTTTAGTAAGGTGTAAAGTTGCAATGTCCAGTCTTGGTCTCCTGACTCCTGGTCCAGTGTTCTCTTTGCTGTACCAGAGATGCCTCATAACTGATTTCAACTTCACCTCTAAATTTCAACTTTCCCAGCCCTGATTATCAGTCCATAAGTATCCTAAAGGTTAGAAATCTCAGACTGATGGAAATATTCTAACCAAGAGCATTAGGTTTAGAAAACCAGGGGTTTCATTACATGTATTCTCTGGTCTGCCTTTGTGTTATATGATTTTCAACTTCAGGGCTCAACAGTGGTCCTGAGAATTAAAAAATAAGTTGTCCAGGACTACGTCAAGCATGGACACACAACTAGATCAGTACTGGGATCTTTTACTGCCCCCATCACAGAGTTGAATGGTTATTACACTACGTAAGCAGCATACCAGTTGTCTGGAGGCTGACAAAGTACCTTGTTTCATTTCACAAGCACTAAAAACATACATGAAGATGACATTTATGTCACTTGTCGCCATGAAAGCTACTACCAAATCCCATAGACATGGGGCTACGTTCCAGGCTGAAAGACCATCATCTGTTTTATAAAAAGCCCAGACTCTGGAATCAGGTCAATCTGAGTTCAAGTCCTGGCACTGCCTTTCACAAGCATATGCTTGGGTAAATTATTCCTCCTCTCTGAAACTTAATTTCATACTCTGTAAATTAGAAATGATGTTTATTTTGCCACATTTTTAAAATCATAAATAAATGTAAAGCCCCCAGCTTTCTGCCTGGCTTATATAAATAGGCATTCAATAAATGGCTACTCTTAAAATTGATATGGCTTTGGGTGACAAATAGCCAGAAAGTGTTTTCTTTCCATTTCTCCTAGGTGGATGAAGTGTAAGGTCATGAGTTTTCAGCATTATGCTTACATTACATAGCATTTTGCTTAATATAATTTTGTATTTGGTGATATCTACCTCATTGCATATCTGCTTTGTTATCTGGATTAGTCAGGATTCTACCAGAGAAATAGAATGAGTTGGACAGATATAGTATATATTATATATATTACATAATATGTGAACATATTTAATACATATATGCACACACATGTATGCAAATACACACATATTTCAAAGAATTGGCTTGCACAATGTAGGGACTGGCAAGTCTTAAGTTTCTAGGGCAGACCAGCAGGCTGGAAACTCAGAGAGAACCTGATGCTGCCATCCTGAGGTAGAGTTTCTTCTTCCTCAGCAAAACCTCAGTTTTTCTCTTAAGGCATTTCAACTGATTAGATGAGGCTCACCTACCTTATAATCTTCTTTATTGAAACTCAACTGATTGGAAGTATTAATCACATAAAAATACCTTCACAGCAATCACTGGGTATTATAACCTAACCAAGTTGATATATGAAGCTATTATATTCCCCTCCTTATCAAGTTGGCACCCATACACACCTCCCTAAACCATACATAACCTCCAAAGACAAAAACAAAGTAATACTTCTGCCTAATAGAACACAACTATCTTATGTATAACTGAAAATGTACTAACCCTTCTTCCCTAAAAGAGGATGCAAAGTTTTTAGGTGACATTCACACTTGTCTTTTATATTCCATAACTTAAATACTGTGATGTAAACTTAACTATTGTTAATACATCTTATGTTAAATGATAAGGGGATAAGAGAGAAAAGAAAACAAAAATATTGCACATATGAATAGACACATGTATACATAGACACACATACATTCATAAAAAATTGGGAAAAATATTAACAACAATTACAGTTCTTGTTTCTGCAATGGCCGCATGGTCATACCTGGTATTTATAACTACTTTCTTCCACAATTCATCCCATATTCTCCTCATCTTCTGCAAGAACCTCAGCTAGTCATGGGTTTTTGCCTAGTGGGGTGACCCAAACCTTCAATTCCTGGAAGGTCTGAGCCATTAGTCCAGCCTGAATCAAATCACTGAAGTTTTCCATTGACTTTTATCACACATCAATAGTGGTTAAGGAAATGTCCTAAGAGATCTGCATTCTAGACATGTTCTTCCTCACCCTTACTATTCCAGTTTCCCATTGGTAATCAGGATCAATCAACCCATCCAGCATAGAACTCCCTTGCTTGTTGATTTAAAGGCTTAAAGAGCCATAAGTGGCCAGATGGTAGTCTTAATTTCCTATTCAGTGGAATCAGTATTGTGTCTCCTAGTGGGAAATAATTTCTTCCTTTGGAGCTAAGACCTCTCGAATAACAGAGAATAAGGTCACAGAGACAGAAAATAAAATTTTTGCTAGTGGATCACTAGAGGTAATAGTAAATAGTGTCATTTCCATTTCTACTCCTCATTTCCTGGACCTGTGAATTCTAGCTATTGGAGAAACTGAACCGTGTATTAAATGCTGATTCAGACTATATATAGCCTGTTATATGACATTGCTCCAGCCCTGCAAGCTATTACCATCTCACTGGCATTGCAACTGAGTCTTCGAAAGGCCATTGCACTTTTTAATCAAGCCAGCTGCTTCAGGATAATGTGAAACATGGTAAAGCTCATGAATTCCATGATTATGGGGCCATTGCCATACTTGATTCACTATGAAGGGAGTTTCTTGATCCAAAGCAATGCTGTGCAGAGTACCATTATGGGAGATAAGGAATTCTGTATGTCCACAGATGGTAACTCAGCAGAAGCACTGTATTCAGCAAAGGCAAATCCATATCTAGAGAAATGCTTATTCCAGTAAGAACAAAACACTGTCCCTTCCATTATGGAAAAAGTCTAGTGTAATCAACCTGCCACCAAGTAGCAAGCTGATCACCCTTGAGAATGGTGCCATATCAGAGACTCACTGTTGGTTTCTGTTACTGGCAGACTGATACTCAGCTATGGCTGTAGATAGACTGGCCTTGGTGAGTAGAAATTCATGTTACTGAACCTCAGTTTCTGCCACCATACCCACTTTGTTCATGAGCCCACTGGGAAATAATGGGGAAAGAAGCTGACTGGTATCCACAAAATAGGTCATCCTATCCATTTGATTATTAATAGCCTCCTCTACAGATGTTACCCCTTTGTGAGCACTCACATGAGACAGATATCGTCACTTTGTTTCCCATTCAAAGATATTGATCCACACACCTCTTCCCCAAACCTTCTTATCACCAGTTTTCCAATATATTCCTTCCAAGTCCCTGACCATCCAGCCACACCATTGGCTATAACTCATGAACCGATATAAACTCATACGTCTGGCCATTTCTCCTACAAGCAGAATGAGCAACCACAGAGAGCTTTCCCTTCACCATATTCTCCAGGAATGTCCCAGAAAAGGGCTGTGGTGCTGCAGCTGTCCACTTTTGGGTGGTGCCTGAACAGCATGCAGAACCATCTGTCAATCAAAACTGTCTCTCCTCTTTCATCAGTCGATCAAAGGGAACTCCCCATGAGACCATAGATATGGGTATGGAGAGAGATGGTAATAGATTAGGATTAGGAACTATAGACATTTGGTCACGTCCTCATGTAAATTATTGTGACTTCAATATCTGATTTTGTAGACACCACCTCCATTTAAAATGGAATGCCACTGTACACATCCATTGACTTGGGCAGATAAGACAATAGCAAGTTCATTATGCTGTCATGAATACATGGAAACTTGCTAAGTTACATGGAAACTTGGTGGCCTCTGGTTAAGCATTCAGTTTCTATTAAGGCCCAGTTGCAAAAAAAAAAAAAAAAAAAAAAAAAAAAAAAGGTAGTTTCTCCAAAGGAGAGTAGTTATCCACAGGGGATGGCAAGGCTTTGCTCCAAAGTCCTAAGCATCTGCACTGACCAATCAGCATAACAGCATCAATGTCGTGGACCAGTATGATGTCTTGTGGAAGGCAAAGTTGATCAAGGTTCCTACAGACTAAATTGTGACCTAAGGATGGAGAATTCATATATTCCCAAGATGTATTGCTTGGGATACGTTGGGATACATTCAATAATACATTGAAGGTGTATTGCTGGCCTTGCCAGCTGAAATCAAACTGTTATTGATTATCTTTACTAACAGATACTTTTTTTAAAAGGCATAAGCCAGTGCAAAATCTGCATATCAAGTAGTAAGGAATATGCTAATTTGCACAAGCAATGAAACCATATCTGGAACAGCAGCTGCTGGTTAAGTTTGCAATAATCCACTGTCATTCTCCAAGATCCATCTGTCTTCTACACAGGCCAAATAGATGAACTGAATGGAGATATGGTGGGAATCACCACCTTGTGTCTTTGAAGTCCTTGATTAGTCACAGTAATGCCTGAAATCCCTCTAGGAACACAGTAGTGCTTTTGGTTCACTACTTTCTTAGGTAGCATAAGCTCTAGCGGTTTCCAGTTGGGCTTCTCCTCATAATAATTCTTACTCCACAGGTCAGGGAACCAGTGTGTGGATTCTGTCAGTTGCTGAGTACGTCTTTTCTAATTATGCATTCCAAAATTGAAAGAAAAACCATAACATGGGTTCAGTAACTCAATGAATCCCCTGTGATATGTATCTGAGCTAAAACTCCATTGATCACCAGATCTCCATAACTCCTGCTCTTTCTGACCACAGTGATGTTTTGAGTCTTCTGAAATCAGTATCAGTTCAGAGCAAGAGTCCAGTAGTTCCTGAAAGTTCTGATTGTTTCCTTTTGCCCAGGGCAGTTATTCTGGTAAAAGTCCATAGATCACTTTAAGGAAGTCTGGAAGTAAGATTAAAAGGATTCATTTTTGGCAGGGTAGCAGGTCCTTTCTTGAGAGTACTTGGCCTTAACTGGTTCAAGTCTGGTAGTTGAGGAGTCATGACTTTCTGTCTTACTTCTTACTTCTTACTTCTGTCTTACTTCTTACTTCTGTCTTCTGTCTTACATCATGACTTTCTGTCTTACTTCTTACTTCTTAACTTCTGTCTTACTTCTTACTTCTGTCTTACTTCTGTCTCACTCAGGTGACCACAACAAAATCCCACAACAAAATACTGGGTGACTTGAACAACAAAAATTTTCTCACAGCCCTGGAGCCCAAGAGCAAGATGTCAAGTTTGGTTTCTCCTGAAGCTTCTCTAGTTGGCTTAAAGATGGCTCTCTTTGTCCTCTCATAGCCTTTTCTCTGTGCTCATGAATCGCTAGTATCTCTTCCTCCTCTTATAAAGACATGGATCATACTAGATTAGTGCACTACCCCTATGATTTCATTTAACTTTCACTACCCCTTTAAAAGCCTTATCGCCAAATATAGTCACATTGGGAATTAGGGCTTCAATATACAAATTTGGGGAGGACACATTTCAGTGCATAAGTCTCTGTTTCAGTGCTTTGAGTTAGACTTCTTTCTGTTCCCTCTAACCTGCAAACCTTCCACTTGCACAGATCAAGAATGAGAATTTAGGAGACTATTCCTTTTCTAGGGACACCATGATCAACTAACCAGCACCATAGGTCTTTGTGAGTCAGATTATTCTACTTACAGCTTTGGTGGCAACAGTTCCCACTATAAATTCTGACCTGAAGAGAAGAGCAACCATAGAACTCTTGAAGGACACTGAGACTGCCCTCAAAAATTTATTTCTCACAGTTGTAGTGAAAGACGTGTCCCCTAAATCCTCTCAGGGTAGATGAGCAGTTCTTAGGTGATAAATCTACTCTACAATTCCAATCTCCCTAAGCCTTTAAATACCTTCCTTTATAGTGTACTAAGGCAGTTCTGGCATATCAACTTAATTTAGAGTAGACAATATTTTGGTCCATTTTTCAGCCAATTGAACAAACTTAGAGCTCTTTTTTTTTATGTTCAGTTAGCCACTGTATAGTACATATTTAGTCCTTGATGCAGTATTCAGTGATTCATTAGTTAAGTATAATACCCAGTGCTCATCACAGCATGTGCCCTTCTCAATGCCCATCACCCTGTTACCCTCTCCCCCCACACTCCTTCCCTCTGAGACCCCCAGATTATTTCTCAGGGTCTATAGTTTCTCATGGCTCATCTGCCTCTCTGATTTCTCCTCCTTTGGATTTCTCTCCCTTCCCCTATGGTCCTCCATGCTATTGCTAATGTTCCACATATGAGTGAAACCATATGATAATTGTCTTTCTCTGTTTGAATTACTTCACTTAACATAATCCCCTCCAGTTCCATCCATGTTGATGCAAATGGTAGGTATTCATCAATTCTGATAGCTGAATAATATTCCATTGTATATATATATATATATATATATATATATATATATATATATATATACCATATCTTCTTTATCCATTCATCTGCTGAAGGATCTCTCAGCTCCTTTCACAGTTTAGTTATTGTGGACATTGCTGCTATGAACATTGGGGTGCATGTGCCCCTTCTTTTCACTACATCTGTATCTTTGGGGTAAATACCCAGTAGTTCAATTGCTGGGTCATAGTGTAACTCTATTCTTAACATCTTGAGGAAACTCCATACTGTTTTCCAGAGTGGCTGTCCCAACTTACCTTCCCACCAACAGTGCAAGAGGGTTCCCCTTTCTCCACATCCTTGCCAACATTTGTTGTTTCCTGTTTTGTTAATTTTTGCCATTCTAACTGGTGCAAGGTAGTATATCATTATGGTTTTTATTTGTATTTCCCTGATGGTTAAACTGCAACCCTTCCACTTGTACAGATCAAGAATGATAATTTAGTTGAACATTTTTTCATGTGTCTGTTAGCCATTTTTATATCTTTTTTAAACGAGTGTCTGTTCATGTCTTCTGCCCATTTTTTTTGTTGGGTTATTAGTTTTTTGAGTATTGAGTTTGAGAAGTTCTTTATAGATCTTGAATATCAGTCCTTTATCTGTAGTGTCATTTGTAAATATCTGCTCCCATTCTATGGGCTGCCTCTTAGTTTCGTTGACTGTTTCCTTTGCTGCACAGAAGCTTTTTATCTTGATGAAGTCCCAAAAGTTCATTTCTGCTTTTGTTTCACTTGCCTCTGGAGACCTGTCTTAAAAGAAGTTACTGTGGCAATATTGAAGAGGTAACTACTTATGTTCTCCTCTAGGATTTTAATGGATTCCTGTCTCACATCGAGGTCTTCCATCCATTTTGAGTCTGTCTTTGTGCATGGTATAAGGATATGGTCCAGTTTCATTCTTCTATATGTAGCTGTCCAATTTTCCCAGTACCACTCATTGAAGGGAATGTACAGATAGTAGGATGGCAATAAACACATATCTTTCAGTAGCAACCCTCAATGTGAACAGCCTAAATGCTCCCATGAAATGGCACAGGGTTGCAGATTGGATACAAAGACAGGACTCATCCATATGCTGTCTACAAAAGACTCATTTTGAACCTAAAGTCACCTCCAGACTGAAAATGAGTGGATGGAGAACCATTTTTCATGGCAATAGACCTCAAAAAAAGCTGAGGTAGCAATTCTTACATCAGATAAACTATAATTTAAACCAAAGACTGTAATAACATATCCAAAGGGACACTATATCATTTTTTGACACTGTATCATTTTTAAAGGGTCTATCCAACAAGAAAATCCAACAATTGTAAATATCTATGACCCCAACATGGGAGCAGCCAACTACATAAGCCAGCCATTAATTAAAATAAAGAATCAGATCAACAATAATACATTAATAGTAGGAGATTTTAACACTCCACTCTCAGCACTAGACAGGTCAACTAAACAGAATATCAACAAAGAAACAAGAGCTTTGAATGACACTTTGGACCAGATGAACTTAGAGCTCTTCCTAAATCCTCAGGCTAAAAAACTGAATCCAGAAATTTTGCTTAGTGAATGCATGTCAGTAAATTCAGCCTGACCCAACTTTATGTTTCTTTCAGTATATCTCACTCCCTCACTATCAATTCTCAGACATATCACAGATTATTGGCTGTATGAATTGGAGAACTCATGCGCTTCTTTGGGTATATATTGCATTTCCTCATGCACCACACTTTGTACCTTACCCTCTGGAACTTCAGTCTCATTATAATTTTAGGAGCAAAGAGGGGTAAGGGAGTATGTCCTCAGGAAAATCAGCAGTGTCTTGTCAGGGAACTGCATCAAGGAGATTATTACAGATCCTTCAGCCAAAGCAGAGTTAACCTCCTCAGAGAAGGAAAGGAAGCTACTATTGGAAAAGAAGGCTGAGCAGAATTTGAGGGTTAGATATCTTCAGGTTCATTGGGCTCTCCTCCCTCACACATCCCACCTCCCCATTCCAATGTTCAGGATCCCATTCCTTCCCATAAATGGGCTCACTTTAACAGAAGAAACTCTGTGAGGTTGGGATTCAGTGTTTGCTCTATTACAGCTACTCATAGGATAAGACTTAGAATTTGGCTTTCAGAAATCTCAGCCCTGCAACTATAGAAGATCAGGGTTTCTTTCAGGACATGTATGTAGAGCTTGAAGCAGTAATTTACAGCTCTGAGTTCATCCTTGTGTTTCCCTAGTTTCTCCAGGGCAGTTAGAAGTAACCAACCAATCTCATTATACTCCTTAATTTGACTTAAACGTTCTGAAGTACCAATCAAATACAGTCACCCGGAACTTTGCCTTATATATCCACTTGATAAGGAATATCCAATGATGATATTTTGTTTCTCTATTGCCACAGCATCAGACTACCAGTGCTCTCTTCACCACAGGAAATAGAGTTACAAGTGCCTCTAAATTTAAATAATCTAACTGATCCAATCAGGTTAGAAAACCAATTCCAGAAAAGCTAGAATCAATTCAGAAACTTGTCTTTGAGATTCTGTACTTCTGGAACTACTATTGGTACCAAACTCTTTATCAACCAGTGTTCTAAAAGAGAAAGGGAACCAATTTAAATAGGGAAGAAGGAAGGAAGGAAGGAAGGAAGGAAGGCAGGCAGAAAGGGAGGGAGGGAGGAAAGGAGGGATGAAAGCAGGAAGGTGAAAGAGAAAGAGAGGGAGGAACAAGATAGGTAGAAAGAGAGAGATAAAAATTAGGGACTGGCAAATCTGAAATCCATAAACTAGGCCAGAGGATTGGAAACTCTTGAGCAGGAACTGATGCTGCATCCAGATGTGTAATTTCTTCTTCCTCAGGGAAACCTCAGTTTGTTCTTAGGTTTTTCAAATGATTGGTTAAGGCTCTCCCAGATTATCACAGTTAATCACTTTTACTTAAAGTCAACTGATTATAGATGCTAGCCACACCTACAAAATACATTCACATCAACACCTAGGTTAGCATTTAATTGAATAACTTGGTACTGTTGCCTAGTCAGGTTGACACATAAAACTAACCATCACACTACTGTCTGCTGAGAAAAATTGGAACATTAGAACATGCGACATTTCAAGAAAATGAAGTCCATGTGATAGTCCATCATTTCAAATACTCTCTGGCATTGAACTCAGTCCAGGTAATTCTGGAAATAAATCAAAATCCAATAACTGAGATGAAGCCAATGTTGATCTGTCAAAGACAACACCAGAGCAAATGAAACCTGCATCTCAAGATAGTTAAGCTTTGGGGATAGGCATCGGTTACTCAGTGCATGAGATTTAAGGGGCCCTGTGGCCCCAAAGTAGTTCTGTGGCATCAAAGCATATTATTTCCAGGAGTCCCTTTTCAAAACTTTTCCTAAGAGTGTTCATATTATGTCATTAGTAAGAATCACATTAAATAAGACTTTTGGAGAGTATCCAAGGAAATAAAAGAGGAAACTGTTTTTATCAAAACAGAAAGAGAAGGGAGGGGACCTTGGTTCAACGGCTATTTAAGACTATGTTACATTACATCACTTTATGTTAATTCATCAACCTCAAAACAACTTCAGGAGCAAATATTATTATTTTAAGTACAGAAATTGAGGCTAATAATTGGCAGTGCTGAAAGTTTCCTCACAGTAAAAAGATGCAAGTTGGCCTCCTGACAAACTGGCCACAGCTCCCCGTCTCTCAGCTACTCCTGTAACTGGCCCCCTTGCTTAGCCTGCCTCTCTTACTCATTGCCAATTCCAGATCCATTAAGGCAATGTATTGTCACAATGTTCATTTTACAATAACATACACAAGGCATGAATTCACAGACACCAAGTCTTAGTACACTCTCAAACAGCTATCTCTAGAGGAAATGGTCTGGCAGGATTTTGCACTGTAATATTTATTGCGGCAATAACATCAAGTCTTCCCACTCCCCACCAACACACACACACACACACACACACACACACACACACACAGTTTCTACTTGTTCTAGAAACCAATAAAAGAAAGCAACAAATAAAAAGAATACATTTGATTAAAGTCACTAAGTACCGGTTCTTCCTTTTAAAAAAAGGAAAAATAAATAAAACAGACTAATTTTTTTAAGCTTTTATTTCTCTGCATCACAAGGCATAACTTCTTTTAATGGGATCTTGGAAGCTTTCAAAAAACTTGTGACTTTCCTAAATTTCCCTGGGCTCCTAGAATCTCAGGGCTTTATTCATAATTCCTAACATTCTACTAGGCATCCTAACCTTCAACACTGTAATAGCGGAATTTGCATACCAATTTTTAGTGGGAGGAATGACTCCTGCAGATGGATTATGATAAATTGCTGGACAGCGCCCTTCAGACACACGGTAGTTACCTATGAAGTTTGGGCTCCTGACCTCTGTGTTTGGGCCCAATGCTATCTGTCCCTATAAGGTAGTTTCTATACTTTCAAACTTTCTCATCACCTTGTCTGGATTATCTCTTTTATTTTTATCCATGACTTATTTTTACCACACAGGACAGTCCCTTATTTTATATTTTCTCATAAGTTACAATGATGCTCTATCATAAAAATCGTTTTTACTACCCATTTGGGCACATGATAAGCCTACATACAGCGTTTTCAAGCCATGGGCAGTAGGATATGTCCCGTGCGCAAGAGACAATATATCTCCATAACCTAAACCATTAAAAAAAAATTCTTTAAATAAACCCAACAAGAACTAGAAGCATCACAACTCACTCATGTTTATGACTTAGAAGATGCTTTTTTCAAAACACAGGGGGCAGTACCAATCATTCAATGAGTTAAGTGAATTGACCTCCACCACTAGCCATAGGTGTTTTTCTTTGCTAGTCCTCCAGGAATTAAACCTAAGGAATGCACAAAATGACTTTTGTACATGAATTTTTATTTCTTTGGGAAGTTAGTTCACATTTAACTTGCTCTGTGACAGTGAGTAAAGAACCCCTGCCCAGAGAACCTGCTCTATCAGTAAGTAGGGATAATTTCCACCTAATAGAGCTATTTCAGAAAAGGCATTCCATAAATATTAATTTCTTCCCTTCCACCTGGATATAATCAGTTAAATGTACACAAGTAGATATAACATAGGTGCTACTGAAATCAGAAAGACCAGGGTTCAAAGTCTTCAGCCTTGGGCAAGTTACCACCCTCTCTGCGCCTCAGCTTCTCCATCTGTAAAACAGAGCCCTCAAAGGGCTCTGGTGAGGACTAAGGAGATGACGGGAGTGGGATCCCCCTGATACAGTGCTAGACACAGAGCAAGGGCCCTGTGCATTTCAGTATGGCCAGGGACGTGGAGAGAAGCTGGTCAAGGTTCGAGTCCTGTCTGTCACTTACCTCCTCTGTTACCTTAGGCAAAGCAAACCCTCTGAGAATCCCTTTCTCAGTGGGTAGTTCCGAAATGATCATTTCTACCTCACTAGTTTTTTATGAGGTTTAAAGGAGATAATGTTAAGAGATGTGCCACATGCGGAATACACACAGACCAGTATTAATAAATGATAAGCAATTATTAATACATTTAAAGCCAGGATTAAATGCTACCAGGGGAAAAAACTATTAGATGCCTATATTGCAGACTCATGGTTAAATCGGAACGAAATAGGCACAAGTCGGAATCTAAAAATAGAACTGGTCGGGAAAGCTGCTTCAAGAAACTTCCTCTGATAGAAAACATATATATTTTCTGATTTGAAATTATATGGATTCTGACATATATATATATATGTATATGTATATGTATATATATACACACACATATATATATTTAATATATATGTATATATACTTATTCTAGGGCATTAGTGTTCTGTTATAGAACCTAGCACATAATGGGTGCTCCACAGATCTGAGCCATTAATTAATTAAGTTAATACCAATTAATTTTATATCTAATATCTAATATTAGATATTTATAGATATCAATTATTGGATATCAATTAATTTGGCTATATTAGTGCAACTAAGACATCATCTTGTATGTCATCGGACTCCTTGGAAGCGCAGGGATCCAGCCACAATGTTTTCTTGTTTACACACCTATCAGTCAAACACTAAACTATAGGGACAGCAGCAAAGCAGCCATGTCCTTGCTCTCCTCCTACCGCTTAACCACGTCCCCTAATAGACCGTACCTTTCAGCAAGCAGCCGCATGCTGGGATGGTACCAGATAAATTGGAGTGATCATAATAAAGCTGATCTTGCAGAGGTTAAATCCTAGCAGCCCACAAAAGGAGGAAGTTGGGCTGTCAGAAGCAGCCATCTGCCTCTGGGCAGGGAAGCTCTCAAAGACGTGGGAGGAGTGGAAGGTGCTGGATGTGAACCCAGAGACTCAGTCTCTCTGCTTCCCTGGCCCCAGAAGTCACAGGGCTGTGTCTGTATTTCAGACTCTACAAGAGGCTGGCTGGCCCTCACTCAACACCTGCCCACTCTGGCGTCAGGACACGCCCCCCTCTTCAACTAGGCTCCTATCCTCAGTCTACACCTGTCCTCAGTCTACATTGCTCAGTGCAGTCTCAGTCCTTATTCTTGATCTCCGGAGCCTCTTTGGATCCTGCTATCTCTTATATTCCCTGCCTTCTTCTGGAAAGCTGCTCTGACATCACGCTGGTGCACAGGGACCCTTGTGAGGCTAGAATCTCTGCCTCTGATATCCTCCTCTTTGGTGCAGGGGGATGGCCCTGTTGGTGCCATGCCATGCTGGGCTTGGCGGGTGCAGTGAGCGAGGCCGTCTCAGGACAACTTATTGGATATCCTGTGCAGTCACCTCCGTCCTGGGGAACAACATCTCCTGAATCTCTGCGGGAAATGGGGACCCTGCACTAGAGGCTTTTCCTCCATTCCAGTTCCTCCAAACCTAACTGGGGTTATGGAAGCCCCCCACTTCTGCAGCTGTAAGCCTCAGCCCCCAAACTGAGTCTCTCTCCTCCTTTTCTTCCATGTCCCCCTCAGCCGAGGCTCCAGAAGCAGGCAGCTGGACATCTCACTTTTGCTACTGATTTCCCTCAGGCTCAAGGTCTTTGGAACTCAAAGTCAAAAATCTGGTTGGTTGTGTCATGTATGCCATCCACATGCCATTCCCACCAGAGGCCATAAGTGCTACTCCATGGGGCAGCTGCCCACCCTGGCATATGTCCCAGAAAAGGCAAATCTGCACTCCCTGGGAGGAAACCCTCCCCCAGCTCTGACTTGTCCTGCTGAGGTCTCACGGCGGCGCTCCCAGACAAACTCCGCACTGAATCCCCTCTTTCTCTCTGCCCCACAAGGCAGCGCACTGCAGAATGGGTTTAGCTGAAGACTGGCTCCAATTCAAGAGGTCCATAGGGACTGTGGGTGAGTAGGTGCCATTCAAGAGTCCCAGTGAGGATGCTGAGGCAAGGCTGGAAGCTACAGGTAAGGCAGCAGGGCCAGGAGCACCACCTGCCCACCCCCCAACCCCCCATACCCTCTGCCCCCCCGCTCCCCCACCACTCCCCCCACCCCCCACCCCCCACTAAACTGCTCAGCCAGGATGGGGCCAGGAGAGGGTGATCCAGAGCAAAGAGACTTAAGCCAGAATTTAAGCAGAACAATGAGAACAGAAGACTGAGTTCTGAGCCTGGGACTAGGACAAATGACCTTCAGGTTAGCATGTGGATTTTGACCCCTGGACGGGCTCTTGCTCTGTTCTGCCCTGGCCCGATACAACCATCTCACTGTGGGCAGGAAGAGCGGCAGGTCTGTGTTCAGGCTTGGCAATTCGACAGTTGGCTGCAGTTCAAATCCCAGCTGTGCCCCCGACCTAAGCAGGTTGTTAACCTCTTGCTGGGTTTCCATTTAACTTATTTCTGAAATGAGCTGAACGCTTCCCCTAACCTCAAGGATTTGAAGTTGCCGCACGCGTGCACGCACACACACACATGCACACACACCCTATACAAACAGACTCAGTCACCTGTTCAACCAGCGCTCCCTCCTCAGCGACTCCGGAGCTCAGTGGGCGCTGGGTAAAATACAAACAACTTCCTCTGGGCTTCTCCCACTTTGATTCCCCAGCAGAAAGGGCTCCTTTGACTCTTCTCCTTCCTGACGTCATCTCAACCCCTTTAAAAAAAAAAAAATACACGTTTTATGTTACTCCCTGACAGTCGCAAGCCTTAAGTAATGAAGTACTGGAGCTATGACTTTTATTTAGAGAGCTTCCCTAATTATCTGGGTGGCTGCAAGCTCTGCCTGTGCTCACATCAATCTTGGGCCTGCGCTAATCATCATAAAGCATAATGGCCTACAATCCAGACCCCAGCAAACACCCAGTGAAGAGGGCCCACGGGGAGGGAGGGACCTGCACACAATCATGAACCTATCATGGAAATTTGGGATGTCCTTTTTTCATGTTCTCTTTTTCTTTCTTTATCAGGACCCAACACTAAGCAGCAGCAACAAGCCATGAGCAGAGTGTTGGGGTGCAAGAGGGGTAACCGGGAGACCTGCCTGCAAAGTCCAGCTCTGCATCCCCGAGCGCTCACAACCTCCATTCATAAATGGACAGATGGGACAGGGGTAGTGGGGCCCACAGCTAGCCGTTAGAATCCCTTGTGGGATAGCAACAACCAAAGTTTCCCTGGCTAGCTGTCCACCTAGGACTTACAGGGTCAGAATTTCCAGGGCTGGTGCCCAGGAAATCTGTAGCTTTCGAAGGTTTCCAGCAGATTCTTAAGGTCTGTCAGGTCTGAGACTCCCTGGATGCCACAGATAAAATCCTTTAGCTTCAGTAATCACCCTCCCCTGCCTTTACAGCTTTGTTACTGCTGTTGGCAGAAGGCTCCCAAGGCCCCATCATACGGTGAAGAGCTTCATGTCACATTGAAGCTGGGGGGCTTGTGCGAAACTTAGGGGTTTCTTTAGAGCTAAAATGTTCTCAAGAGAAATTCTATTGGCATTCTGAGCCAGCCAACTTCAGGAAACTGCCTCATGCATTGTAGGACCCAGAGCAAACCTGGCTTCCATTGGCTAAATACGTAGAGTGCCCTCAGATCCACCATGACTATCAGACACACTTCTCCAATGAGGAAACCAGTGTCCAATCACTCTTAACTTCCAGACATGTGAGGCACTTATTAGCACAATGCTTGGCACTTAGAAGTGCTCAGTAAATGTTGTTGTTGTTGTTATCATTATATTATTATTATGAATATAGAAAATTGCTCTGTAACTGTCAAAGAGGAGTCACAAACTGATCAAACATTGACCTTTGCTCAGTCCTTCAAGTTCGGTACAAAACAAGACCACGGTTGTCCATGAATACAAGAACCCTCTTCCCCGTACCCCGCCCGCTCCTCACCATGTTCTGCCATAGTCAACCCGATATGAAAGTGTGCCTACAGGGGGTAAATACATTGTAGTGATAATGGGTAGAAATGGGATTTTCAGTAAGCTACCTCAGGATGTGTTAATCTCCTCTTTTAGACTAAATTCTCCATACTATAACTCAGCCCCCTTCCTAGTTCCTTTGCCCTCCTCTATAATGAGGCAAACTACCTTCTACTTTGTCCACTACATCAGCACATGTTTATAGTTATTTCTCCCCTAAGTCTTCTTGACACGAGGCTGAACAGGTTTGGTTTCTTACTTCTTCCTCAAGGGTCTTATTTTGAAAACATTTCATCATTTTTGTTGCTCTCCACTGAGCTTCCCTAGGTATCTCACTATGAGGGAATTTGTTTCAAACTGCATCATTCATGGAAGAGAATTCCAGAAGGGGGGAAAAAAAATGTCAGGCTGATAGGAAATGCTCACACAGCTCTTCAGACCTTCAGGGGTTCTGCTCCCATTAAGGGATTGCTGTGGATGTGTTCTCACAATATGGGCCCCAAGGACCAAGAAGAGAAAATTCAATAAGTAGTAAAACATTGTGAGAGGGAATCACTGCATATGTTTGCACGAGGCCAGATACTTAGTAGATCGATGTGGGATGAGGGAAAATTTAAGAACGTTATAGAGGGAGTTTGCTGGAATCATTTTAATCCTTTTATCACATTTGTACCAGTAAAAGATTGGCTCCCAAGGGTCAAATCAAAAGGAAAACAGCAAACACCACTTGCTCAGAGCAAAAGAGCAGATTTAATAATCAAAATCAAGGAGGTGTCAGAACGAAGTTAATGGAAATACCTCAAGTCTGAGAGTCAGGAGACCCTAACGCTGTGTTTAATTTCCTAGAATGGATTCATATTCGCTACGTGGCTTTGGGTAGATCACTTACACTTCCTAAGGATCAGTTACTTCATTTGTAGAAGAGTTCATGAGACTGGCCTGAACTTTTGCAGGGTGGTCTTAAGGCCTGAATGTCACAGCGGCCACCCCTGGACCCTGGCACACAACAGGCATCAAGAATGGGTATTATTGCTATCATAAATATTGTCTAGCATAAAAAAAAGATTAAAAAATACATTGTTTAGCAATGGGAAAGTGTATAGCACAGTATGAGGTATGCAGTAAGTGCTTACGTAGGTCCCTAAATGAAGAAACCTCCATCCTTAGCCTCGTCACCCTCCATTCAACCTCTTTGCCTACAAGTGGAAAAGTGAATCAGTAACAAAGTAAATAAAAGCCAAAGTGCTTGAGAGGAGGCATGCATGATCCCCCTTTTCCTGTGCTTACAGGATGTATATTCGTCTCTCCTGTTCTCATTTTGTCACCTTCAAGTTCAATGGCCATGTGCTAGGAAAAGGCACTCAGCAGGAGAAGCAGGACACCCCTTGCTTCCAGCAGAATTTGTTTTGAGTTGGGACTTTATAGAACTCCGCCCATGAGGAAGTGTCTGCAAGATCATAGTATGAGATGCCCTCATCTTTATCTTGCTTCCACAGACACTCCTACAATGCCATTTTCTGAAGCTCCAGAGTATTACCTATGCAGTCGCTGCCTGCCAAGGAATTCACCTCTTTCCTCTCTCAAGCTGCTCACTAACTAAATTGATTACGAAGTCAGGCAACACCTCATTTCTTTATTAGGACCGGCTCTCTGATCACGTGTCTGAAAAGTATTGAAAAAGCCATTAAGCATTTACATTAAAAACTACACTGTCTCGTCCCATACTACATCCTAAACAGTCTCTGGCAAGGTTAAACAGAAAGTAATGAGAAATTTAAGGCTCATGGGGAAAGTCTTTCCTAAGGAAAGGGATCTCTGTGAACAGCCCCCTCTTCTGTTTGTAATTAGAAAGAGACTTGATTTTCTTTTTGTCCTATTACAAAAGAAACACACCCTCCTTGTAGAAAAATACAGATGAGCCAAAAGAAGGGAAAAAACACCCACAGTCTTGCACAAGTAGATATTACCATGGTTAATGCTAGGGTGATTCATCTGTCTGACTGCTGTATATATCAAGACTAAAGGCAGCAACAACGGAAATTGTTGGAAAGCGTCCGCTGTCCCCCTAGGGGAGGAGGGCAGGAGAGATAAACCAGGGACAGACAGATGTAAAGGACTGAGCTACCACACACGGCTTTGTCAGCTTTCCCTCTGTGCCACACCTCACCACTGCTGAATTCTGTTATGAACAACAGCCTTGCAGTTGGTGGTATCCAGGAGGACAGAGGGAGCTGGGGAAGGAGAGTAGCCTTGGCCCCGCCAATTCTCCTCCACGGCACAACAATGGTAACAGCAAGATAACCAGCAAAGGTGTTTGTCCCAGAGTTCCCAAAGTGACCAGAAAGGAGACACGCCCCAGAATAAGAAGTAGCTGTCCAAGGCCAGTGGAGAGCAGAGGTGTTGTATGAAGCATTTGGGATAAAGGAAAAGATAGGAGGCAGCCTCCCTTATTCCAAAAACAAAAAGACTGAAGGAGTCATATGTTGAGAGTGTAAATAAGGCCTAGTCACCAAACATGGCCCAACCAGGTGGTGGGTGCCAGTGTCCCACGTCCACTTCCCAAGTAAAATTCAACTGCTGTCTGTAAAGTATGAGTGAGTATGCTACAGTTCCGTTGCCAAAGATGGGCACACTCATCCCTCGTGTGCCCATTCTGCCCCACGCACCAGAAGGAGGAGTCTGTTTCCCCTCTCCTCACAGTTAGGTGGCTTTGTGACTTGCCTTGACCAATATAATGCAATGGAAGTGACACTGTGCCCTATGGAAGTGCCGATAGCCCCTAGACAAAGACTACCAGGAGCACACCTGCAGCCAAATGAAACTGAATTTATTGACTAACTGCTATGAGAGAGCATGCATACCAGGGGGCACCATGGAGTATCTTAATAAAACAGTCTGAGCCCTACCTTCCAGAGATTGGGTCTGCAGTAGGTGAATTTAAAAAGAGTCAAGGAGGGATGCATGGGTGGCTCAGTTGGTTAAGCTGCTGCCTTGGCTCAGGTCATGATCCCAGGGTCCTGGGATCGAGTCCTGTATCGGGCTCCTTGTCAGCAGGGAGCCTGCTTCTCTCTCTGCCTCTGCCTGGTTGTGTGCTCTCTCCCTCTCTCTCTCTCTCTGACAAATAAATAAATAAAATCTTAGAAAAAAAAAAAAAAAAGAGTCCAAGAAGTGAGGCTTGGCTCTGGAATGGATGCTGTCAGGAAGCAGAGGTAATTCCATGATTGGGTATCTTAATTTCTATTTAGACAGAAGAAAGAACAGAATGAAGTTTATGTCAGAATTAGTAAAGAAGCAGGCATCACTCATACAAGCCACAAGGTTCTTATCTGTGTCTGCATTTGGACATGATTCCGGAATGGACTCTTCTTTGTCTTGCCCCCACCCTGGTCACAGAATGACTTGTCTGATGTCAGTCTTCAGTGAAAATGTTCATATTTAATAGGAAAACAGGACAGTCTATCAATGAGTACAGGACAGTTCCTAGCAACACCAGGGTTTAGCGGATAGTGCCCAGCCAGCTCCCACATGCCAAGGATTATTTTTCTCTTTCATAGGGTAATAAACTTTAAGAGTCTTGAGAACTTGGTTTAGCTTGGGTTAAGCCAATCACTTACATAAGAAGTTCACCACCATGCTATAAGGAAGTCCAAGCTAGTCACATAAAGAGATAGTGTTAAAGAAAACCATTATACCCAGCTGAAAACAAGAACTATAGTCAGGCCATCCCAGCCAAACCCCTATTTGAGCTATCTCAGCTGCCCATGGAACAGAGACAAGCTGTCCTTGCTAGGACCTCATGGGATTTCTGATCCACAGAATACTAAGAAATAAAATGGCTATTGTTTTAAGTTGCTATGCCTTGGGGGTAGTCTGTTACATAGCAATAATAACTGAAATGAGTAGCAAGCAAGTTTATATTACGCTGGTAAAATAATCCTTGCTTTACCCAATTGCAACAAAAATGTTGGACACTGAGAAAACCATCATTTAAAATTTTTTTAAATAATAAAATAAAAAGATGTATGATAGGTTGGAACAAATAATAATTGGCTCATCTTCATACTAGAGGAGCAAATTTCAGTATTTTTATCTCCTTTTTTATCATTTTATCTCCTTGAAGAGATATTTGTATATTAATAATCTAGCTTTATACCTGTGAGAATACATGGTACATGATTAATGACAAAACCAAGCAAAACAGAGGTTTCTAGCAACCTGTCGAAAATCAGCCAAGCACATCCCAAACTGCAGATACTAGGTAATATTCAGATTCACTGTGGGGTTTTCTGACTCAGTTCAGATCAGCCATAGGAGGCAGTTCTGAAGACTGTAAGGAACATGCAAGAGGTTGGAGCCAATATTTATTTTTACTTTTTTTTAACATTTTATTTTTTTGACAGAGATCACAAGTAGGCAGAGTGGCAGGCAGAGAGGAAGAAGCAGGCTCCCCGCTGAGCAGAGAGCCCAATGTGGGGCTTGATCCCATGACCCTGGGATCATGACCTGAGCCGAAGGCAGAGGTTTTAACCCACTGAGTCACCCAGGGGCCCCTGGAGCCAATATTTAAAGCCATTCCAAGCAGGCTGATCATGATTGAGCCATCACTGAGCCTGATCTCCAAGGCTGATCCAGAAGTACTAGTATCAGGTGGGCCTGAGCTTCCCACTCTTGATTCGGCCACTCAGAGCACACCCATCATATCACAACAACAACCCCATTACACCCAAGCCCTTCCCAGGGCCTCCTGAGAGACTCTGTTCTCCACACTCATTTTCAGCTTCAGAGCACCCAAGAAGAAAGCTGTGGGATTTCTGGTCAACCATCAGCTGGTGAGTCAGCCAGATTCTGCTGGTGACTGAATTACCATTACAGCAGAAATGAAGAGAAAATACAGAGATATATATCCCACTACTAGGTTGTGTTTGCAACAGGGTGAACTAAGTTACCTTTTGTCTTTTGGAAAAAGTCCATTGTACCTGTAACAAAATGTGAAATAGGACAGATTTCTAACACTTCTTTGTTTCCCTTCTTGCTTACTGGGTTCTACCATTGTCCCCTTCATAAACATTAGTTCTTCCAGGGCTGGAGTTCTCCATATTTAGGGTAGCACAGTCCAATAGAAACATAAATGCAAGCCACAAATGTGAATCACATATAATTTTAAATTTTGTAATAGCCACATTAAAGTCGAAAGAAACAGATAAAATTAGTTTTTAATATTTCTATTTAACTTATTATATCCAAAATTTTATTATTTCAAGATATAATTGATATAAAAACATTTAACGGAAGATTTCACATTCTTTTTGGTTATAAAAATCCAACGTGTCATTTACAACCATAGCACATCTCAATCAAATTATCCATATTTCCAGTGCTCAGTTGCCATATGTGGCTGTGGCTACCATTTTGGATAGCATATCTCTATCTGATTAAACCTTATCTGTCTAGCAGTCCATTCTCTCAATGATTAGCTGGTAACCATGTCCAATAAATTAATTTAACTGTGACATAGATGCACCTTTAATGCAATGCATCAGCATTAACAGAGATATAGAACACCTTGATTAAAATGTTCAGGAATTATGGCAATCAATCCATTAAGTGGTCAACCTCTACCATTCCTCAAATCACACAGGTAGGCTTCTATGCCTACATAGGGAAAAGATGAGAAAAAAATGAGAAGACTAAGAAAAATTTTTACATAAGCCAAAACTGATGCTGATCTCGTTCAACTTTAAAGTAATTTATTTTTCTAGAAAATTTTGTTGAGTAATAGGTAAATACATCCCTGAGGAATCTCTAAGTGGTAACGATGATGTGCATTCTCACTTTTCTAAAAACTTACCTTATCAAGAAGAAAAGTCCTAAGGAAATTATCCTAAGCAAGTAGCAACATCTGTAGAAAATGTTAGAAGGGCAAATCAAAAATCATGGAAAGGGCATGGGCTCTGAAATCACGCAGACTTGAATTTACTAGGTGAACTTGGCCCCAATTCCTTCAGGATGTAGAAAATCCTATTTCCCTTGCAAAGCCAAAAGAACTTAAATGTTCCCAATACCATGGGAGACCCTGAGTAGACAAAAAATGTTTACCTGCTTGTTGTTTTAGAGCGTAGGTCAATCATCATTCCAATGTCAAGAGCTATTGCATTGGTCTGTGAAAACCCCAAGAAATAGACCAGTAAGCCCTAGTGCCTCCTTACCCATTCAAGCCCAAATGCTGTCCTCCGGGTAGCCCCAGGCTGGCTATTCTCAGGGACTACACCTTCCTGCAAGGTACATTGAGAAAGGCTCTTTCAGAAAGGTCAGCTCCCTTGGGAGCAAACAGGCACTCACAGACTTTGGGTATTTTCTCAGTCATAATTCTAGTTCTAGGAAGCAGTATTTTCCGGTCAAAGAACACAGCAAACAAATTATTACTTCCCTAATGGCACAAGTCCTAGGCTTTTGGTCAGCCCATGGATTGGCCACTTCTCCATCACACGTTCACCCTCATCCAATCAGCTTTGGCCTCACTGGAAGCCTGAAGTCAGTGAGATGTGTGTGCAAGAATTCATCCCGCAGGTGAGAAGGGGAAATGGTCCCCTGATTACTATCCCACTCCCACAGATGAGTGAACTGAGGCTCAGAGAGAAGTAATTTGCCCAGCTCACTCCCTCATGTCAGGGGCTGGGTCTAGTTGCTGTGTTCCTTAGCCCTGGTACCCACCTCCCTGCCTGTGTTATTGAAGAGTAGTAAAATAGTTGTTGAATGAATAATTAGCAAAGCCAAGAAACTTAACTTTGGTCTCCTACACTTGTTCTAAACCTTGGCTGCACACTTGAATCACCAGGGGCTTCTAAAAAAGAAAAAAATCAACCCCGGAGATTAATCAGTTTTAAAATTTTCAGATGAACCTAGAGGTGCTGACAGTGGTAAGAACCAACTCCCCAGGTCCTTGACCTTGACTGCACATTAGTATCACCTGGGGGGCTTTTAAAATTCCCCTGCTCAGGACACACCCCCAGGTCAATTAAAATCACCTGGCTCCCCAGGGGATTCTGTTATGCAACTGAAGTTAAGAACCTTGGTCCAGAGCCCACTCTCAGATTTAAATTTACATTTAATCTACTAGGAATCTGATTAAAATGCAGATTCTGTCAATGAGCCTTGGATGGGCCTGATAGTCTGCTTTTCAAAAAGTTCCCAGGTGCTGCTAATGCTATGGGTCTGAGGGCCACACTGCGTAGCAAAGCCCTACTAGACAGTCACTTTAAGGTTCTGAAAAAGCTGCTTTAATGAATGTATAAAAACAATGTTCTCGAGTTAATTGCTTATTAGTCGACTATAGCAAATGGTTATTTCTACATGGCCTTAAGAAGTCTGCAATGAGGGGCACCTGAGGGGCATAGTCGGTTAAGCATTGGACTATTGGTTTCAGCTCCAGTCTTGATCTCAGGATCCCAAGATGGAGACCCCCATCGGGCTCTGCAATCAGGGCAGCATCTGCTTAGGACATTCTCTCCCTCACTCTCTGCCCCTCCCCTCCCCTCAAATAAATCTTTAAAAAAAGCTTTTTACAATGATTATTTTCAGCCAATCTCTCCCTCCACCCCCAGCCACAAAGATGAATTTCATGATTTGTTCGTGTAGGATTTGGTACTGCTGAGTGGTTAGGAGTATAAACAATAGTGAACTGAGGCTCAGTTAGGTTCTAACAGGATACCTGGAGGTCAGCACTGAGGAAGTTATGGCTGACTATAGGGAAGACCCGAGGGCTGTCCAGGCTGCATTCCACAGGGAGCCTGATCAAATCAGCCAGGCCCAAGATGGCAGATGCCATGACAGGGAACCCCTGATCAAATTAGGAAGAAAAAGTGGGAAACCCTGCTTCTTGCCCCAGGTAATGAATATTCCTCCCCTAGTTAACAACTGCTGATAAGAGATAGAAATCCAACCTCCAGAACCCAGCTCTCTCTCTTCCTCCCTCTCCTTTCCTCCCTCTTTCTCTCTCTTTCCTCTCACCCCTTCCTTCACCTCTCCTCCTCTCCCTCCCTCCCTCTTTCCCCCATCTGTTTCCTCTCCATCTCTCACTCCTCCCTCTCTCCCTCCCTCCCCCAACCATGTCTCTCTCAGACACTGCAGGCTCCCCCACCCCACTCTCATCTCTCAAGAGTGTACTTTTTGCTTTAATAAACTTTCCTATTTGTGTCACTTGTCCATTGTGCTTTATGTGTGTCCTTGAATCCATAATGGTGACAAGACCAAGAACCTTCAGCAACTTCTTCGGTCTGGCTGGGTCGAGGCCCCAGGGCCCAGCAACTCCTCAGTTCACCTGACAATGGTAGCTCAGACCTCCTGGCTTGGAAACTTGCCACTGTCTCTTCATAGCTATGATCCTTGGGCAATTTCCTAAACTGCTCAGTGCCTCAGTTTTCTTATCCATAAAGTAAAAAATAAAAAAAAAAAATTTTAAAAAGTACCTGTGTGTTCACATCACTAATCATCAGTGATGATTAGATGACTTATCATGAAATAAACCACAATGAGCTATGACCTCACACCTGTTGGAGTGCTGTCTTCAAAAAGACAAGCACTGGCATGGAGGTGGTAAAAAGGGAAGCCTCGTGCTCTGCTGGTGGGAATGCAAACTGGTGCGGCCACCATGGAAAACAGCATGGAGCTTTCTCAGAAAATTAAAAATAGAACTACCCTACAATCCAGTAATTCCAGTTCTGAGGGGAAGGAGTGAATCACTATTCTGAAGAGGTATCTGTACCCCTGTGTGCATTTTAGCATTATTTACAGTAGTCAAGACAGGGAAACAATCGAAGTGTCCATCAATGGATGAATGAATAAAGAAGATGTGAGAGATACACACATATACACACACATATACATATATACAATGGAATATTAGCCATGAGAAAGGAGGCAATCCTGCCATTTGCAACAACGGATGAACCTTGAGGGTGTTATGCGAAGTACAGTAAGTCAGAGAAAGACAAATACTGTATGTTCTCACTTATATGTGGAATCTAAAGAAGCCAAATTCTTAGGAATCCAGAGAAGATTGGCAGGTGCAGGGGTGAGGGAAATGGGAAGATACTGGCCAAATGGTTAATCTCCCTATGATAGGATGAATAAATTCTGAGGATTTAATATACAGCATGGTGATTATATTTTATAGTACTGCATTATATAGTTAACAGTTATATACTTAAAAACTTTTTTTAAGATTTTATTTATTTATTTGAGAAAGAGAGAGAAAGCACAAGCAGAGGGGAGAGGGAGAGCAGGGAGCCTGACATGGGGCTCAATCCCAGGACCCTGAGATCATGATCTGAGCCATAGACAGATGCTTAACCCACTAAGCCACTCAGGCAACCCCTTAAAAGTTGCTAAGAAAGTAGGTCTTAAATGTTCTCACCACCCATACACACACACACACACACACACACACAAATTGTAACTATGTGAGGTGATGGGTGGGTTAACTTATCTTATTGTGGTAATCATTTTGCAATGTATCAAATCATCACACTGTACATCTCCAACTTACACAATGTTATACATCAATGATAGGGCAACAAAGCAGGAAGAAGTATTATGAAAAAGTACATATGGATATTAAATGAGTTAACACATACAAGAGACTTCGAACAGTGCCAGGCACCCACTAAGTGTGGAGTAATAGTGAATTTCTTGTTGTGGTTCACTGAGCATTTGCTGATCTTGCTGGAGCTGCCAAGGTCAACGGCTCTGGAACAGGACCTGGGTTCACATGTCACCTCCACTCATGCAAACTGTGAGGCTTGGGCAAACCTTACCAACCCTCCTTGGGCAACCTCTGCACCTCAGTTTCCTCTTGTGTGGATGGAAATAATGACAGTACCTGCATCGTAGGGTTGTTGCAAAGATAAATTATATGCAGTGCACCTAGAACAGCGCCAGACTAAAGCTAAACCTGCAAAAAGTGTTTGTGATCGCTGTCACTCTCGTGATTATTCCTACCTGCCATGTGCAGGGGAGACAAAGGTAAATAAGGAACTTCAAGCACAGCCCTTGTCAGAGCTGAAAAGAAGTTGCAAATGTAACACCCTTGATTTCAAGAGGTTTTACAGTATCCAGTCATCCTTGAAGAGAAAGTGCAAAAAGGAAATCCTATCAGTTAATATCTCTTGTATCTAGAGTCATTCTCTTGGTTTACAACAGTTACTTTTACTCTTTGCTTTGGGCATCTCATTTGCTTAAAATTGATGGCCTGAAAAGGGATGTTCATCCGGATTCCCTCACAGAGCTGACAGTCCACTGCCACTCCACTGTCGTTACAATGATTTATCATTATTCTTTCTCTGCTGCTTTTGACAGGCAAAGGAAGGGTCTTATGTGCAGTCTTATGCCCTGACTGTGATAGACACATCCCTTCAAAAAAGTAGCTTGTGTTTTCTGATCTCATTATCAGAAGAGCTATATTCTCTTGTCCAGCTAAACCAAAAGCCTTCAAACAGACACCAGATAAAGCCTAGACTCATACTTTTGTAATTGCCATATAAGTTACACACAAAAGAATTCAACTTATCACATAGTTACCAAATAGTAATGACTAACATGTATCAGCATGTTTCCTAAGCACCTGTGCATATAGAATGGTATAGAGAGATTTAGGGAACACAACCCCCAATTCCTGGGAACATCTGCTTTCTTCAGCGCACACTTGCTAATGGGTCTCCCTTGGATTCAGCAGTACTGAGCAAACAACCCTTATGATTAGAGACTGATACAAATGAAAATGGTAAGACAGACATATTCTGTATCATTTGTATTTGTTAACACATGCACACACACACACACACACACATTCATTCACCTGCATAAGCTGGTAAAAACAATGACTGGTACCTGCATAAGCTGGTAAAAATAATGAAAAATCTGGAAATATTAAGTGTAAGTTGGAATTTGATATGTACCTTTATTAGTCTTCTAGCACTATCATAATGAATTACTATAGATGGGGTAGCTTAAAACAACAAAAATTCATTTTCTCACACTTCTGGAGGCCAAAGTCTGAAATCAAAGTGTGCACAGAGCCCTGTTCCCTCTGAAGGCCCTAGGAGAAAATCCTTCCTGTGTCCTGCCAGCTTCCATGGGTCCAGGCTTTCCCTGCCAGTGGCTGCATCCCACCAACTCCCACCCCCCCCTTCACTTGGTATCCTTGCTGTGTGTCTCTTACAAAGACTCATGATTGGATTTGCCCTCCCGTATAATCCAGAATGATCTCATCTTGAGATCTTTAATTTAATTACATCTACAAAGACCCTTTTTCCAAATAAGGTCCCTTCACAAATTCTGGGGATTGAGCTGTGGATATATTTTAGGGGGAGGGAGTTTGGGGGGAGGTCACCATTCAACCCACTACAATATCCCAAGAAAACCTTATCTGTAGTTACAACTAAAAAGTAACCTGAAATATCTGTTCTGTCAGTGACCCTAAAGGTACAAAAGAGCGGGCAGGAAAGGGCCTGTGAATACCAGAGGGCAAAAAGCCCATCACCCGGACCAGGGTGGAATCCCAGCACCCATGGTCTCCATGTTGGATGTTGTTTCACTTTCAGATTATATCCATATAAGAGAATTTGAAAGACTGAGCCAGCCACTGCAGGCTGGAGCCTTTTCTACATTGTTTCCACCTCTGACCTCATGAGGGATACACCCAACCTGCCAGCTCATTGGAGAGAGAGGAGAAGAGCTTCTTAGACACATCTTACGACCCATGGGAATCTGCAGTTCTTCAAGTATGATGCAAGAACTCGATTTTTTTTAAAGTTTGCATGTCCCTCCCTCTTTCCATCTGTGCTCTGTGTCTCCTTTCTGTTGATGTCTACATAAATTGGGAAAAGGAATGTAAGAGAAAAACTTCTAAGGAAGCCATGAAATGGGGCACCTGGGTAGCTCAGTCAGTTAAGTGTCTGCCTTCAGCTCAGGTGGTAAACCCAGGGTCCTGAGATCGAGTCCCACACTGGGCTTCTAGCATAGCAGGGAGCCGGCTTCTCCCTCTGCCTTGTGCTGTCTCAGATAAATAAACAAATAACTTGAGAAAGGAAGGAAGGGAGGGAGGAAGGAGGAAAGGAAACCATGCAACTTCTCATTCATTTAGGGCTCCTGACAAGTCATGGAAGAAAATATAGTGGTCTCTTACAAAAAGAAAAAAAAATGTTTAGGAATTTAAATTATAGATTTTGGAAAATCAAAAATAAACCTAAAGGTAGTTATTCTTGTCCCATCATGCAAATGAAGGTTAGGCAACTTCCTGGAACACAAGAAAGTCCCAAACCCTTTCCTTTGGGAACCAAGTTGACCACCTATTTCTGAACTCCCCTTTCACATACGAGAAGGTTTCAAGGCTGCCTCTGGGGTGTCAGGAGGAAGAGGAAATGGACCAGAACATCACTCTCTGAGGCACCTGAAGCAGGATGGAGGGGTCGGGGTTGGCCAAAGAGCACGAAGCAGCTACCAGAAATGGTGTCTTTACTCTGAGGGGAATTATTCCTTGAGCTTTTTAGGAAAATCCATTATCATGGAGTCCAGAAAAAAATCGCCTGGCAACTAGGGCCCTGGATCCCACATGCTCTTAATTCCTGGCCTCAAGCAAGAAGCAGTGCTCATGCTCTTAAAAGAAACCAGCTTTAGGGGCTGGTTTCTGAGCATGGCTCAGTTGGTGAAGCATCCAATTCTTGGTTTCAGCTCAGGTCATGATCTCAGGGCCCTGGGATTGAGCCCCCCCATTGGGCTTTATGCTCAGCACGGCATGCTTGAGATTCTTTCTCCCCCTGTGATCCCCTCCCGCACATATTCGCTCTCTCTCTCAAATAAATAAATAAATCTTTGGGGAAAAAAGAGAGAGAGAGAGAGGAGGGCTTTGACCTCCTGCTTCCTGCTGCCAGCTGTCTCAGAGGGGAGGCCAGTGCGCCCTGACCCAGTCGAGATACCAGTAGGCACAAATGGAGTTTACCCATGATCCCCAGTCAGCTGGTTCCCATGGGCAGAGTTGCCCTGCTCCTTGCAGACATCCATCCCCCAGATTCTCCTCTCTCAGCAGCCAAACCCAGACCAACCAGCCCAAGAGTCACTTTTGAACAAATGCTGTACTCTATGCAAAAGCTTATTCATCATCAAGCTAATGAAGCTTACACTTCAGGGACCCCAAGTAGCAGGGGCCTCTCTCGAAGGGCTACAGACAATTTATAACCATGATCTGTTACTATTTTTCTGTAAGATGGCCCTCCAAATTGTAGATGCCCCAGGTCTCAAAAACCTGGATCTGCCCCATCTCTCATGGTGTATCCCATGGCAGTTATAATTTATAGAGCTTAAAATAGGGGCTTAATAAATATAAGTCAGAATAATTAATGTAACACCTTTGATGTACCAACACGAGTCACAGATACGATCTTTGCCTTGGAGACACCCAAAGCATAGTGTAGAAAGGAAACGTGAATAAAAAAATTTAAGCACCACATAAACGTAACCTCCTGACTCCAATAAACGCTACACAGCTTCACTGTGAGAGGACCAGACAATTGGAGGACGTGCCCCGGGCAGAGAAGTTCACAGAAGGCAACAGTGGAGCTGAGATCTGAAGGAGGTGAGAATTAACTAGGTGGAAGGGAGAGAGGTGGGGGAGAACTTTCTAGGCTGAGAGGACGGAAGTGCTGTGGAGGGAAAGACCAGGGCATGTCATAGCTACTGAGAGCAGGCTCGACCAGCCGCCGCCCAGACAGCAAGGAGGACCTTGGTATAAAATGAGTCTGGGAGGCAAACCAACCACACAGGGCTTCATCAACCCCTGAGGGTCTTTCCACGTTTATTACAAGATCAACAGGAAGCAATGAAGCCAGCATACTTCGTTGGAGTGTTGGGGTGGGGGGCAAGGATAGTAGGAATGCCGTGAGCTGTTGCGTCAGGTTCCAGAGAAGGCAGGAGACCACGGAATCCGGCTTGCAGGTAGGCCGGGCTGAGGCGGCTTGGCTGAGGCAAACGAGGGAGCAGAGCCCAAGCGATGGAGGCAGTGAGTTTATACCGGGAAGGAGGTGCCCTCCGATGGCTTTGTTTCCCTGCTGACAGTGGGAAGGTGAAAAGAGAAGCAGGAAGTGTGTAGAAAACGAGAGATAGAGTGAATGCTCCAGACCCCAGGCTACTTTGCAGGGAAGACCCCTGGGCCCAGAAAGGGGCTTGTGTTTCCCAGACCTGCTGTGAGGTGCCATGAGGCCGATATGCCCTCTCCCGCGGCGTTTGCCTTACAGAGAAGGGTCCGCACTAACATCACAGGAGGCCCGAGGCAGGAGTAGAGGGTCGGGGGTATTTGTTTCCAATCTCCAGGCAGTTTTCTGTCTCAGCAAATTTGGAGATTTGAATACCTCTTTGAGGCAACGGTTTCTCTCTTTCAAGAAAACCACCAGTTTTTCTTGAGAAAGACTATGAGCCCCCCTAATCACAGACATTTCAGAGGCACAGAGAAGTGATCTCTATGGCAATGGAACCTGGTATTTGCAGTCACCTCAGTGCCACGTCCCGCCAGGTCCCTGGCTTTGGGCAGCAAGGAATGGCTCTTTGGTCTGTCCACGTTCGGGCCGCACCGGGCCTGCAAGCTGTCACTTGCTCTACGAGAACTGTATGCACTACTGTGGGCATTTTGACTCTGACTCAGGAGGTCAGACTGATGCGCGTAAAGCAATCGGCACAAACTGTCCATGCCATGCAGTGATTGAAGTTCACGAGAGAAAAGGAAATGTTGCAAAGGCTCCAGCCATCGGGGAGACTTCTATGGAGGAGGTACTTGAAGGAGGCCGTGAAGAACAGTGGGGACGTGTGAGGGAAGGACAGGGCATCCCCATGAAGGGAGCAGCTTGGGTGTGACTCCTCAGCAGGCAGGTCTGGGTGTATCGCTTACTAGCTGCACGGCCTTGAAAAAAAATGACTTCAACTCTTTGTGTTTTGTTTTCCTGTGACAAGAGCAAGTTATTCCTATAAGGCCCTCCTGAGGAGCCGACAAGGTAATTCTTACAGTGTTCTTACCACAGGGCCCAGGCCATATGAAGCAACCCATAAACATGCCAGTATTTTGTTTTTGTTTTTGTTATTATTACATGTTAGAATAGTAAAATGCCAACTCCTCTCACATTCCAAAGCAAGCTTTGAGACCACCAAGCAGGACTTTCCAAGACGGTGTAACTGGAGATGTGGCCACTCCTCGGCCTTCAGCCACACAGAGGGCGTAAGAGGATCATGAGCAGAAATGACAAGAGAAGAGGGTCTCTTTTTGGAGAGCTGTGGGTGTGACGGTCTGCTCTCCCAAGGGTTAGGCATCCCTCCCTTCAAGCTGGGGAAAGGAACTTCATAAGTACTACTTGGAGAGCTTGCTAAGTGTCCCCTCAATGGGGGACATGGGACTCTGGTAGCTGATTCACTCCTGAGGAACACAAAGAACACAGACCTCCTGCTGGTGGAGAAGAGAGGCGGTTCTAGAATGGCATGCATCCAGAAAGTTTGCTGGGGCAAAGGCAGAAACGTTTCCTGTTGGCCATATCCAGGCCACAAGAAGAAGAGCTAGCAAGAGGGTTTGAAAGGGTCACTAATAATGAAGACCTCAGAGAACCGAGTTTGAAATGCCGAGGATCTGAGGAAGGAGCCCAGAGTGACCAGTTGGAGCGGACATTCACCATACCTGGGGGAAAACAGGTAAGGGATCGCTAGTCAAGGTCTGTGCTGCAGGACTGGGAGGAGGGTGTGTGGGAAGGAGGAGTTCTCTGGAGGAAGAAAGAAACAGGAAGGTAACCCCATCCGAGGAACAATCAGCTGTTCACTGCCAAGCCCAAGGAGTGCAAAGTCCAGCTCACGGAGAGTGAGTTTCGGGTATCCGTGTGTTTGTCCTCTGTTGCTGTTACAGAAAATCATCACAAATTTAGTGGCCTCACACAACACAAATTGATTATTTACAGTTTATAAAAACCTGACGTCTGTTTTCTATTCCAGCCTCCAGAGGCAGCCGCATTCCTAGGCTCTTGACTGCGACGGTCAGTTTTCCTCATATCGCATCACTTGGACTCTCTTCTGCGTTTCTTTTCCTGTGACAAGGACCCTTGTGATTGCACTGAGCCCACCTGAGTAACTCGGGATAATCGCCCCCATCTCAAGGTCAGATGATTATCAACCTTCATTCTAGCTAGAATGTATACACAGGCTCCAGGGACTCGTATGTGGATGTCTCTGGGGCATCGTTATTGTGCCCACCATACTCAGTAAGAATCTTCCCACCCCTCAGCTCCCTCCCTGCCTTAAATTCAACCCCAGAGGAGCCAGGAGCAGCCTGGCAAGGATTGGAGGTTGGGAAACAGAAAAGGAACCAATGTGCGTCTGTCTGGCCACAGGATCGGCACAGTGCCTGAAACAGCATGAGAAATAACTTAAATTGATATTCAGTGAATGATGCACATCCCACAGTAATTGGGGGCCCGGTATGCTTCTTGATGGAAGCAGCCCCCTTAGACGTTCCCAGCCACATCTGCCATCTCCCAATCAGGGAAGCCCTTTTGCCAAAACTCAAACCCTGCCTTATTCCCTTTTAAATTGTAGTTATTGTTTTCACCCCAAACTCCAGAATTGTATAATTACACCTTGAAACATATGGTGCACACAGCTTCCTAAAACGAGGGCTCCATCAGAAGTTACAAGGTGAGAGTTTGCATCTCTGATTTTAAATGGGGCTAACCACTCAAATGAGAGTCATTGTTCTATTCCGGACGGAGAGAAAAGGGTTCTGGAATGCCAAGAGCAAGCAGGGCAGCGATACCCTCCAGACACTGTCAGAGGCAGTCTCTGCTCGCCTGAACCCGAACGGAAGGTGGAACCCAGGCGCGCAGGCTCCTGAAAGAGGAAAGGGAACGTGTCTGCGGATCAGAGCCGACCTCTGATTTTTCACAGAGAAGGGGAAATAGGGCAACATGAAAGACTGGGAGCCAAATACAGAGGAACAATAAGGTGCCTCCTGAATGAAAAGATCGAGCCCCCCTTGCTGGAGCGAGGGCCTGGAAAGTCAGCAGTCCCACCCAACCAGCCGTTCCCCCGCGGGGGCTCAGGAACCTTCACAGGTCATCACAGTACTAACCAGGTAGCCTCTGTGTATCTGGAAATGAGAGTCCAGGGCAATAATCGGTGAGGGGTTAGCCAGCACAAGCCAGGGCAGGTGAGAGAGGTGGACTCTCAGGTGGTTCGGGGAGGCTCACCAGGCCTTCTGGTGGCCAGGGTGAAGGTTCCATCGAAAGCAACCATGGCAAGCTCACCAAACAGTCTTCAGATTACCAGTTTGGTTCGTGGATTTATAGAAGGAGTTCGGAATTATCCAGGACTTAATAATTAATGATCTTCTGTAATTTAATAAACTTGTGTTTTGGTTTATGCATCTTCTCTTAGAACAGCCTGAGTCATTGTCTGAGAATGGGCTTTCACAAACGTCCACACTGTGGCTATCCATTGAGGGACATCCTGGCAACTAGTGACAGCTCTCTCTGAATTTTAGCCTGTGTCCTTTGGCCTTGGATTTGTAGATCATTTGGAAATATTACTTTCCTGGAATAACCACACACACACAAACACCCCTCATGGAGAGCTCCTATTCATCCTTCACAGCCCAACTTAAGTGCCACACTCTGAGAAGCTTTTTTCTGGATTATCCAGCACTACTGGGGACGGCGGGGGGTGGGGGGGGATTGGTGTGAAGAACATAGAGAAAAGAAATCACAGAATAATTGACAAAACTGTAGAGACCCATTGATTTTCAAACCTTTTTACTTAGAGAACACTTGTCCAACCAAACGCTGATATGGAAGCCAATATGTAAAACATAAAAACATAAAAAATGGATGTGCTCTGGCTAAAAGAGGGATAGGAGGCCAGCAACTACTCCCTGGGCTTCCACAATCCACCCCTATCACAGTGAAAGCTCTTCTCCCACAATCTGTAAAACATTTATCCAGTCTCACTCTCATTTTACGAATGAGGAAACAGATACAGAATCTGATGCCAGAAAATGGTTGATGGTGTTGTTTCGTGTGGTTCTCCCAAACCAGAGACAATAATAACACAATACTGGGGCACTGGTGGCTCGATCAGTTGAGGGTCTAACTCTTGCTTTCGGTTCAAGTCATGATCTCAGGGTCCTGGGATCAAGCCCCACGTCAGGCTCTGCACTCAGTGCAGAGTCTGCTTGGGATTCTCTCTCACTCTCTCTTCTTCCGTCACTCTCCCCCACCCTGACTTGCACGCTCGCATGCACACACACACACACACACATTCTTTCTCTCTCTCCCTCTAAAATAAATAAATAAATATTTTAAAATAATAATAATAATATGATATTAATACTGCTCTTCCTAGCTTTGGCAGGTACTATTTATCAGTCCCACAAGTGTGCTCAGAATCCGTCTCAAGACAGGATTCTAATAAGCTGTTAACAATTGATTAGAGTTGACATGTAAGATTAAATTATTTACTCTTTCTATTGTAAATAATATTTTTTCTGTCCTAGATGTTAACAAATAGAATTTTATAGCCAATGTCATTAATATTTAAAAGGGTAGAAAAGGCTAATAGGATATGTAAGCCAATAGAAATCTCTTTTCTTTTTCATTTAATTAGTGATCTCACCTTACACATTTTCAGAGTTGACTTTCCAAATCTAATGGTATGGTATTAAGTAAACAATTACTATCTGATTACATTTTCTTTACTAGATTAAAATATAAAAATAAAGTTGCTAGATGTATTCCTTGGTAGGGTGGACAATGACAACTCAAAAAAAAAAAAAAGGTGAGAGTACACCCTTGTTTTTAACTCTCTAGGGTTTGGTTGATTCAAGCTTGAAGTAAAAAAGCAAACCATTCCCAATTCTGATCCTGACTTAGCCTTTATCATTCTTCAGATATTTGGGGCATCTGAGTGGCTCAGTCAGTTAAGCATGTGCCTTTGGCTCAGGTCATGATCCTGGGGTCCTGGGAATGAGTCCTGCATGGGCTCTCTGCTCAGCAGGGTGTCTGCTTCTCCCTCTCCCTCTGTTGCTCCCCCTGCTTGTGCTCTCTTTCTCTCTCTGTCAAATAAGTAAATAAAATCTTTTTTAAAAAATAATTTTTTAAATATTCAACTCTCTCTTCTTGAGAATTGCCTTTATGGAGAAAGGAGTAAATATCCTTTACCAATCACTAGATCTGATTCACACATGTCATCTATATACAAAACACAAGACACAAGGCACAGCATAAAGATGCCTGCTGGTTCTGGGACCCAGTTTTTCTCCTTAGATTCCTGTGATGGGGTTCAGGACATGCTACCCCAAAATATAGCACCATGGAATATTAAATGCCTGAAGATGAAGGAATTTTTTTTTTAAATAGTAGCAGGAAGTTCACTCTGACCTCTCCTACCACCCACCACCCTTCTTCCCTGAAACAAGTCATAAAACTCTCCTGGGAAAGATTATGTGCCCTGTACCAGGAGAAGACATTCTCATCACCAGAGATGGGGAATTCGGGGCCAAGAAATTTATACAAATAATCTTTGTCAAATTAACCCTTACTTTCCCAATTTCTTCTTCACCATTTATTACCCCCAAACCAAATCCCTTTGTCTTATCAACTCTTCACAAAAATGTATTTTTTTTTTTTTTTTTTGTCTAAAAGGTAAAAAAGCTTCCTGCTCTGGTCACTTCTCCAGATCTTCATTCTCTTCTGAAGGCTGTCATGGATATGTTAAAATACACTAAAATTTGAATGTTTTTCTCCTGTTGATCTGTCTTCATCAGTTTCATTTTCAGAAGAAGGCAGGGACTCTAAGAGGCTTGAAGAAAAATTTTCCTCTCCTACACTTACTTACCTAGGCACTTGAAACAGAAAAGTCTTCCCTTTTAGAAGAACATGGAGGAAACTCATTGCCCTGTTCCCCAGCCCCTTTTTCCTCTTCTCTGTAAGGAGGGGTCATTTATCTGCTTAGGCTGGTTGGGATGAGGCACTGAGGCCCACTAACCAAGTCTCTGCCCATCTCTCACCATCACTCCCACTCCTTGGCCTGTTTATACATTACCTGTATACCAGTCCCCCTCCATGCAGCCAGCCAGTGAGAAAGAGTCTCTCTGGATCTGGGTTGTGGGTTCAACGGGAGGCAGAGAAGAGGCCAGAGAGAGAAGGGAAGGCCATTTGGGCCTCAGGTTCACTTCACAAAGTCCAATCCAGCAACTGACAGACTCTAACTCTTTGTGACTCCCAATTGTAGAATTTGGAAGACAGAGTCAACACATAGTCTCTTCAGGCACCCCAGTACTTCCCCAGATGTGGTTCCATATACATCATTTTTGTGCATACAGATGTATGTTAGCACAGGTCTCCTTGTTCATCATGGGTCCAGACATACTAAAAAATTTCCAAACATCTGCTAACGCAAACTTTGAGTGGTCTTTAATATCCATGAGGCTCAACCAAATGGAGAAACTCCCATTTCTCCAAAAAAGAGTTTCTGCGATGGCATCCTCCAACACCTCCACACCCCTACCCTGCCCCTGCTCTCCAAGCACCCAACCCGTACATGGGTTTGCAGAGACTTGCCAGGATCACTTTACTTCAAGTCACACACCAGTTGCCTTCTCTCCAACAGTAGCCTAAAGTCAGTGTCCTGGATCTCTCATAGGACTAGATGGTGAAACTAAACTTCTGCCCTCTCATCCACATCATCTCCTTGCTTTCTTTGCCTAATTGTTACTAGGAGTGACCATGCCATATGGAGACCCCTGTAGTTGACCCCGTGTAACTGATACACTAACTGTGTTATCAGTTAGACAAGATACACATTTTCCTTCTCTGGGTTTGGAGTCCAGCAACCCTTCCTAAAACTTGTCTCAATTCCTAGCAGAAAATCCGTTTTCTGGCTTAGATCATCACATTCAAAAGATTGATTTCTTGGGAGGCTGACATGAAGCTCTGATTAGCTTCTATATATATTGATAAACATGATGAGGAGTGGGGGTAGTTTCCAATCCTTGGGTTATCTTTGAAATCAGAATACACATTCTACTGCCACTGTTTCAGGGTTAAAGCACCCATGAACTTATAATAAACTGTCTTTCAAAAACCTGCTTGTGTTGGGGGAAACTGGAGAGGGAGACAAACCATGAGAGACTGTGGACTCTAAGAAACAAACTGAGGGTTTGGGAGAGGAGGGGGGGGTGGGAGGTTGGGTGAGTCTGGTGGTGGGTAGTAAGGGGCACATGTATTGCATGGAGGAGTGGGTGAGGTGAATAAACAATGAATTTTGGAACACTGAAAAACAATTAAGTCAAATTAAATCTGTTTTTAAAAAACTGCTTGTTAGGTACTTTGACTTAAGCCTTAATTCAGAAATGTTACTGGGATCTTGGAAACCTTTATGGAAAAATGTTCATTTCTGTTTTTAATAACTTACTAATAAATATAAAAAGAAATCTATCCATATAGTACTACTAATTCAAATAGGACGAGCCTGGCTCAAAAGCTAAAAACTAAGTTTTCCTTCCCCCCCTGCAACCAAGAGTTCCATTCCTCAGTGGCAATAACTCCTTCTTTTGTATAATTCTTATGGGCTTACTTCCACAATACTAAGTGGGTGCTTATAGTTTGTTTTCTAATTTGCTAACTTTAAGCATGATGTATTGACTCTCTGCAATGAAAATGAGGGATTTGGTTCATTTATGCTGCCTCCAATATTATATCTTCTGCATTTCTGCCAGTCATGTTTTTTTATTCTGTAAGTTATATTTGCAAATCTTATACATTTTGAGTCTTTGAACCATTGGCTTTACACAATATCTTGCCCCATTATCTTTAGATGGTAAGGGGGTGGTGAGGGAATTAAGACCCCCACTTTTGCTATTGTGTCTCCTCACACCACTCCAACCCTCCCTCCCTTGCCCCTCATTCCAACATGTCATTATCTTTATACAGTCAGTGTTAAGTTTTATAAAATGTGCATCAATGTTAAAATAAACTAAGGGTTTCATGCTTTATTTCTTGTCTAAAAGTTTTCTCTCTTACTTGATTGCCCTGTCCTGGACCTTCCACCCACTAGACAGAGCAGGCTTTTTGGCTTCTCCCTTCTGTGTTAGTGAGTTTCCAATTTCTTCAATTCCTGGGATAGATGAGGTAAAAGAAGGTTCTCAAGGTCCTTCACTGGCCTATATTCTTTTCTTCAGCTTTCAGCGTCTTTGTATGTCTGTTTTATATTTAATGTCTAAGATTTTTAGTTGTATTTAGTAGCAAGAATAGTGAAAAACATGTCTATTCCATTCTCTGAGAAATAGAAGTTTGAATTCCTTTGTAACCACCAGATTATATATACTTTTTTTTTTTTCAGATTATCTCCTGCATAGCAAAACCCCTGAATCCTTACATCTCAAAAAAAAAAAAAAAAAAAAAAAAATCTTTACTTTGTCCTCACTGGAAACATAGTTTATCATGAGCATATAAAGACTTTTAGGTTCAGGAACTTTTGATTTTAACTCCAACATGCAAAGACCCTGGAAGCTGTCCCTCTTCTCTTTACAATTCAGAAAGATCAGAAAAGCCTGAAGATCAATGGCTTCTCATGGATCCATCCAAGAACTGAGGTTCCAGGGCAAACCATGACCAAAAGTCTAGAGACATGGGTGAATCCACAAAGTCATAGCAGGGATCTGTTTACCTGGAACACAAGCTACCGGAGCCCTAAGCAGTCAGAAACACTTAAATGATAATTTTGACAAATTGCTGGATGCTAGATGCATTAGCACAAGAGTGAGAAATTCCTACGGACCATAGCTTTAAAGGTGTCCCCACACTTTCTTGGGTTTTACCTCTTGGAGCCTCATTAGATTTTAATAGTGAGGATCCAAAAAAGATCCCCTAATGGCTCTGATAGGAAGAGGAGGAACGTAGCCATTGTCCATATTCTCTGTAGCAAAAGCCAGGAGAAAAGACTACCAGAGGGGCAGTACCCACCCAGGGGGTAAGACACTTTCCCACTCCAGCCATCTTGTTTCGTCTAGGCAGGAATTCGAGTAGTTGGGAAATACTTGTGAAGGTCACAGCCCTGCAACACAAGCCTAGTAGAAAATTGAGATTTAACCATTAGATTATAAAATGTTTCTTCTCCCACACACCCAACCACCAGACCAAAATGGGTCAGTATAAAGCGTGGACTGCAACACAAATAGTTGCAAAACAGGGGTACCTGGGTAGCTCAGTGGGTTGAGCCTCTGCCTTCAGCTTGGGTTAAGATCTCAAGGCCCTGGGATCAAGCTCGCATCGGGCTCTGTGCTCAGCAGGGAGCCTGCTTCCTCCCCTCTCTCTCTGCTTGTCTTTCTGCCTACTTGTGCTCTCTCTCTGTCAAATAAATAAAATAAAATCTTTCAAAAAAATAGTTGCAAAACACAGACTGAGCCTGGAGACCTTAGAGAAGCCTGCAGCCAACAAGGTCACTACAGAAATTTGAAGTTTCTGATACTCGTATCTATAGCAAGCATTAAACACAACCCCATGCCTTGCCAAATTAGCATAAAATATCATTCGAGGCCAATTTACCTCTGTTTCTACTAACCAACTCCTTGGGCTTTCATCCAAAAATTACATGGCATGCTAAAAGGAAACAAGAAACAGTCCGAAGAGACAAACCAAACATCAGGCCAAGACTCAGATATGACATAGATATTGGAATTATACAGGGGAATTAAAATCATTATAGTTAATATGTTAAGGGCTCTAATGGGAAAAGTAGACAACTTGCAAGAAGAAATAGATGCGTAATGTAAGCAAGAGTGACTGCACATGTTCCCACATTCTCCATCCATAATTATGAGTAGTGCCTCCTTTTTACTTTCACACCCGTCCTGGATCAGCTAACAAAACACATGGGCATCCTATTGATATGTCACCCTAACAGACAGCAGATTTTTTTTTTCTGCAAACCTTTAATTCACTTTTGCTTTTTGAAAGCTCCTTGAAGACTAGATATTCCACGGCTGCTGACATAGGTCCTTTTAGTTTTCTTGTAGCAAAATCTGAAACTTTCCAAGTGTCTTGACCATCCATCATAACTATGCCAGAACATTCCCTAATTTGTAGAAATCAAACTGTTTATGGTTTGAATTTTTTTTTCATTCAAAAGTTGAACAGTCCCTAAACGAAACCATAAATAATCTAAAGGTCTTTTTTCTAGAAAGTAGATGAACCAGGAACACAAGTTATGGAGAATAACAATAGGATTATTCGCCTATTCTCCCTTCTTTGGCAGCCTCCTCCCTCCCACTCCCACTGTGAAAGCAGCCACAGTTCGTTGGTCCGGGGGCAGATACTTGACACAGTCTCAGCCCATCAGAGCCAGCCAGAGTCCTCCCCAGGAAGGTATCAATTAGATCTCACAGAGTCAATGATCGTATGGGCCGGCTGAAGGTCTAAGATATAAAGCTTTAGAATGTGTTGGTGGCTGTTCTCTAAACTAGTAGAGAAAGAGAGAGAGGGAAGGGAAGGAAAGAAGAAAGAGAAGAATGAAGCCAATGGCAGCAAGAAGCAACACCTAGAGACAAAGAGAAAGCCCCGATGGCATTTGAATACCTGCTTCTAGTTGCTTCTAAGGCTAGCAGCCTCCTTCTCTTTCCTGTTGCCTGATTGTTCTTCTCTTCCACAAAATACCCAGATTCCTGCCAATAAATTTCCTTTTTTCCATAAGTAGAATGAGTTTGCTTTCTGTCACCTTTGGTTGAGGAGTCCTCACTAATACAAGAGGTTAATGTATGTGTCTCATTTAAGAAGAGTCTTCTGGCAGGAAGTTCACAGAGGAACTACACAGTTAAAAGCCTTTACTTTTAAGCTGAGATGCCCTCAAGCAATCTTCTGCAATTTCTCTACTTACCATTTAGGAATCTAAAGGCAATTTTTTATATCCTCTCCTCGCTTACTATGTATCTCTAGAGTCATTCAACCACTCTTATCCTTTCAACTATATCCATTAAGGAAAATAGCACAGACTTTTAAAGAAAAGGTTGTTTGGCCTCATAATCCCCCTGATTAAAATCTCTCTCTCTCCCTCTCTCTCTCTCTCTCTCTTTCTACGTAAGCCATTTCCAGTACTTACTTTTAAAGAACGAAGGCCTGACTTTGAAGCTCATGAATCCATACAGAGGGTCTTTGTTTTGGGCTGAAATTGCCCCTCTCCCCTCAAATTCCTATGTTGAAGCTTTAACCTCAAGGGCCTCAGAATGCACCTATATTTGGAGACAGGGTCTTTAAAGAGGTAATTAAGTTAAAATGAGGCCACCGAGTGTGGATCCTTATCCAGTATGACTGGTATCTTTGTAGGAATGGAAATTAAGGGCACAGAAATGTAAAAGGGAAGATGATGTCAAGACACAAGGAGAAGGTGGCCATCTACAAGCCAAAGAGTGAGGCCTCAGAAGATACCAACTCTGTCAACCTCTTGGTCTTGGACTTTTAGTCTCCAGAATCATAAGAAAAGAAATGTATATTGTTTATTCCACCCAGTGTGTGGTAATTTGTTAAGGCAGCCCTAGAAAACTAATGCTATCTGTATTAGCCAGGGTTCTCCAGAGAAACAAAGGAAGTAAGAAGGATGGATGGATAATAGGTAATAAGGAATCAGCTCATGTTGTTATGAAGGCTAAGTCTCATGATCTATAATCAGCAAGCTAGAGACCCAGGAGAGCCAATGATATTGTTCCAGGCTGAATGCCCACAGGCTCGAGACCTGGAAAGAACTGTTTCAATCCAAATCCAAAGGCAGGGAAAAACTCAATGTTGCCTCTTGAAGGCTTTCTGTCTTATTCACAGAAGGAGCAGCTTTTTTTGTCTCTTGAGGTCTTCAACTGATTGGATGTGGCCCACCCACTTTAGGGAGCAAAATTCTCTTTACTCAACCTACCAACTTAGATGTTAATCTCATCCAGAACCATCTTGACAGACACACCCAGAATAATGTTTGACTAAAATGTCTGGGCACTCTGTGGCCCAGTGAAGTTAACACATAAAATTAACCATCACATTGTCTTCTAAAATGAGATCTATAACTTAACCAACTGATATCCTAAATTATTGAAGCCAAGTCCCCCCTAACTCTCTACAGGTATATTAAATGTCATTTAGATAGTAGTCACCTGATAGCACAATGATCCATTGATTAAGCCACCAAATTACATAAAGCTTCCAGTAAAACTGTCCTGCCTGCCAGGAGCTTTAATTTTCAAGTCAGATACCATCAGGATACATCAAAGATAACAAAGCTGTGGAGAGAGAGCTTTCACACAAGAGCAGTGCTTGGAGGCACTTCGCTTTTTAAGACCACCTTCACTCTCCTCGAATCTAGTGCATTTTATGAGGAATAAAAAAGCATTTTCATATTGAAGTTTGCTTTCAGCAACCTGGTAGATGCCTCACTGCTGAAGAGGGCAGCCGGCTAAGCGGTTATCCATTCCACTTACCTCGGTGCCTTGTCGACACTCTGTCAGCTCAGCTGATCCTGCTTTTTGTTTGGCAGTCGGCTCCCTTCAACGTTGAGATGTAGAAGGGTAATGGCTGATTATCAATTGCAGCCCGTGAAATGTGGCTAATTGGGTTATAGTATGTGGAGTTGGATAAAGAAAGCTTTGGGTAGGAATTTTGTGAATTATCAGAAAATTATACCAGTGCCTTACAGTTTACAAGTGCCAGAAATTTAAACAACACAGAAAAGGGGGCATCTGGGTGGCTCAGTCGGTTAAGCATCTGCATTCAGCTCAGGTCATAATTGCAGAGCCCTGGGATCGAGCCCTACATCGGGCTCCCTGCTCAGCAGGGAAGGAAGCTGCTTCTCCCTCTCCCTCTGCCTCTCTCCCCAGCTTGTGTGCTCTCGCTCTCTCTCTCTCAAATAAATAAATAAAATCTTTAAAAAATAAACCAACAAACAACACAGAAAAAGAGAGAACTGCTATCCTCTCCTGGACTCACTCCCTTTTTCCCAGGAAGCTTTCTGAACCTCTTTCATCCCCACAGGTCAAACCACTTATTTCATCCTCAAAGGGCTTATTCTTTGAAACCTCTTTAGGAAACAAGAAAATTATCTAGTGTTAGAGATGTTCATTTTGTTTTCACATTCAATTCAGGAATATCCAATACTGAAATACCTGGGTAAATATGAGATCATTTAAAAGTAAGTGTCAGCCAGATACAGGCAGAGAGCAATGTATGCAGAGCTCTCTGAGAAAAAGGAGAAAGGATGATTGAAGAGTCCATTCACCCATCTAAGGGATCTTTTTTTAAGGTTTATTTATTTATTATTTAAGAGAGAGAGAGAGAGTACGTAAGAGAGAACAAGGGGAGGGGCAGAGGGAGAGAATATTCAGACTCCTCACTGAGCACAAAGGGGACTCGGGGCTCAATCTCACGACCCTGAGATCCTGACCTGAGCCAAAACACCAACTAAGACACCCGGGGGCCCCACTCATCCAAAGGATCTTGATAGAAACAGCTTGTTTTGGGCAAACCTTCTTCTGGTTCTGTGGATGTTGTGATATGTAGTTTGACCATGCATCCAAGTTTGCCTGGGTCTGCTCTGGCTTCCTCATGTTCTCCTGCTGGAACTATGAATAGTACTTCACTCCTCTCTCAAAAGTATCCTGATGTGGATGATAAAAATACACGGTGGCCCCTTTGATGTGTCACCCTGTAATGAAGTCCCTGTGGAAATAGGCCCTCAAGCAAATGAATTACCTTCCTCATGCGAACTTAAGGGTCCCCACAGATCAGACCCAATAGCTGGCCCTTTCCAGCTTTTCCTAGGCCAGATTTACACAAACAGTTCTAGCAAAACAGCACTAAGAGGCAGTTGGTGACCCAGCCCAGCGTCTGACATGGAGAGAGCTATGGAACCCTGGGACACAGTGTGTAATGAAGATTCTCCTCGTCTGTCTTCCTTCAGGCATGAGGGATCCCTCAGGAGGTTCTGCCTGACCTTTGCTCCTGTCTTTCTCCTTCAGAAAGCTCTCCTTGTTCACACTACCTCTTCATACATCTCCGAATTATCCACCTAACCCATATTTCCAGCTTGGCTTCCAAGTTCTGGCTCTATCTCCATCCGCTGACAGTAGCCTCTACCTGAATATCCCAACCACACCTCAATCTTCCATATATCTTTGAACTCTCTCTCCCACAATATTCTTTCCTCTCTGGACTGCTACTTCTTTTAAATGGTATTAATTTCTTTTCCCATTTATCTTCCTTAAGGTTATCTATGGCTTTTCTTCTTCTTTTCCGAGTCACAGGCCACCTTCCCCCATCCACCAAAACCTTTCTTTCTTTATTTTTTTTAAGATTTTATTTATTTATTCATAAGAGACGGGTGGGGGCAGAGGGAGAAGCAGGCTCCCCAAGGAGCAGGGAGCCCAGTGTGGGACTCGACCCAAGGACCCCAGGATCATGACCCAAGCCAAAGGCAGACACTTAACTGACTGAGCCACCCAGGCGCTCGACCACAGTTTTTCTTTGGGGAGGTCCCTCCCTCTCTCCAAGGCTGACACACAAGCCTAGAGCTCTGTTTCCTCTATTGACGGGAATCACGTTGTCCCTGCCTTGGCACCATTCCCTTTCCCCAACGAAATTACAGTCATGAACCATTACGTGACCTTGATGCCCACCTGCTCTGAAAGCAAATCCCATTGGTCCACAAAACAGAAGGCAGGGGCTTGTGTCAGGGAGCCAAGATGATGGCGGCTCTCTGGGTAGAGTTCCTAAAACTCCTGTCCTGACTCGGGGAGAGCAGTGATGGTGGGGAACTTACGGCACTTGGCAAATCACTTTCACAGCCCTGATGGCATTTGCTCCGAGAACAACTCTGAGGATGGAGATTCAAGCAGGACCTAGAAACCAGGCTCACAGAGCCCCTTGTTCCTCCCAGCATAGGCCCCGCTAACAATGTGGGAGAAACAATTAGCTTTCCTTTCACTTGTTCCTTAGTATATACATGGCACTCTGTTTACAAACCATGACCTAAAAAGATGAGAAATTGTTATCTGCTTCCTTAACCACCTATTTCTACAGCTTCTCCACCCTCAAAGTATATTTCAGAAAAATCCATGATCTCTTCTTATCTAGGATATGACACAAGGATAGACATGTGAATTTTAGCAAGTTTATGCAAAAATAATATCATCAGAATGATTTTAGATGTACAGAAAATTCACAAAGATGACATGGAACATTCCGGTTTACCCCAGACCTGGCTTCCCTTATTACTGACTTTTTATGCTAATATGGTATATTTTTTTACAATTAATGAAAAAGCATCCATAAGCTATTTTTTTTAAACATTAGATGTTTCCCTTTAATGACAGGAGGGAGACAGGATGACCCTGTTTCCACTTCTTTTTTTTTTTTTTAAGATTTTATTTATTTATTTGACAGACAGAAATCACAAGTAGGCAGAGAGGCAGGCAGAGAGAGAGGGGGAAGCAGGCTCCCCGCAGAGCAGAGAGCCTGATACGGGGCTCGATTCCAGGACCCTGGGATCATGACCTGAGCCGAAGGCAGAGGCTTTAACCCACTGAGCCACCCAGGCGACTAAAGTTCATACTTTATTCAGATTTCCTTAGATCCTACCTACATGCTTTTCCTGTGCCAGAATCGCATCCAGGATACCACACAACTTTAACGGTGTATCTTTGGGCTCTTCCTGGCAGTGAGAGTCTCTTAGACTTCCCTTCTGCTTTGCTGACCTTGACAGTTTTGAGTAGCGCTGATAGGCATTTCATAGACTATCCCTCAATCTGAGTTTGTCTGATGTTTTTCTCATGATTACACTGGGGTTATAGGTTTCTAGGAGGAAGACCACAGAGGTAAAGTAACAGTTTTCTTGCACCCCTGCTATGAACATTACTTAACCTCTGTTGATGTCGACCTTGGCCACCCAGATGAGGTAGTTTGTCAAGTTTACTTACCATAACATTACTCTTTTCTCCATTTCTGTCCTGTGCTCTTTGGAAGGAAGTCACTGTGGACAGCCTGCATGGACTTGTTCTCTACCTTCTTGAGGATGAGGAATCTACAGTAACTGTTTTTAATCCTTTTGTACTGGTTGTTTCTTCCCCACCCCCCATTTACTTAATTATTCAATCCTTTATTTATGTCAGTAGGGACTTGTAGATATTTATTTTATGCTCTCAGTTGGAATTCAATATTATTTTATTTTCTTATTCATATTTTTCCAGTTTGGGCCATTGGGAGCTCTCTCAGTTGGCTACTGTGTCCCTTTGGCATATCCCCATCATTGTGGTGGGGTTTTTTGTTTTGGTTTGGCTTGGTTTGGTTTGGGGGCACATCATTACTTTCTAACATTACAAAATGATCTAGGCTTATCCTGTGACTATCCTTCCCAGACCTAGAATCAGCCACTGCTCCAAAGAGCCCTGGATCCTTTTACTAGAAAACAGTATTAAAAACCAAGATTTGAGCTTCAATATGTGCTAATTAAATTTGGATTCATCCAAATCCAACTGACTTTTGAAGAAGCTTTTGAATATTAAGCCTATTTCTTGCACATTAGCAGCAATAAATAAACTAATTTTGCCATCTTATTTACAGATAAGGATCATTTTTGGCCTTTTTGTAAGAATGCTTATATCCTAACTCCTGCTGATTGGATAACATTAGTGAGGTAAATAAAATTAAATGATAATAATAATAGTAATGGTTATAGCTATGAGGAAGACATTAAGCTAACTACTGTACAGACATTATCTCATTATATCCTAACAGCATCTTTGAGACATAGGCACTATTATTATGCCATTTTGCAGATGATGGAAATGATACCACCCTCGATTGTCATTCTGAGAACTAAATGAGAAATCACTTGTAAACCCCCTAGCACGGAGTATGTAGAAGTTGCTCAATAAATCATTATGTTCTCACTTCTTTGCCTCTAGATAAAAAGAAAATAGGCAAACTTCAGGAAAACATTAGCTATAAAAGTTCAGCTCATGGTCTGCAAGATGAAAAATACAGGGGTCATATTAGCTCATTTGTTTTCTCTGTTGCTTTATAAATGTGATCTGACTCACAAGAGCTAAAAATCAACCTACTTCATGAAAGATCTCAAACAAAACAAAAACATAGCTATCTGACTCATTTACAGAGTGGCCCCTTGTATAATCCAAATTCTCAGACACCAATAGAACCCATACGTTTTTGGAGATCTTTAAGTAGTCTACGGCACTTTTCTAAAACTATAATGTTTGAATTAAGATGGAGAAAGCATTAAATAAATCCACCACATCTCCTCAGCTTATAGAGCTATTGAAATCGTACAAAGCTACCAAAAACCTAAATAATATGCAGGAAAGTTCTGGAAGCTTTGCCTCTCCAAGGAAGTAATTTCACGACTGTGATACATCTTGGGGAAAGAGGTTGAACCACATGCAAATTTGCAGGCTTTCTTAGAACAGATAGAATATTCTGAAGAGTAAAAGACTTCTTTTCATCTCCATTGTCTTTTCCAATATTCCCCTTCTTGCTATTTTAGGAAGATGAAAATTGAGAGTTGCAGGCAAAACCAAGGACATGCATCTTGTAAGCAATAAAAGTGGTGTCAGAATGTAGACTGGCTCTGAAAACCTTCCTCTACAGCATGTGTGCTGCCCTTGAGATAGCAAGAATCTTTATTCACAGCAGACCCATTTCCAAACTTCTGGGGGTGACGTGCTCCACTTGAGGGGCCCTGGCCTCCCTTCCTGACACTCCAGATCATCCCCAACCACCAGGCGTAAGCCCCGCCTCCTCTGAAAAGTCATCCCTCTGGGCAGGCAGCTCTCAGTCTTGGAGCTCCCCCAGATTTTGTTCCTTGAACCAATCTGTGGGACCGCCCATTACAACAGATGGACGTCCGGTGTCCCGGCTGAATTATGAGCTCCCCCGGGCCTGTTGCCACCTTCCAGTTCTCTCCCCTGCTAAGCCTAGCCCAGATGGTCTCGATAAATATTTCTCAGTTCTTTCCATTGATTGATTATGCCTGAGGTGATAGCCTTGGTCTTTGGAGGTAAAACCAGAGCAGCAATATCTTCCACCCTAACTGTGGGCTGGCAGGGGGCTCGGTGGGTACCTGCCCTCAGCAAAGGTTTTCTAGAGCTCCGAGAATGTTCCTTTGATCAGATTCCTCTGCAAGGGAATAATGGAGCTTAAAACTTTTTTTTTTTAACAAAAGGGCATAAAAAGTGAATTTAAAAGCAAATGGGCCAAGGATTTTCCCTAGGAAGTCTTTCAATTTCACACATAGCAAATTCCTATGGTATGGACCTATTAGAAATACTTTTTTTAGTGTCTTTATGCATATTTATTATATTCCTCTACGGCTCTATTACTGCTTAATTTGACACCAAGCCTCCAAAGCCACATCATCTTTCTTCTCAAACTATTAAAAAGGGGCAAAATATTTTAATCATGAAGCTCTGTATAATTTGGAGATTATCTGCTGTCTGCGTGAGTTACAGCAATAATCAAAGGGAGGCTGGGGATTTATAAAACTAAGGCCCTAATTTCTTGACAGGTGTTCTGTTTGGTATGGAATTAACCTCTTTTCACATGTTCTATATACATAAGAGCAAATCATTAAGTCTATCCTTGGTACACATGGACAAGAGACAGAATCCGCTGTCTCTTGAGAACTACCCCGCCAAGCCAGAAGCCAGGTTCCATTATTCACTGATGAGAGAACAACAAATGATGGGGGATTCTATCAGCTGCATGGTCTAAATGTGATTGAACAGTGCATCCGGAAGCCCTGGGGGGACCAGGACTTTTAATCCAACTATCGGTTACATTTTCCACTGCAGCCAAACAAAAGATTGGGGTTGGCTACTGGCACCTACACTTCTTGCCAGTGACCAGCCAGTTTAGGGCAGTGATGAAAAGCACAGCACTCAGAGTCAGACAGAACTGGGTTTGAATCCTGGAGCCACTACTGCTAGCTGTGTGTCCTCTGGAAAGTTACAGAAACTCCCAGAAGTTTAGTCTCCACATTTCTGTAACAGTAACATTCATCTCCTCCACCCACAGGCTGCTGTAAATGAGGTAACGTATGGATAGCACCCAGCACAGAACCTGTCAAACAGCAATTGCTCAATTAATAACATTTCTTCTCTGGCAACCTGATGAGTTGTCTTGGTATCCATCCATTTTTTTCTTTGCTTGTTTACTCACTTAACAAATATTTTTGAGCCAGATACAAAGTACCAGGTAGTGACTATATACTGATGAATAAAATAAGCCTTGTCCCTATCTTCATGGAACTCACCATCAGGAGGGGACACATGTAATAAACAAATATGCAATTAAAACTTAAAATTACATAAAAGTTCATGAAGAGAAAGATAAGGTTAAGGGAAAGAAAATAATGGGGGGAAGGAGGCATTTGGATAGAGTGCTGTGTTAGTCAGGGTCCTGGCAGGTAACAGATGGAAAACTCAAGCAGAGTAATTGAGGAAAGTTTAAAGAAAGACTGATAGCCAAAAAAGTGTGAGGAGGGTTGACAGAAGCTAGCAAGGAGTGGTGAAATCCTCTGGCAGGGAAGGCAAGAGGAAAGCTGGCAATCCACCTTTACCAACGGAACAGAGCAAGAGAAGGAATCTGTCCGTGGTTGCAGGAAGCATCTTGTTGACAGTAGCTTTTGGGAGAATGCAACTCATCAGAGAGGGAGCCTAAAGAATAAGGACCCTACTCCTCTCCACCCAACCTTCTGATCCCAAGAGGAAGCCTGTTGGTGCCTCCCAGAACACAGAGCAGAGTAGAGAATGATGGTAAGTGCAACTGAGGAGCAATTAGAAACTATCCACCACAGGCAAACAAGAAAGGCTTCTCTGAGAAAGGGACCTATGCGTGCAGGAAATAAGATTGCAAAGGAAGCAGCCAAGTCAAGTCCAGGAAAGATATTCAAGGTAGAGGTAACCACACAAGCAAAGGTCCTGAGGAGTGCATGTCTGATGGCCCACAGACAGAGGTCAGTGGGGCACAAACACAAAGGGTAAAGAGAAGAAAAGATAATGAATTTGGACAAGTTCTCAGAGATTGTTGACCTACTCAAGTCCTAAATCAAAACAGAGAGACTTTCCTTCCCACCAACTGAGTGCCAGCCTCTGGATTTTGATCTCCCAACTAGTATAGGCTAAACATATAAACTTACTACAGGTTCAAACCTTAGATAGCCTTCTGAACTTCTATTTCCAAGTAGCATTTGATCCATCTGAAATACTGATTCCTCTTCTTCAATTTATGCCCAATATTGAATCCAAGATCAAACTTAAAAACACTTTCCTTGAAATCAGCCTGACTTAACCATTAGAGAGAAGGGGAGGCATTTAAGTAATACCAACTTGTGCTGAAAAATAGCCCAGAGAACTCTGATTAAATTATTCACCTTCTTCTTCAGTGGCATCTAGGGGAGTGGTAGTCCACCAGAGCTCGTGAGAAATTATAGCTTCTTTCCAGTCCTACCATCTGAACCCAGAGACTCTCCATGATAGGGGTGGAAAGGATAGTAGCACTTAGAACTTGGGTTCCAAGAACCTTCCATGTTGACACAGACAGTCCATGAGACCAGTGCTGTAATAGCTGGAAGATAGAGTCATTGAAGAAAGGCTCGAAAATAGTCACATCTAAAGGTTAGATTGGAGTTGGCAGTTGTAGTTAGAGGATAAGAATTGGATGGAAGACTTCATCACCAGTTGACTGAGCATGAGCAACAGATGAGAAGCGGGATGGTGGTTATATGTGTGGGATTGTTGGTTCCAATTCTTCATTCCCTTCTATTACAGAATTATATGTCAACGTTCTTTGTCACATAACTTTACAGTATCCCCCAAAGACATAGGCTGTGTATACTTCTCTGTCTCTTCGATTTCAGACTTAGCTAGTAGAGGCTTTAAATGGACTTGTGTGGTTTGGCTCAATTTCCTATGGTCCTATCATCTCCCATGAGAAGAGCATACCCCAAGAATCTACATGAATAATCAAGAGCCTGACTGGAGTCCAGCCTGGCCCAGCCAAATTCAGCTGAGGTGGGACAAACTGCAGCTAACTTGTAGACCCATGTGTTTATCATGCAGTATGAGCCGAAATGTTCATTACTTGGCAAAAATTAATACTAGATTTTTAGCAAACATGTGGGGACAAAGGCTGGGATCGATGAGCAAATACGGTCAGGCTGGGGTGGTTTCTAGTGTATCTTTATGTGAGACAATGCATACTGTTATTTCAGAAGGTGATGAGTAGCAACCTACCTGGGGCTTCACCTCTCTATTTTCAGCAATTCATGCAGGTAAGAGCCCTAAACTTCATCCAAAACTACTAATCCAAAGCCAGAAGGATTCTATTGACATCAGTCAGAAGAAATATTAGCATCATGTTTCTCTTTTTCTTTGTTGTCCAAACCATGAATTCTAAGACTTACTAAATTTCAAGATCCTACTTCCCCCTTAGGAGGCCCCACATATCAGATAATTGCAATATTTCTTTCTTCTCAATGCTTTTACCTCACCCCTGTAACCTTTCGGACTGACTATCTCCTTAAGCAGTCATATGGCTTTTGTTCCCCACCCCATCCACTGGTTACATATGGCCCACACTTGACCATACTCCTTCAGTTATGATCTCACCAGAAAGACACCAGAATATTGCTACTGGAGGTTTAAAGCAGTACCTAAACTCAGAGGTGAAAATGTCAATACTATTCTTTGAAACACCTTTAAAGGAATGAGGAAAGAGCTTAATTATCTAGCTCATCTATTTCTCTACTGAGCCCAAAATACAGAGTGCAAAAGGAACAGCTCTAATATTCAGAAAGAACCCCTTACTAATGTGTGACCCACTGGGTCAAAGCCCTGCTACATACCAGATACTCTATGAGGGGTGAGAAGGAGTATAAGGAATAAGAATAATTTTTCCTGCCCTCAAAGAGTTTATGGACTTTAAAAAAAAAAAAAAAAGGCTTATGCAAATGCTGTCACTAAGAGCAGTAACGCCTGACACTGAAAACTAGCTCATGAACTGGCCAAGCTCTTTTTCATAAAAAAAAAAAAGTCATTTAAAAAAAAAAAAAAGTCATTGAATCCTTACAAAATACCTGCTATGGACCTAACATTTATGCCCCCCCATACATATGTTGAGACCCTAACTCTCAATGTGAAGGTATTTGAGGGTGGCGATTTGGGGAAGTAATTAGGGTTAGATTAGATCATGAGGGTGAGGCCCTCATGATGAAAATAATGTTCTTATAGAAAGCGAGTAAGACAAAATCTCTCTTCCTCTCTCCCTCCCTCCCTCCTCTCTCTCTCTCTCTCTCTCTCCCTCTTTGTGTGTATATGTCTGTGTGTATACCCAAGGAAGACCCTGTGAGGACATAGCCAAGAAAAGGGCCCTCCATCAAGAACACAATCCTCCTGACACCTTGAACTCACTGACCCAGCCTCCAGAACTATGAGAAATACGTGTCTGTTGTTAAAGTCCCCAGGCTATGGTGTTCTGTTATAGCAGCACAAACGGACAAAGACAATGCCCATTTTATAGGACAACAGAGACTTGGAAAGGTCTATGGAACTCAGGTAGGGTCACACAGCCCACAAGTGGTTGATGTGGCACTTAGGCTGGGTTCCTAACTCTGACCTTGAAGACCGTTTGCTTAGCCACTGCCCTTCTTCCCTCTCCAGGGTCATAGTGCAGTAAGACCAGAGTCCCAGTAAAAGTTATCAAGCAAGATGGCCATACGGTGGACAAAGTGGCTCTCTGAGGGAGTAGAGAACCATATTACAAAGAAAATGAACCATGAGTAGAGTATTGAAGAATGTACCAGATCTTACACACAGAAATAAAAGGAAAGGCATTTGGTCAAAGGGAACAGTACTTGCAAAAGCACAGAGGTGTAAAAATCACAAACCATTGAAGGAGATTACAAAGAAAGGTGCAAGCGGATGGCAACAAAGAGGAAAAGACGACTCAGACAGAGAGGTAGGCAGGTAGGTCAGTGCCCAACTAAAAAGGACCCTGAAGTGTCTTGCAAATTAAGCAAATTCTTAGTGCCCTTATAGGAATCATTTTTTTCTTTTATTTTTTCCTCTGATCTATCCTAGTTTGCATTTTTTGAAAATGAATCTCATTTTGCTGTTTATTACCCATATATTGAACCTGTCTATATCTCTTGGAATAAATTCTATCCATCATTCTTATTGGATTTATTCCAGCACCACCCGGGTTTGTATAATTTGCAAATTTCATTAACATTCTCTTTACTTTCTCTTTGAAACCATTAATAACATTGTTGCATATGATCAGGCTTAACACCAATCTCTTTGGCACCCCTACTAATCAACTACTTCTGGCTGGATGTCACACTATTCATCACCGTGCCTTGTTTACAGACCCCCTGAAAATTATCAATCCCTATGACAGTGTTCAGATCCATGCCAGCGTCAATTAATTTCATAAGCAAAATTTCGTGACGTGGTATCAAATGCGTTACTAAAATCAAGATGTATTGCAGTGACTTTGTTCCCCTCCACTGTGAATTTTAAATAGCTTTCGGATCCGTCCTGGATGATTTATTTGTAGCCACACCAAGCTGCTCATTCACTCGTGATTCCATTACTTTTTAGATGTTCTGGGTATTTTTCTCCATACACTTAAACTTCCTAGAGGTAATCTCAGGGATCATTCCTCTTTTAAAAAAGATAGGTGAACACATTTGTTGCTGGCCTGAACTTCTGTGATCTCTGCAAATATATCAAGTCGCTTAAAAAGCAATTCCTTTTTCCCTCATCTGACATCTTTTATGAAGTAGCTAGGTGTGTCCACTGGCTCTGAGCTATTGCCCCTGTAAGCTAGTGTTACACATCACCCACTGGGCCAGTGAGTATGTGTCACGGCTCACGGAGAGAAACATCATGGTTTCAGGGACCCCTTCGGGTCCACCTTGCGTCTCCATTCTGGAATGTTTTCATTACTCAGCCCCGTGTACAAATAATCTACACCATGAAATAGACTGGGGCCAATATGCCCCGCTGCCAGCCAGTGCCCCCCCACCCAAGATGATGTGGGCTTTAGGAGCACAAATGAATTCTAAGTACATAATTAGGACTATAAATCTGCTGATTAAAAATCAGAATGTATCCAAAAGCTGTACCCTAGGGATTTTTGGCACAAAGATCATCATGTGTTGTTAGGCTACTTTCTCATTTGTTCCTGCCTATGGCCTCTCACTCTCACTGTGGCTGATGAGCCAGTTTGACAGACAATAAGATCTTAAATAAATAAGAATAAATAAGGATTTGTTTATTTATTTATTTGACAGAGAGAGAGAGAGAGAGAGATAGTACAAGCAGGGGGAGTGGGAGAGGGAGAAGCACACTTCTCACAGAGCAGGGAGCCTGATGCGGGGCTCGATCCCAGGACCCTGGGATCATGATCTGAGCCAAAAACAGACATTTAACTGACTGAGCCACCCAGGCACCCCTAAATATTAACAATTTCTATCCAAATGTCCCTTTCATCTCAAAATAAGAAAGGAGAAAACACAAGGGGAAAAGCTAACAAAACGAGAGGACAGGAGAGGCCGTTGGTTACACACTCTTGCAGAAGGGAGACTTTTATCATGAATTACACCAAAACTCAAGTGGGTTTTTTAGGCTTCAGTGATTTCCCATCATTACTCCTAAAGTGTGCAGGTTACATCTCCCGGGTACTTGCATGACCACTGTGCTGCTGACTCACCCTGGTTTCCAATACACATGGCCTTTACTGCTGAGACCAGGCTGCAACAGGCATTTGCTCACAGCTGCTCTAAATGCTTTTCTCAATAAAGCTGGCTTCATCTTAATATATGATTTAGAGCTGTGGGCCCTCAACCTATCAGTAGGAGGCTTTGCAATGAGTGTGAAACATATGCCTTTAAAAAATCATATATACTGACACCTCAGTATGGGTGTGTGAGTGTGCATATTTCCTCTGCCTCTAGCTATCAGAGATACAATGGGCTTATGTTCACAGCAGCTGACCTTCTGCTAGGGTAGATACACAGAAAGTTTCAGCTGAGCCTCCCTCATTCTGGCCCTGAAGAACATGGCCTTCGCCTTCAACCAAATCTTCAAAGCCTCCTCTTGCCAGAGCACAAGCCCCTGGCTTCAACGTGGTTGTCTTTACAGTGATGTTGATGGCTGCTGCACAGAGCTGGAGCTCCCAGGCACTCTGAAGGTCCTCCCTGGAACACTCCACACATTAACTGCTCTGATCCCAGACCCTACCACAAAGTACATCACTCTCATATACCTCCATAAATTCATTTATCAGCGATGTATCAAACATCTGTCATGTCATGGTTCTTGACACTAGGGTACATCAACAATGAAGATAGTTCCAAGTCTACCCACTGGAAAGTAAAAGTGAGGGAGTGAGAGGTCCTAAGACACACACAGCTAGAGGAAAACATGCAAGACCAAACAGAGGCTGATGAAGATTGCAATCTGAGATTATGAGAATTCAGGGGATAAAGAAATCACCACTGGTCTGGGGAAATCCGAAAAGGCTTCATGAAGGATCACTCGGCAAGTTGAGACAGGGAAGGCTTTGCATATGGAGGAACATTGGTCTGTGTTGAATCTGGGCCCACATAGAGGTCAATGAGCAAGCAGCCACGATGGTGGAATATTCATGAATATAAATGGGTGACATTACAGGCAAAGGCCTTGAATGTCAAGCTGAGTTTGAGCTTAACTGAATTGGCAGAAATGCCTTCAAGGAGGCATAATTTAATCACACAACTTCTGTCATTAGAGTTGACTTGTTGACTGATGTTTCCAAATCCTGTGTGCACTGTGCTCTGTATGCCCTTCATGTAATTTACGGTGCTCCATCATGTGAAAGGTCCCACAAGGGAGCCTGTTAAAGGCAAATCATGTGATGTCAGTCTTCAGCAGTACTCAAAGTCAGCTGATGAGGAAGGCTTAACTGGATTAAACTCTACATGTACTAAGTTCAACCCAGGGAAACTCACACCTTGTACTGAAATTCTCTTCTCCCCTGGCCTTCCTCCAGTTTCCAGGGGCACCCTTCTCTGGCTCTGTCCTTGTTTCTTATACCTCTGCCTGCTTTTATAGCAGACTTTGGTCTATTCCAGAATTCCACCCTTGCCCCTTCTCTTTTTTTACCATCATACTAGCTCTGAGTAGGGAAAAATATCTTAGGATATTATACCACCCAGCTTGTATTAAGACAGGTGAAGAATCCAAATTCACTTTAGAGACACGGTGCAAGAATATCAAGCTGAAAAATTAACATCAAAACTTATCATTGAAACATGAAACTTCTGGGTCCCGTAGGGAAAAAAAAAAATCTAAAGGTGTTCTATAGGAGGCATTCCCACAGCTCAAATACAACAGACTACCGCAAGAGAGAATCCCCCACCAAAGACAAACCCACAATTGAAACTTGAAAATCATGGGGAGAAAAACAAAATCATGGACACATACCATCCAAAGGAGAATCAGCAGTTGTTGCAAACAGTAGAATTAGCATTCCAAGAACCAGAAATGCCAGCAATACCTAAATACTAAAATCTGGTATTCCTAAAATATTAAAGAGAACAAAAGAGTAGAAACATTAATGATAGAATAAGGCACTGATTTAAAAATTGATTTTTTTAATCAACTAAGACTGAAAAAAAATGAATGCAAGAGGTATTGTATACAATATGCAATGGACAAATTAAACAACAAATCAATGAACCAGAAAGAATAGCTAAAGAATCCATCCAGAATGCACACAGGCACATAAAGAGATAAACAATGTCAACAAAAGGTTCAAATATGTAGTGAATAGAATGAAACCATCTAGTGTATATTTAATAGGATAGACAGGAGAAGAAAATAAAGACAGGAGAAAGACAACATTTGAATTCCCTGGGAATGAAGAAAAATTTAAGTTCCCAGATTGAAAAATCAAAGTGAAGTCTAATCTTGATCAATAAAAACAATTAGAGAAAATTATTCTTTTTAAGCCAACATTGATCTAATAGTAAAAAATTTCATTCTGTACAAGCCCACAAAAAGGGATCTTGACAAATTCCAAAGACTAAGTGTCATACAGACCAAGTTCTTTGTAATTCTTTGATGGTGGTATTTAAAAAAAAAAAAAAGCAATAATTGGCACATCGTCAAGATAAAAAGCATCTGTGCAGCAAAGGAAACAGTCAACAAAACTAAAAGGCAACACACAGAATGGGAGGAGATATTTACAGATGATATAGCAGGTAAAGGGCTAGTATCCAAACTCTATAAAGAATTTACCAACTCAACACCCCAAAAATTAAAAATCCAGTTAAGAAATGGACAGAGGGTGAGGAGCAAGATGATGTAGTAGTAGGAAACCTAAATATCATTGGGTCCCAGGAGTTCAGCTAGATAGTTATCAAACCATTCTGAACACCTACAAACTCAACAGGAAATTGAAGAGAAGAGCAGCAATTCTAGGAACAAAAAAGCAACCACTTTCTGGAAGGTAGGACATGTGGAGAAGTGAATCTGAGGTGATATATGGGAAAAGAGACTGTGGGGGAAAGGGCCAGCTCCTGGCAAGTGGTAGAGCAGCAGAGCCCAAAATCGGAACTTTTAAAAGTCTGCTCCACTGAGGGATGTCATTCCAGAGGCTAAGCAGGGGGTGGAGCCCTCGCAGGGACAGTGTGGTCTCAGGACCTGTAGGGTCACAAAAAGACCAGGGGTGCCTGAGTGTGGCAGAGCCCCCAGGTATCAGAGTGGGGAAGTCGGCTACAGAGACAGAGCTATGGAGTGCACTCTCAGCTCAGGGTTACCTTAAATCGTGATCCAAGGCACAGTCAGGCCACTACTCTTCAGGCAGGGATCCCACAGGTGGCAGATCCATGGAAACCCCCTCCTTCCTCCTCTGGGAGGAGTAGTGTAGGAGTGCACTGCAGGAGACTCGAATCTGGGCCATGCGCAAGAGATAGAAACACTCGGTCACAGGCTGGGTGAGCTTGGAGTGCAGCCCGAGACCAGGGAGATGGGAGGAACTGACTGCTTTTCTCTGAGGGCACACTGAAGAGTGGGGCCCTGAGCTCTCAGCATCTACAGGGAGGAGACTGGGAGGCCGCCATCTTCATTCTCTGCCTCCAAAGCTGTACGGAAAGCATTCAGGGAACAGACGTTCACAAGAGCAAACCTGAGCAGATTACTTATTTTGGCCCCTGGCAAGGGCGCTGCAATTCCACCTCAAGCAAAGATATTTGAGAATCACTGCAACAGGCCCCTCCCCCGGAAGATCAGCAAGAACATCCATCCAAGATCAACTCCACCTATCCATGAGAACTGCAAAACTCAGAGCTGGGTGAATACAGCATATAGAATTCATGGCATTTTCCCCATGATTCTTTAGTCTTTCAAAGTTAAATTTTCTTTTTTTTTTTTTTTCAAAGTTAAATTTTCTTAATTTTATTTTTTTTCTTACTCTGTTTTGTTTAATTTTTCCTCTTTCCTATTTTAACCTTTTTTAACTATTTTATCTTCTCAATACCTTTTTTTAATTAACATATAATGTATTATTTGCCCCAGGGGTACAGGTCTATGAATCATCAGGCTTACACAATTCACAACACTCACCATAGCACATATCCTCCCAATGTCCATTACCCAGCCACCCTATCCCTCCCTCCCACCCCCCCAGCAACTGTCAGTTTGTTTCCTGAGATTAAGAGTCTCTTATGGATTTTCTCCCTCCCAGTCCCATCTTGTTTCATTTTTTTCCCTCTCTAACCCCCCTGCCCTCCCTCTCAATACCTTTCTAAAAAATATTTTTTATCTTAATTGTTATAGTCATTTTCTATCCCTTCATTGTATTTAACCTTATTTTTTGTATACATATAGGTTTTTCTTTCTTTAAAATTTTGGGATACAGTTTTTTCTAACAAATCAAAATATACCCTAAATCCTGAACATAGCTTTATTCTAGTCTCCAGTCTTATCACATTCTTTCCTCTTTTTTTTTCTTTTTTCAACCAACTTCCTATCTTATCAATTCCTTTTAGGACCTATTTTAATATTCATATTTACAGTCATATTCCATCTCTTCATAGTGTTTACCCTTATTTTTGTGTATATATATAAGCTTTTCTTTCTTTAAACTTTTGGGAAGCAGTTTCTTCTAACAGATCAAAATACATCCAAAATCAGGTATGTGGCTCTGTTCTGGTCACCAGTCTCTCATATATATATATACACACACACACACACACATACACACACACACACACACACACACACACACACATATATATATATATATATATATATATATATATATATATATACACACACATATATATAGAGAGAGAGAGGTTTTTTTTCTCCTTTTCTCCCCCCCCCCAGTTTTGGGTCTCTTCCAATTTGGTTAGTGTGTATTTTTCTGGGGTCATTGCTACCCTTTTAGTATTTTGTTCTCTCACTCATCTATTCTTGTCTGGATAAAATGACAAGACAGAAAAACTCACCTCAAAAAAAAAAAAAAAAGAACAAGAGGCAGTACTGATGGCTAGGGATCTAATCAATGCAGACATTAGTAAGATGTCAGAACTAGAGTTCAGAATGACAATTATCAAGGTGCTAGCTGGGCTCAAAAAAGCATAGAAGATACTAGAGAACTCCTTTCTGGGGAAACAAAATCCCTTTCTGGAGAAATAAAAGAACTAAAATCTGGAGAAATAAAAGAACTAAAATCTAACCAAGTTGAAATAAAAAAACTCCTAATGAAATCAAAGACTATAAATCAAAGTAACTATTAATTATTTAAAACTATTAAAACTATTAATCAAAAAAAAATGGAAGCTCTCACTGCTAGGATGGATGAGACAGAGGAGAGAACTAGTGATATAGAAGACCAAATGATGGAAAATAAAGAAGCTGAGAAAAAGAGAGATAAACAACTATTGGACCATGAGGGGAGAATTCCAGAGATAAGTGATACCATAAGACAAAACAATATTAGAATAATTGGGATCCCAGAAGAAGCAGAAAGAAAGAGAGGGCCACAAAGTATATTGGAGCAAATTATAGCAGAGGATTTCCCTAATTTGGTGAAGGGAACAAGCATCAAAATCCAGGAGGTACAAAGAACCCCTCTCAAAATCAATAAAAATAGTTCAACACCTAATAGTAAAAACAAGTCTCAGTGACAAAGAGAAAATCCTAAAGGCAGCTTGGGACAAGAGGTCTGTAACATACAATGGTAGAAACATTTTATTGGCAGCAGACCTATCCACAGAGACCTGGCAGGCCAGAAAGGACTGGCATGATATATTCAGAGAACTGAATGAGAAAAATATACAGCCAAGAATATGATATCCAGTAAGGCTGTCATTAAAAATAGAAGGAGAGATAAAAAGCTTCCAGGACAAACAAAAATTAAAAGAATTTGCAAACACCAAACCAGCCCTATAGGAAACATTGAAAGGGGTCCCCTAAGCAAAGAGAGAGCCTAAAAGTAACAGACCAGAAAGGAACAGAGACAATACACAGAAGCAGTCACCTTACAGGCAATACAATGGCACTAAATTCCTATATTTCAATAGTTACCTTGAATATAAATGGGCAAAATTCCCCAAAACAAAAGACACAGGTTATCAGAATGGACTAAAAAAACAAGACTCATCAATATGCTGTCTGCAAGAAATTCATTTTAGACCCAAAGACACCTCCAGATTTAAAGTGAAGGGTGGAAAACAATTTACCATGCTAATGGACATCAAAAGAAAGCTGGGCTGCCAATCCTTAAAACAGATAAATTAGATTTTAACCAAAGACTATAACAAGAGATGAGGAAGGACACTATATCATACTGAAAGGGTCTGTCCAACAAGAAGATCTAACAAGTTTAAATATCTATGCCCCTAATATGGGAGCAGCCAATTATATAAAACGATTAATAACAAAATCAAAGAAACACAATTGACAATAATACAATAATAGTAGGGGATGTTGACATCCCCCTCACTGAAATGGACAGATTATCTAAGCAAAAGATAAACAAGGAAATAAAGGCTGTAAATGACACACTGGACCAGATGGACATCGCAGATACATTCAGAACATTCCATCCCAAAGCAACAGAATACACATTCTTCTCAAGTGCACATGGAACATTCTCCAGAATAGATCACATCCTGGGTCACAAATCAGGTCTCAACTGGTACCAAAAGACTGGGTGCATTCCCTACATATTTTCAGATCACAATGCTTTGAAACTAGAACTCAATCACAAGAGGAAATTTGGAAAGAACACAAATACATGGAGACTAAATAGCATCCTTCTAAAGAATGAATGGGTCAACCAGGAAATTAAAGAAGAATTGAAAAAAATCATGGAAACAAATGAAATGAAAACACAACTGTTCAAAATATTTGGGACACAGCAAAGGCGGTCCTGAGAGGAAAGTATATAACAATACAAGTCTTTCTCAAGAAAGAAGAAAGGTCTCAAGTACGTAACCTAACCCTACACCTAAAGAAGCTGGAGAAAGAACAGTTAAGAAAGCTTAAACCCAGCAATAGAAGAGAAATCGTAAAGATGAGAGCAGAAATCAATGAAACAGAAACCAAAGAATCTTAGAACAAATCAACGAAACGAGGAGCTGGTTCTTTGAAAGAATTACTAAGATTGATAAACCCCTAGCCAGACTTATCAAAAAGAAAAGAGAAATGACCCAAATTAATAAAATCATGAATGAAAGAGGAGAGATCACAACCAATACCAAAGAAATACAAGCATTTATAAGAACATATTATGAGCAACTATACACCAGCAAATTTGACAATCTGGAAGAAACGGATGCATTCCTAGAGACATATAAACTACCAAAACTGAACTAGGAAGAAATAGAAAACTTGAACAAACCCATAACCAGTAAGGAGATTGAAGAAGTCATCAAAACAGAGTAGAGAGCCCAGATATGGACCCTCAACTCTATGGTCAAATAATCTTTGACAAAACAGGGAAAAATATCCAGTGGAAAAAAGACAGTCTCTTCAATAAATGGTGCTGGGAAAACTGGACAGCTATATGTAGAAGAATGAAACTTGACCATTCTCTTACACCGTACACAAAGATAAACTCGAAATGGATAAAAGACCTCAACGTGAGACAGGAATCCATCAGAATCCTCGAGGAGAACATAGGCAGTAACCTCTTTGATATCAGCCACAGCAACTTCTTTCAAGATATGTCTCCAAAGGCGAAGGAAACAAAGGCAAAGATGAACTTCTGGGACTTCATCAAGATAAAAAGCTTCTGCATAGCAAAAGAAACAGTCATCAAAACAAAGAGGCAACCCACGGAATGGGAGAAGATATTTGCAAATGACAGTACAGATAAAAGGTTGATATCCAGGATCTATAAAGAACTCCTCAAACTCAACACACACAAAACAGATAATCATATTAAAAAATGGGCAGAAGATATGAACAGACACTTCTCCAAGGAAGACATACAAATGGCTACCAGACACATGAAAAAATGTTCATCATCACTAGCCATCAGGGAGATTCAAATCAAAACCACATTGAGATACCACCTTACACCAGTTAGAATGGCCAAAATTAGCAAGACAGGAAACAACGTGTGTTGGAGAGGATGTGGAGAAAGGGGAACCCTCTTACACTGTTGGTGGGAATGCAAACTGGTGCAGCCACTTTGGAGAACAGTGTGGAGATTCCTCAGGAAATTAAAAATAGAGCTTCCCTATGACCCTGCAATTGCACTGCTGGGTATTTACCCCAAAGATACAGATGTAGTGAAAAGAAGGGCCATCTGTACCCCAATGTTTATAGCAGCAATGGCCACGGTCGCCAAACTGTGGAAAGAACCAAGATGCCCTTCAACGGATGAATGGATAAGGAAGATGTGGTCCATATACACTATGGAGTATTATGCCTCCATCAGAAAGGACGAATACCCAACTTTTGTAGCAACATGGACAGGACTGGAAGAGATTATGCTGAGTGAAATAAGTCAAACAGAGAAAGTCAAGTATCATATGGTTTCACTTATTGGTGGAGCATAACAAATAATATAGAGGACAAGGGTAGATGGAGAGGAGAAGGGAGTTGAGGGAAATTGGAAGGGGAGGTGAACCATGAGAGACTATGGACTCTGAAAAACAACCTGAGGGTTTTGAAGGGGCGGGGTGGGAGGGTGGGGGAACCAGGTGGTGGGTATTAGGGAGGGCACAGATTGCATGGAGCACTGGGTGTGGTGAAAAAACAATGAATACTGTTACGCTGAAAATAAATAAAAAATTTAATGAAAAAAAAAAATAAATAAATAAATAAAATCTTTAAAAAATAAATAAATAAATAAATAAATAAAATAAAATAAAATGCCATCTGTATCGTGCGGAAAATAAAAAAAAAAAGAAATCTCCCAAAAAACAAGAGCCCAGGGCCAAACAACTTCCCAGGGGAATTCTAATAAACATTTAAAGAATTAATACCTATTCTCCTGAAACTGTTCCAAAAAATAGAAATGGAAGGAAAATTTCCAAACTCATTTTATGATGCCAGCATTACCTTGATCCCAAAACCAGACAAAGACCCCACCCCACCCATCAAAAAGAATTACAGGTGAATATCCTTGATGAACACAGATGCAAAAATTCTCACCAAAATGCTAGCCAATATGATCCAACAGGATGGTAAAAGGATTATTCACCATGACCAAGTGGAATTTATTCCTGGGCTGCAAGGTTGGTTCAACATTTGTAAATCAATCAATGTGCTACAATACATGAATAAAAGAAAACACAAGAACCATATGATACTCTCAATAGATGCTGAAAAAGCATCTGACAAAGTACAGCATCCTTTCTTTATCAAAACTCTTCACAGTGTAGAGATAGAGGATACATACCTCAATATCATAAAAGCCATCTATGAAAAACCCACAGCATATATCGTTCTCAGTGGGGAAAAACTGAGAGCTTTTCCCCTAAGGTCACGAACATGGTAGAGCTATCCATTATCACCACTGCTATTCAGCATAGTACTAGAATTCCTAGCCTCAACAATCAGACAACAAAAAGAAATAAATGGCATCCAAATCAGCAAAGAAGTCAAACTCTTACTAAACTCAAAAGAGTCCACTCCAAAACTGCTAGAACTCATACAGGAATTCAGTAAAGTTTCAGGATATAAAATCAATGCACAGAAATCAGTTGCATTTGTACATACCAACAGCAAGACAGAAAAAAGATAAATTAAGGTGTCGATCCCATTTACAACTGCACCCCAAACCATAGGATACCTAAGAATAAACCTAACCAAAGAGGCAAAGAATCTGTACTCAGAAAACTATAAAGTACTCATGAAAAAAATTGAGGAAGACACAAAGAAATGGAAAAACATTCCATGCTCATGGATTGGAAGAACAAATATTGTGAAAATATCAATGCTACCTAAAACAATCTACACATTTAATGCAATCTCTATCAAGATACCATCAATGTTTTTCAAAGAAATGGAACAAATAACCCTAAAATTTATATGGAACCAGAAAAGACCCTGAATAACCAGAGGAATGTTGAAAAAGAAATCCAAAGTGGCAGCATCACAATTCCAGATCTTAAGCTCTATTACAAAGCTGTCATCATCAAGACAGTATGGTACTGGCACAAAAAAAGACACATTGAGGGGCGCCTTGGTGGCTCAGTGGGTCAAAGCCTCTGCCTTCAGCTCAGGTCATGATCCTAGGGTCCTGGGATTGAGACCCACATCAGGCTCTCTGCTCAGCAGGGAGCCTGCTCCCCCCTCTCTCTCTGCCTGCCTCTCTGCCTACTTGTGATCTCTCTCTCTCTCTCTCTCTCTCTCTGTGAAATAAATAAAAAATCTTTTTAAAAAAAATTTTAAAAATTAAAAAAAAAACCAGACACATTGATCAATGGAACAGAATAGAGGCGCAGAAATGGACTCTCAAGTCTATGATCAACTAATCCGCAACAAAGCAGGAAAGAATGTCCAATAGAAGAAAGACAGTCTCTTCAACAAACGGTATTGGGAAAATTGGACAGCCACATGCAGAAGAATGAAACTGGACCGTTTCCTTACATGACACACAAAAACAGACTCAAAATGGATGAAAGACCTCAATGTGAGACAGGAATCCATCAAAATCCTTGAGAAGAACACAGGCAGCAACCTCTTTGACCTCAGCTGCAGCAACTTCTTCCTAGAAACGTCACCAAAGGGAAGGGAAACAAGGGCAAAAATGAACTATTGGAAGTTCATCAGGATCAAAATCTTTTGCACAGCAAAGGAAACAATCAACGGAACCAAAAGACAACCAACAGAATGGAAGAAGATATTTGCAAATGACATATCACATAAAGGGCTAGTATCCAAAATCTATAAAGAACTTATCAAACTCAATACCCAAAGAACAAATAATCCAACCAAGAAATGGGCAAAAGACATGAACAGGTATTTCTCCAAAGAAGACATGCAAATGGCCAACAGACCCATGAAAAAGTGCTCAACATCATTCAGCATCAGGGAAATACAAATCCAAACTACAGTGAGATACCACCTCATACCAGTCAGAATGGCTAAAAGTAACAAGTCAGGACACAACAGATGTTGGTGAGGATGTGGAGAAAGGAGAACTCTCCTACACTGTTGGTGGGAATGCAAGCTGGTGCAACCACTCTGGAAAACAGTATGGAAGTTCCTCAAAAACTTGAAAATAGAGCTACCCTATGACCCAGCAATTGCACTAATGGGTATTTACCTTAAAGATACAGATGTAGTGATCTGAAGGGGCACGTGTACCCAAATGTTTATAGCAGCAATGTCCACAATAGTCAAACTATGGAAAGAACCTAGATGTCCATCAACAGATGAATGGATAAAGAAGAAGTGGTATATATATACAATGGAATACTATGCAGCCATCAAAAGAAATGAAATCTTGCCACTTGTGACGATGTGGATGGAACTAGAGGGTATTATGCTTAATGAAATAAGTCAATCAGAGGAAGACAATTATCATATGATCTACCTGATATGAGGAAGTTGAGATGCAACATGGGGGTTTGGGGGGTAGGAAAGGAATAAATGAAACAAGATGGGATCAGGAGGGAGACAAACCATAAGAGACTCTTAATCTCACAAAACAAACTGAGGGTTGCCAGGGGGAGTGGGGTTGATAGAGGGTGGTGGGGTTATGGACATTGGGGAAGGTATGTGCTATGGTGAGTGCTATGAAGTGTGTAAACCTGGT